>NC_092875.1:128364355-128680355 GCF_028372415.1 Notamacropus eugenii | reverse complement strand
TTCTAGCCTTTCAGAGGCATATTGGACACCAGGATAACTGGGCTTGAGAACATTCATTGTTGTTCATATTAGTATAAATGTCTGGATGACAGCTGAAGAATTCAATCAAATACTCATATTTGCTCTATATGATTCCAAATTCTGAGATAATTGTAATATCCAGATAACTGATGGACTTTTAAAAAAAATTATCCAGATATTTGGCATCCTGCAGAATGAGCTTTCGATTTCTATGCTTTCTACAGTAATTTCCAAATTTCATTATAAGAAACTTTTAAGCAAGGTTGTGGTTCATTATATACAATCGGTAAATGCTCCAAAAATGCTGGTGGATAATCATTTTACAGAAATGGTTTTTATTAATGCAATAACATTTCACTTAGCACTAAAAGTTTTTAACTTTGGGCTTGAACATTTGTTTTTCTAAGTCACAGTTGTGTGAGTTTTCCTTGCTGAGGCAGTGTGGTATGATACAGATGTTGTTTTTGCTACAGAAGACATTGGCCTTAAGGGGCAGAGCAGATACATTTGTATAAATTCAAGATGGCTACCTTCCAGCCTTTATGCCTATCTGTGCAGAGATGCTCCAGTGATTCTCTTTTCTTCTCCTTTCCTCTCTCCTTCCCTCTTTCCTCTCTTTTTTGTCTTTATTTTTTCTTTCTCCTTCCTTCCTTCCTTCCTTCCTTCCTTCCTTCCTTCCTTCCTTCCTTCCTTCCTTCCTTCCTTCCTTCCTTCCTTCCTTCCTTCCTTCCTTCCTTTCTCTTCTCATTCTGTTTAGTTTTGTATGAGGATATGAGTCTGCTCAATTTGCTTCATCAGGAAAATTGCTACCATTGTGGTTTTCTTGGCTCTGTTGCTGAGGTGGAGAAAGTTATCATACTGTGGAAGAATCTCTTTTAAAAAATCTAACACATTTTCTTATAACTTCCTTGATATTTATGATAGGTGACATTTGTATAGTGCTTAATAGTTGCTAAGCATTATGTGTACTTATGTAATTTTATCCTCACTTAAGAACCCTGTAAGATGCAATGGAATGAGTATTGAATTTGGAGTGGTAGGGTTGAAGATCATAGATTTACGGTGTGAAATCACCTTAGAGTCACCTAGTCCACCTAATCCAACACCTTTTTTTTGTTGGTGAATGAACTGATGGGTTAAGTGAATCGTCCAAGGTCAAACATATAGCAAGTGACAGAGGTGGGATTGAACCTCTCTCTTCTGACTTCACATTTCAATTTTTTGGAGATCATGCTGTTTCATGATTCATAGCCATGTAGCATCACTTTAAGAATATCAATTTAACTAGAGAAACTGGGTTCAAATCTTGGTTCTGCCACTTATTGCCTTTGTGATGCTTGGCAAGTTAATGAACTTTCTGCATCTCAGGTTCTTCATCTATAAAATGAAAAGAGTTTAGCTAAATGTCCTGTAAGATTCCTTCAAACTCCAAATATATAATCCATTTTGTATTTTCTCTGAGGTATTAAGACTAAGAGAAGTGAACTGATTTGCACAAGATAGTAAGTAGAATGAGAACTTGAGCTTTGGTCTTTGAGTCCAAATCCAATGATCTTTCCAGGACATTGGAAACTAGAAAGTATTTAGGACACTCAAGAGCACCAGGGACAATGAGAACAGGTACTTTTTCTTATGATACTATTTCTTCTAATGATACACAACTCAGTGGAAATGAGAAGCCTGTCTTCTCTAAGGAAAGATCTAGATAAAATAAGAGAAAGGGAAATATGGTGACTGACCATCATAAGCCTTGATGATGCTTCTGGAATGCCTAAGCATTCAATAAAAACAGGAGCATTCAATAGTTAAAAGCACGACCTACTTACTGGTGGTGACCACATGCTTAGTACTTCCACAGGACTAAACGAAATAGGCTTAAGCTAGGGTTTAAATTGTGGAGGATTTTAAATTTTGTGTTTGCAAAACACAATACTTCCTGATAATAAAGATAATTAAATTTGGAAACAGATCACTAATAGAGAAGAGGAGAATGTAACACTCCTATTCCTAGACATTTCAGTGTTTTGGAATTACCCATGACATCATCAATATGGCCTTTGCTTCCAATAGTGCTGATTCCAATTCATCCATACCCTTACATCCTGAATGATTTTTGACCATGCCTTTCTGTGAATCTTCCAAAGTGAATGTGTCCAGTACACTAGAGGGTTATCTTCACATATCTGAATATTTCATGAATATCTTTGCAACAATTGGGATATCTTTTACCCCTTAATCTTGTTGTGTGATTGGCTCACTTTTCTTTTCCTCTACATGCACCTCCTTGATGATGTCTTTTGTATCACTTCATCCTGGTAAGTCATTGTTTGTCATTTACCTTACTTATGCTATCCTTGCAGTTCTCTGTTGAGCATTATTTAAAATTGTGATTTTGATAGTTTGGACATCATGCTGTTATAAGACTTGTAGTCATGTAGATTTACTAGAAAGATTTTGATGATGAAAAGAAAACTTCTCATGTTAGTGTGAAACTTTGGATCATTAAGAGGCCCACACAATTGTCCATGTGTAATCAAGCCCACTCTCCCTCTCCTATTCAATTTAGGACTTGGCTCATTGCACATCTGGAGTTCAGGTACCCTTTGGCTCAAAAACCTATGGTCCCATGTTAAAATCTAGGCAATCAGTCAGATTCCTCATATGGTTGGTTAGGCCAATCTCTTGAGTAGCTACGGATGAGGATTCCCCATGGAATGAAAAGGGGCATCTAGGTCGTATAGTGGATAGAATGCTGGGCCTGGAGTCAGGAAGACTCATCTTTCTGAATTCAAATCTGGCCTCAGAACTTACTAGTTGTGTGATCTTGGGCAAGTCACTTAACCATGCTTGCCTCAGTTTAATCATTTGTTAAAATGAGATGGAGAAGGAAATGAGAAACTATTCCAATACCTTTGCCAAGAAAACCTCAGACGAAGTCACAAAGAGTTGGTTACAGCTGAAAATGACTGAACGACATGGTATGAAAACAGGAAGTTCTGCAGAACCTCACCAATAGAAACTCCTTTCATTTCTGATCTATTTAGGGCATCCTTTATGACACTCTTGGTAAGTATATTGCTCTCTGTTTTTCCTTCTTTGTTATTGATAGTTGAAGAATCATAAAACAAAGTTAGCTTTGAGCTGCATCTGTCAAAGGAACTTGTAAGATCTAATTATATAAATGCTTTGTTGGCACAGATTCTTTGAGGCTGTTTTACATTATAAGGTGTTTTTGTTTTTGTAATCAGCAAGCAATTGACATGAGAGAGGCTTGGATTCTACTGTGTGTTTGTGAATATGTAGTTTACTGAGTATTTGTCTGCAAAATTCTGCCTTTTTATACATCATATTTTCACTGACACCCTTAATGCATATGTAGACCATTCTATTAAAGATTTTATTAGAGATGAGAAAGTAAGCAATGTGTTGGTAGTTGCTAATGGATTTTTCGTTTGCCTTTTTAATATTAATACCATCTGTGACCTTTTCTATTCATTAAAAATCTTCTTTCATGAGATATTTTGAAAATGGTTCCCAGATAGTCTTAAGTACCCATTATGAATTTTTTCTTTGCTCATTTGATAAGATCCAATTCTCCTCCTTATCTCATCTTCTTTAATGTCATTTCCATCTTATCGCAGAGCAGTTCAATGAAGTGTTGGCATAGAAGTATGATGGTTCCATTGTCATGAACTATAGGACCATAGACTGAGTCACTCATTTTACAAATAAGGAAAATGAGGCTGAAAGGGGTAAAAAATGACTTACTCAAGTAGGTGGTAGTGCTGGGATGATGAAGCGTTCTGACAAGGAGATAAATATAATGAAATCCTAAAGTTGAAACACACCTAAAACAACCTCCAACCTGTGTCCTTCTACAGGATATTTGATCTTCTGCTTAAACCTTCCTACTTCATTCTGAGAATGTAGAATACGGTCCCCAACAGAATCTCTTGAATGCTAAAATACAAAAACTTTGGTGAGGTCCCTGAGGGGCACCAACTTCTAATAGGTACATAATTCCTTCAGGATTAGGCAAATTAGCCCCTAGAATTAATAATTATGACCTCCTCTAAGAACAGAGATTTTCACAATGCCTTTCAGGCTAATTGGTCCACGAATCCCACAGTATTAAGTCATATTCTTTGTGTTTTCTCTTTTTCTAAGCATTTCCCAGGGGAAGTTATCTTCCAGAAGATTATCTCAGAATTATGACAGTAAAACCTGAGACTCCCAGACATAAATGTCCCTAAAGGAAGTAATTAAGCCAACATGAATTTTTGTCAAACTTTTTACCCACTCGTCATTTAGTTGCTCTTGCTCCGTTAATCCCAAATCTTGTTCCACCCCACCCTACTCCACCATTTCCTTTGTCAGTTCCTCCTCCCCAGATGCTAAGGAAATTGTTAGAAGTTCCCAAACTCTGCTAACTGGGTCCACTATAAATTCTTGCTATTTACACTCAATGGGACGCTCACCACTTCAGCCAAATCTTTCTGTTTCTCTCTGACTCCCTTTCTTTCTCTCCCTATGCTTCCCAAAGAGGAAATTCTTACAGTTTGCCTTTGCTCAGTGTATTTTGTGGAAGGGAAGTGAACCCTGAATGAGGTTTGGACACCCCTCAAACTTTGTAACCATCTTTTTCATGGTGTAATTATACCATGTGCTTGAATATAGATATATGACATAGAATCATATGATTTAGAGCTAGAAGGAACCTTAGAGGTCATCTGTGCTTTTCTTTTAAGTTCTAATTAGCTATACCCTAACGATCACAAGCTTTTATTCATTACTATGGGTGTTCATAATAGTATGTGTATAATATAATAAATTTTACTGATCATAGTGATTTTCCCAGAGTTCCTTTTGATCTTTCCCTTCATGTATCTACTGAGCCAATGATTCCAGTGTCTTCTTTCTCTCTCCCACAGCACTCTTGGGTCAATATGTCCTTGAAATCTAGTGTAAATCTGTTTGGTCTTCCTTTATTACTTCTTGCTTCATGCTTCTCTGGTCCCATTACTTATCCTCCTTGTCATTGGCAGCCTCATTGCCAACTCTGTTGCATTCCCATCCAACTTGCTATTTCATGAATCCATTCCATTGTTCGACAGTTTTAGTTAAAAAAACTGTTTCTTATGATTGGGCTGAAATCTGTATCTCTACAGTTTCTAGCTTGTGGTCTTAGCTCTAGACTAGATTAATCAGCAAATATTTAATACAAGCCTAATAAATGCAAGGTTATAGGCTTACTGAAATGAAAAAAGTCACCAAAACAATTTAATCTCCCTCCCCATCTCCAGGATTTTATAACATAATGGAAGGTGGGGTGTTAGACACATATAAATACGATACAAAAAAATCATGATAAGGGCAAAGGAGAAATTTAAGGAGAGAGAGATTATATTCAAGTACATGGATCAGAGTAGGCATCATGGATGGATTGATTCCTGAGTTTAATCCTTCTAGGAAAAGGAAGCTCATTATAATTTGGTGGAGATGGAGGTAAGAGCAAGGAGCCAAGAGTGAATGAAAGTGGAAAGCTGAAAACAGCAAAAACGGAGTTTGAAACTAAACTGGGAAAAGGGGCTTGAAGAGCTGCTCAGAGTGACTGGAATAAGGAAGACAGCAAAACCTCTCAGGTTCTACAATTCTGCGATTGCCATCCTTTGGATATCTCCTAGTATGCCGATGACTTTTAAAATAATATCACCCAGTTAGTAATTATCTAAGGCTGGGTTTCACCTCAGGTTTTCCTGACTATAGGTCCAGCACTCATTCTGCTGTGTCACCTACTTACCTTTAGTGCTAGCTATTAAAAATTTACAAATACTTTTTTACATGGGCTTTTTGTTTTTCCTCATGCTAATCCTTTAAGAGGCACAATGATATATAGGGGAATCTTAGAATCAGAAAGACATGGATTCTGAGACTTGGCAGAACTTCTAAGACTGTTAAGATGAGTTGCTGATGTGCACCAATGGAGGGAGTTACCCAACTTTTAATTGCTCATATCAATAAAATTACAGTTCAGACCCCAGCTTTCCAATATACACACACATACACACATGTACATATATGTGTGTGTGTTTCCCTTTAAGACAACCAGATGAACCTAATTGAACATTTGTTGCTTTTGAACAACCACCAAAACGTTAAGCAGTCTGTCCTCCCAAACCTGTCTTAGTCTTTGATGAAGGTTTTGTAACCATTTTTCCCTTCCCAGTAGGCATTTGCTGACTATCATCAGTCCCCGTTTTATCCTTTGCATCTCTCTTTGTCAGGGATGCCAAAGTGAATGAATTACAGTGCTGTCAAAAAAAATATCTTGGCTGTGGCCAGGGTAGAGGCTGTGCACAACCTTTGCCTCTGGTCTTTCACAACAAACCAAGTTCTTTATTTATGCTGACACAGGTCAGTGAGCTTATCTAAACAGAGAACAAATGTTCAATTCACGTTCTGTAAAGTTGGTAACTTCCCCTTTGGTTAAAACCACTTATCTGAGTCTGTTGCCTGTCAAAACAATTGTAATAATTTTTATGCCACAGAGGACCTTTAACAATTCCGCCTTAGGGAGATTCCCATAGCAACAGAGAGTGACCAGAGAGAAATTATTTGAGATGGACTATAGCAGACAAATGGCTTCCTTTAAGATTCAGTTCAATCTCACCTTCTTTAACAGGCCTTTCTATTGTGTTTGTGCTTCATTGCCGAAGAAGACCATGCCATCAGAGAAATGATGACATAACTTGCTCTTGACTTTGTTTTGAGTGAGAGAGGGCTGTGCAGGTCACCATCCTCACTCCTCCTTGAGAGTCATCTGGATCCAGTGACCAGATATTCATCAGGATGACTGGAGATGGCCTGGGATGTCCTGGGAGACCCTTTAGGCCAAGGTCTTTGCAGGTACTCACTTAGGGTGAGGCAATGCCCGTTCATTGAATAGCAATAGGCCTTTCTATATCCTCCTTCTGGAGTACATTTCACCCCATTCTTGCCTCAGACATTTACTAGTTGTGGGACTCAGGGCAGGTCATTTAACCTTGCTCATTCTCAGGTTCCTTATCTATAAAATGGGGATTTTAGCACCTATTTCACGGGATTGTTCTATCAAATTCCATCATATAACACACCTAAGCATTTTGCAAACCTTTAAGTACTAAATAAATGTTAGCTATCATTATTACTATTACTGTGACGCTCTCTGTATGTCAGGTTGGTGACTTTGTGACACCACGGTTTACTGGTTGGATCACTGAAGGTCTGAACATGCCTTAGATACATGTGAGCTCTGTGACCCTTGGTAGGTCTTTGAATCTAAGTTTGCACAGATGCAAAATGAAGCAATTGGACACAGGGGTCTGTAAGATACCTGCTATCTCTAACTCTATGATCTTATGAGCTTATGGCTCTTGGAGATGGTGACTAACTGAATTAATCTATAGAATTAGAATGAGAATTATATTAAAGAAGAATTTTTTAGAATGGGGGACAACCTAGCCAGGTACCCATATAGGGTTGTTCTAGAATTGTGGTGATGAAACCAGGAAATAGACAACCTTTGCCTTAGGACAGATCTCAAGCAAGACAGAGAATGAGAGACCACAGGAACAATTTAAGGAGATTGAGTATGGTATGGGGACACTGGTGGCAGCCAAAGAAAGCCTTTAATTCCTTATAGCACCCTACTCTCCTTCAAGGGAAACTCAAAATTGGTTTAGCAAAGTAGCAGGAATTCATTCTGTCATGATTTTATACCAAAACTGAAATGTGTGGATCTTCTTGGTGTGGGCACTCCCTTTCAACAGATCATGACTCCTTTAAACTGAACAGATGTTTTTTTGAGAGATGTTATGCTCAAAAAATTTATCAGTCATGGACAAGCTGGTCAGGGACTTCTCCAAATTAATTTAGTCCAGTTCTCAGATAGACATATTATCTAGCACTTGGTCCTTATCTTAAGCCTTTCCAGCATTATAGAACCTGCCAGAGGCTGAATTCCATTGGCATAGCTTTTGAAAATAAGGTCCATAGATAGCCATGCCAGGAAAAAGCATTAGCAAGACTTTAGTGGAGCAATCAATCTTTCAAAATTTTCTTTATTTTTTTATAGGCAGCTCACATTTCATTGATACTTTTAAGCATACCTTGAAGGTACTTAATTTAGGACCTCTTGAGAAAAAGGAGATGACTGCCAGAGGCACTGCTCAGAGATCTGTAAACTTCAACTCTGGATTCTGCCTGGTAGCCATCATAGGATTTGGAAATAAATAGGATTGGATTCAAGGGCTGTATCCTAGATATCCCTAGAGACCAATGAATAGGGCTGAATGAGAAATTAGATTTGAATGTTGGACTTTTTCAGGACTTATCTCTCCCTTCACACATGGAACTCTAAGGGATCTTCACACACAGGGGACTTCTTTGCTGGTAGAGTTATTCCCATCATTATGAATCCATCTGCTACTCAAGGTTTCCCCTGCCCAATTTGTGCAAAAGAATGGAATAGTCCAAATTAATCTGGCTCAGGAGTGTTCTTTTTTTCCTACTATGAAAAATGGTTTTTAAAAAAATCAATCTGGAATCTTTGCAGAACACTGTGTGAGCAATCAGAGATAATCTTCTCTGCTGTTCTTTGTCAGCAACAGCCAGCAAGGATCATCAGCTCATCCTGAAAAAGATTATGGAAGTGCTTGGCAACAGCTTTGCCCTTCATTCAGTTACCATTCAGATAGCATCAAAAGCAGACCAGGAACCAGACTCTATCTTCTGTCAAGGCCCCAAGGAATAACACAGCCAGTGTTAAGTGTCATCTGCCTACCTGAGGCAATCCATCAGTATGGATTATGCCACCCAGTGGAGCATAAGTAGCAAGAATTGGAGGACGAAGTTGAAAAACTCCTGACACAGTACAATGAACATTTTTATGATTCTTTATTCGGCTCTATCCACCACAAAGGAAAATATATTAGGTCTATCAATCAGTTGAATTATACATCCATCAGTGGCTGCATTTCAATTATAAAAATGTGTATCTAGATTACTCTTGACTGGGACCAAAAATAACAGCTGTTTGTAGCCAGAGGCAATAAAAAACTAACCATCCCTCAAATTAGCCACATATTACTATTTCTGGGATGGTTGGTTGGAGTTGGACTCAGTGCAGGCTTAGCAGCAATCAAAGGCATGGCCATGGGGGCAAGGAGACAAAGAAATATGAGAAACAAAAATGAAGGGGAACAGTAAGATGGAGAAAGAAGAACCTGGTGCCCAGGGACATCGTTTTTCACCATGATTCTCTCACCTTGTTTTCTTATGTAATTTGGAGGTCTCTCCTAATAACCATGTTCCTTTCCCCAAATGGAGTTTAAATCGTACTGTTTGCTTACCTTGTTTTCAAAGATAGGATAAGCATGATTGAGATGATTGTCCTATTTTGCTCTCCACTGAAGAAAAGCTTACAAATAATTCATTTTTTTATAAAGAGAAAAAAAAATCCCCTAAAGGCAAGAGAATTTAGTTCTAGGTCATAGTGCAAATCATGCAAAATACTGAGATAAAAATTTCTAACTCCTTGACTTCCTTTTAACTGTCATCTGCACAGCAGCTCAGACCAAGTTATCTGCAGTGACCACAGATATAGGTACATGCCCTCCACCATCAAAAACACTGACTACATTTTTTATCTAAACATTCTGACTTCATTGTTGAGTTTGGAAGAAAGTACCTAGGCAGATTGGGAGGTGGGGGACAAGCTGTTCTTTGTGAATTTTGGGCTAGGGTCACTAAACTGATGCTTTGATTATCTATCCATGGAGTGAAGGTGGGGAGGGGTTGTTAGGAAAGAGAAAGGAGGCATATGTTTAATCGAACCTTGTGATCAATTGAGCTGATGTATGATTCAATTGTTTGCTGAGAGTATTAGAAAACTATTTCCTTTCTTGCCATAGTTTGTATAATGAACATAATGAAATCTTTTTTAAAATAATTCATTTTTTGAACTTCAAAATAGAAAGGAAAAAAGAACGTTTCATGTACACCATACAACATAAAAAGAAGATTCAAAATAAAATCGAATTTCCATTTCCAATTGTTTCCTTTTAAAAAAACCAACTATGTAATAAATGCAACACCTCATTTGCAAAGCTACCTTGCTTTTCTGTGCCTCTTTCCAAATTTTCTTTTGTTCTCTGCTGTGAACTTTTAATTTTGTTCTCCTGTCCTCCCCACTCCGCCCTATAGAGACTACCATTAGATGCAAATATGTAGATGTAAGTAAAACCATACTAGTATACACACTTCTATATATCAGGTCTTTCTCTGGAAGATCTTTCTTCATAGATCCTTTGTAGATGATTTATTTGTCTATGATTTATAGGGTATTTATAATACTCAAAATGACTTAGTCATTCAAAGTTGTTCTTAGAACAACGTTGCTGAGACTGTGAACGAGTTCTTTGAACCTTTATTAACTGAGGTTGTTCCAGTGTTTGAGGAGCATCTTTCTGAGCACTATGTTGAATTATAAGAGAAGATAAAAAAGGTATATGAGATTGTATTGACGGTAGGGGTATTATATGCCTTGAAAGGTGTTTGCTTCATTGATGTTGTTACTGTTGTTATGTAAATCTCTAGCATTATCTATCTAAATACTGATAAAAGATGGCTAATTGAGCATTTTATTCGAATTCTTGCTAAGAAAGATTTTATTGTGAATTACTTTTATAAAATTATCTTTTCACATCCAAGAGTGTTACCATGTTATATGAAGAATTATTGAAGTCATTACATTCTCTTTTTTCTAGGAGCTTGGTCCATGGCTGTTGAGCCTGAAATTGAGTCTAAAGACATGTAGGAGATGAAGATCATGGCACTCAAATAGTGCTGAGTAATAACCAAGTCCAAAGTGATAGTAGATGCCTGAGGTAGAGTTGAAGGTCACTGTCTTGAAAGATGTCAAGGAATTCTGAGACCAAGAGATGGCAAGAATCATTACTGTGAATATTGAAGATGAGATATGATAGTTGTGATAGGGTAAAGAGAAGTATCGACCAGGTGATAACATTTTGGAGAAAGGCGGAGATGAGTCCTAGAGGTTAGTAGAAGACAGAGGCGAATAGGGAGAGGGCACTATCCTTCTAAAAGACAAAAAATAATATAATAGAGAACCTTACATGAGCAATCTAACAAAAAAAGAATCAAGGAAAACATGTTTTGGAATTAAGTATTACAATTTTGAGAAATAATTTATTTCAGCACTTTTTTAATGACACTAATGAATCATAGCTCCCATCCTAGGTCAAGTGGATCACCTTTGGGTTAAAGGAATTAGAATTATTTGCCTAGACAAAAGAAGGCTGGGTGCTAATTTAATTACTTTCTCTAAGTATATGAAAATATTTTATGAAGAGGAAGCTAAGCAGTTTTTCATTGTGTCCTTGGACGACAAAATAAGGGGAAATGCACTTAAATGAAAATGGGGGAAATGTAGGTTATGGTAAAGGATATAAGCTAAGCTATATATAAGGATTATGTTGGATGACATGAATTGGTGGAAGATAGGGCTCTAGTTCACTGAAGGCTAAAATACAGAACTAGTTGAGCTTGTGTCTTAGTAATAGTAATAATAGAATGAGGATTATAAATACAATAGCACCTAAAAATAAATTGGAACATCTCAAAGCAAAGCTGAGAAACACTGAAGTTCTCCCATCACCCAAGTTACAGCTGATGCTGCACGATGTACAATTGGAGACCATTGTGGTCAGTATGCTGATTCAAATGAGCATATTGAAAAAAATGATTTCTTGGCTTGTATGTAAATAGCCCTAGAAAACTCAAGTGGTAATATTGCATAAAATAGAGGCATGTAAATGAATATATATTAAACATTTATTCTAAGGTTTATCTCTCTGAATTATCAAAGTCAGTTTCTAGGCATATCAGAACTTTTGGGTCCACCAGAAAACTGGGTGCTGGACACAACCTCAGAAATCTCTAGGGGTAACACACTATCAGATGGAGAAAGAGAAAAATGACAATCAGACAGACTAAGAGAGAGGAAGATCCATTAGACCATTAGCCCCTTGAAAGTAGAGACTATCTTTTACCCTTTCTTTGTGTCCTTGGTGCTTAGTACAGTGCATGGCACACAATAGGCTTTTAAAAAATATTTATTGACTGACTGGCCAGGAGACAGAGAGGCACACTACTTAATTCCGTTTCCTTGGGTTTCATGCACTTGATTGCTTCCATTATCATCCCCTTACCTCTGTCTGCACTGGTCTTCATTCTGTCCCCATCCATTAACTCCTTCCTTAGCTCTCCCACCTTAAAATGTTCTCACTAGATCCTGCTATTTCCATATCTATCCTTCTCTTCTCAAGAGAAGCTAAACTTGAAAATGACTTTGTGTCTCCATTTTCCTCATGCTCTTCTAAACCCTCTGCAATCTGGCTTCCCACTCTATCACTCAACTGAAATTGCTTTTTCCACAAATATCAACGATCTCTTAAATGCCAAATCTAATGAATTTTTATCATCATCCTTCTTGATCTGTCTGCATCATTTGATAACTGTCCCCTCCTGAAAACTCTCCCTTATATGGGTCTTTCTGATACTTCTTTTTTTCCCCTCTTCTTCTACCTGTGTAATCCATGCCTTCTCAGACTTGTCTCCTTTCTTGAATCTAGGTTGTCTACTAACTGTCACCATACCAGAAGACTCTGTCCTGGGTCTTCTATTGTCAAGGGTACCACCATCTTTCCAGTCACATGGGTGAAATCTTTAGCTCCTTACTCTAACTCACCACAAATTTAATGTTGACAAGTCTTGTCATTTCTCTCTTTACAGTATCTCTTCTATATATACCCCTTCTCTCTACCCACAAAGCCATCACCCTTCACAGTTCAGATCCTCATCATCCCCCAACCAGTGCTGTAATCGCTTTCTAATTGATCTCCTTTCTTCAAGGCTCTCCTTACTTAAATCCATTCTCCATGCTGCTGCCAAGCTGTTTCCTCTAAAGCACAGGTCGAGGTCACCTCCCTATTCAATAAACTTTAGTGGCTCCCAATTTCTTTCAGGATCAAATACATACTCCTTTTGTGGGTGAGGGGTTATTTTGAGTTCTTTGCCACCTGGTCCTTTTCTATTTTTCTAGTCCCCTTGAAGGTTATTCCTCTCCATAGTCCATAGTGGGTCCATAGTCTAACTACTGGTCTACTTGCTGCTTTTCTTCACACACCAAGCCCCATCTCCCATCTCTGTGCCATTGTACTAATTCTCCTCCAGGCCTGCAATACTCTCCCTCTCCACCTTCACATCTTAGAATCCTGGCTTACTTTAAGACTAAACTCAAATACCACTTTCTGTAGATCTTTCCCAGTCCTATCCCTCCACCACCAAGCTATTAATGCCTTCCCTTGTAAGGATAATATATATCTGCTTTATATTTATCTATGTGGATGCATACTGTCTCCTGCATCAGAACATAAGCTCCTTGAAGACAGAAGCTATTTTTGCTTCTGTCTTTGAAGCCCTAGTAATTAGCATAGTCCCTCAAACATAATAAGGATTTAATTCTTGAATAAGAAAAAAGAGAGAAAAAAATGGAAAGGAAAGGAAGGAGGGAGACAAGGAAGAAAGAAAATGAAAGAGACTATCTGAATGTATAACTATTATGTAACCTTTTTCCCATCACCTTTTGGAAAATCAAGTGATATTATTTTTAAAGTAGCCTTCTTTCCACTAAGTACTATTTTGTAAAACACGCCCCCAAACATGTACACACACGTAGATCTCTCTCTCTCTTTCTCTCTCTCATCAAGATGCACAAGTCTCTCTCCCTAGAGAATTTTAGGAAAAGAGCATATAACTTGTATGCATGCACTTTCTACTACCAAGAAATTCAGTATGTTATAAATTATTTAGACCTTCACCAATGTAAAGGCATGGTATTGTCCAGATGGCTTGTCAAAGTTGATATTGTGCGCTGGATTTGGACTCAGAAGTTCTGGGTTCAAATCGCAGCTATGTTGTTTACAGTCTGTATGACCTTGAGCAAGTCACTTCCTTTCTCCAGGCATCAGCTTCTTCATTTATAAAATAAGGAAGTTGAATTTACTAGAAGATTTCTGAAGTTCTTCTTCCAGTTCTAAATGTGGGTTCGTTCTCTACACAGAGTTCTTCTCCTTCTTCTCCTCCTTCCTCCTCCTCCTCCTCCTCCTTCTTCTTCTTTTCCTCCTCCTCCTCTTCTCTCCTCCTCCTTGTTCTCCTTCCTCCTTCTCCTTCTCCCCCTTCTTCTTCTCCTTTTTCTTCTTCTTCTCCTATGTCTTTGTGTGTGCGCGTGTGTGCGTGCGTGTGTGTGTGTGTGTGTGTGTGTGTGTGTGTGTGTGTGTGTGTGTGTAAGCTCTGGAGGGTTCTTTTTTAGACTTTTTGGTGCCTAGCACCATTTTGTAGAGTTAGTAGAGGAAAAGAATAACTTCTTCTGAAGAGATGGTTGCTTTACCTGCCTGAAATCTCTCTCCATTCACCTATCAAACTGCTCTTCCTAATGCAGAGGTCTTACCATATCAATAAACTCCAGTGGCTCCTTATCACCCCAAGGGTCAAGTATAAAACCCTTTCTTTGGTGTTCAACACCCTGCATAGCCTGGCCCTTCCCACCTTTCCAGTCTTCTTACACCTCACTTCTCCTGCTCTGTAATTTAGTGACACTGGTTTAGTTGCTGTTCCTGGAACAAGTCACTTTTTATCTCCTGACTGTGGGCATTTTCCCTGGCTGTCCCCTATGCCTCGAATTTCCTCCTTCCTCATTTCTATCTTCATCTTCTGGCTTTCCTGGCTTCCTACAAGTCCCAGCTAAAATATCAACTTCTATAAGAAGTCTTTCCTTACCTCCTAAATGACAGTGCCTTCTTTCTATTGATTATTATATATACATAATTACATACATACACAGACACATATATTTCTTATTTGCACATAGGTATTTTCATGTGGACTCCCCCATTAGACTGTGATCTTCTTGAGAGCAATGATTGTCTTTTGCTTTTCTTCCTATCCCTAGTGCTTAGCAAACACCTGGCACAAAATAGGTGCTCAATAAATTATTGTTGGGTTTGTTCTTTCTTCTCTAAGAAGACCATGACATCAGGGAGATAATGACATGACTTACAGTTGACCCTGATTTAAGTGAGGGAGGGCTGTGCAAGGTTACCAGCCTCATTTTCTCCTCCACAGGCATCTGGTCCAGTGGCCAGATAATCATCAGGAGACTGGAGATGGCCTAGGATGCAGTGGTAGACCCTGGTATTTTTAGGCTAAGGTCTTTTCAGCTTCTCACTTTGAGAGAGATAATACCCATTTGGGGAATAGGTCTCTTTAAGAAGTGAGTCAAGGGATGGTCCCTTTAATAAAAAATAAAGTGAGGGTGGGGCTTAATAAATACTTATCGACTGAATGACTGAGCAAATTACTAGAATTATTGATGACAAGTCAGTCCTGGACTCATTCAATGTCAGTAAGTCCTTTATTTCTTGTCTGTATTCATACTGGCCTAAACTTTAGAGGTCTAAGGGGACATTCAAGTTGACTGCAGTTCCCTCTCCACGAATCAATCAGCACCGCTGAAACAGCCACTTAGCATTCTGTTGGCAGCTGATGCTTCCTTTTCAGGGAGACAAATACCCTCTTCCCCACCTCAGTAAACACATTTTAGGCAAAAAAGATTAGAGTCACTCAAGTACCTAGCTGCCTCCTGCATTATCCTGTTCCCTGGGGGTAAAGGTTAGCTGTCACCACATTACTTTTTGTTTCTTAAGTACTGTTGAAGAGGTTGGCTTTTTCATTTTTCATGTTGAAAAGAGAGGGGTTTTTTTTAAGTCCTTAAGAACAGATAACCTAGCAAGTCCTTTTTTAAAAAAGCAAAAGTTGGGCTTTTAAAATTTATTTTTAAAACATATTTACCTTTTATTTTGAGTTAGGAATGCACCAATGGGCAAGAATTTGTCAGGGAAAAAGGTTTGACTAGATAGTATACTAACTGATCCTGAGGAAAGAGCACAGGCTCTGGATTCAGAAGACCTATGTTTCTATCCTGTCTCTTACCCTAAATCTGAGCTTGACCTTGCACAAATTACATCTTCTCTCTACACCTCAGTTTTTTCATCTGTAACAGAGGAGATTGGACTAGATGACTTCTGGCGTGGGATTCTTTCCAGCTTCCCACTGGGCTGCTAAATGGTACAATGGATAGAGTGTTGGACCTGGAGTCATGAAGACATGAAATCAAATTGTACCTTAAACTAGCTGTGTCATCTTGGGCACATCATTTAACCTCTGTCTGCCTCAGTTTCCTCAGTGTAGCAGCAAGCTCCCCGGCATACACAGGAGGGCCTGATGTACCGACTCTTAGATCTGCTTTTCTAAGAGGAAAGCAACTTTTGAGGGAATCAACAATCTCCTTAAATTATATTCACCAACAGAAAAAACACAAGCAGAGAATTAAAGGCCAACAGATGAAAAGAACCCTGGGACCCCCCATTCTCACCTCCTCAGCTTCAAAGAGCTTCACCTGCAGATGTCTTTCCTCTGCCCCAGTCTAATATAATGACTAGTGCTCGCCCTAATGGAAGAAAGGAAAGAAATGAACATTTATTAAACACCAGGGACTGTGGTAAACACTATAAATACTGCTTCATTGATTCTCACAACAACCCTGTTGTTCTAACTGTCTTACCATAAGTGATACATACATCACAGATCAACAGACAGATCCAACTCTCTGATCATTACATACATACGTAGTTATCGAAGAATGAAAAGCACCAACATCTTGGTTTTCAGAGTGTCTGTGAGGGGGTACTTAATGGCTACCCAGAGTCTCATCTGGCACATGGTTCTTCTTCCAAGTCCCCAAAGTAAAACCTCATCTCAGAGTATATATACACTTTTCAGAGCTGGAGGGCATCATGACCCTCTTCATTGACCTAGTGCCTCATTGGAAATGAAAAAAACTTCCCTTAATGGTTTCAGGTGAGGCCTGTTAATGGGTGGGGAAGATCTTTAACACTAATTAACATTACACTCAACTGTAAAATGGAAATAATGATAATAATAAAAACAATAAAAACCCCACATCCCAGGGTTGTTGTGAGGATTAATGAGGGGATATTTATGAAGTGCTTACCACAATCCCTGGTACATAGTAGATGCTTAATAAATGTTTATTTCCTTCCTTTCTTCCATTAGGGCGATCTTAAAAGTGGAACAGGGTATGGAGATTGTCCTTTTTAAATAAGCATTTAAAATGCCAACTTCGCACTAGTCATTATCTTAGACTGGGGCAGGGGAGAGCCATCCACAGGTGTCTGTATGACCTTTTTGAAGCTGAGGAGGTGAGAATGGGTAGTCTAAGGTTCTTTTCATTTCTAACATTCTGTTTCAATGCTTCTTGAATGATAGCCTTGAGAGGTAATGGGTTGCCTGCTTTAGAATTCTTCATGTACGTATGGGTTGAACTAGAGATCCTTTTCCCCTTCTGAAATTCTGTGATTCTATGCTTTATTTCCATGGAATCTTAATTTAAAATCACAAAATCACAGAAATCCATCTTTCTCTTGCTTTAATAAGATGGAATTCTTTATGTAATATCCCCTTAAATGGTCACTTGGCCTCTGCTTGTTTGTAATAACCTGATCAGGTATGTTCTGATTTGCTGAACTGCTAAGTACCGCAGCATACTTTTGTGTTGGCCCTCTGAGTTGTTCCACCTTGAAATTCAAATGAGTACAAGACAACTTTCTTCAAAAATCCCAGAGAAATGCTGCCAGAGAGGCAAAAAGCTTTGGGCATTTTATTCTTTTTTCCCCCTTGATAAAGCAGTGAGGGTTTTGAGATGAAAGGAGCAGATGCACACCATCAGAAGACTTCAGCTCAATATGTATGAGACCTGGATATCTCATTCCCTTTCTCCCTCTATGTTCTGCCTTCCTGCAGATTAACCAGGCTTAGTTGGTATTACTACCTATTGAATATCTGAGAAAGTACTGTAGGCTTTTCCATTTGGAGAGACCCAATCTTCCTTGCTGCCAGGAATTTAGCTATCATCCCAGGATCCAAATCCAGGGATTGTATCCCTTCTATAGATCAGCACATCGTACAAGGGTAGTTAGACTTTATAGACCATTCCAACCGTACTGCCATCCTCAAAGGGGAAATTGAATTGTCCAGATGTTAGGACTTCTCTAGCTAGTGGTATGGTGGCATGTTGAAAACCCACAAGGGATGAGTCCTTGGAATATGGAAGTACCACAGTAAAGGACAGGATCACAAGATATTATGTGTCTGAAAAGAACCTTAAACTACACATTCTTACCTCCTTTTCGAAAAAACTCATCTGTATTTAAGAAACTGGGGACATTTATGGGACAGTGCAGCATAAAGGAAGGAGAGACAGAAAGACAAGGATAGAGAGAGAAATATAGTATTTGTGAGCATTTGAGGTTAGGTGAAACTGCATTACAGAAGTAATCACAAGAGAACTGATCCCTCTGGAATAAGTATAGATCATGAAACTCCTGGTCCTCAGCATTTAGTACAGTGTCTGACACATAGTGGGTTCTTAGTAAATATTTTTTGATTGACTAAATTTAAGCATCAGATCAGATGTCACTGACTATCTTACTTGTGAATGGAGAATGTCCTTCCTTTAGGTGTGGGATTTGGTCATAATGTATTAATATGTAATAAACTAGTGACTGCAAAATGATGTTTCTGGTGATGTTATTTAGACTATGCTTAGATATATATATATATATATATATATATATATATATATATACATATGACTATATCTATACATATACATACATATGCACAATATTTCCATTGATGGTGCCTGGGATTTCATGGATGTGTTTCCCTTCCTGGTTGTAGCTCATAACCCACTTATTCCTTCTCATCCATTGTGACTTCTGTTCATTTCCTCCTGTTCTGAAGGGGGTCTATCTGATGTTCTGGGGTGGGGGCTTCCTTTAAACATCTTGATAATATTTAGGTATTAATGCAGTACATAGGTTGTATGTTGGGCTTCCCTTGCTCTCACTGTACCACCAACCCACCTCCTTTTCTGGTCCTACATCTATAAAGGGACACACACCCTGAGCAATTCTTCACTGACAAATAACATGGAACAGCCTATTATTACCCACAGGTGCTTCTTTATTTCCTTCTGGTGATTCACAGTTTTAATTCTAGAGATTTTGGTAGAAGACATGCAGCCAAAAAGTATGTAATGTATAATATGTTTATATGTGTCTGAATTTATAATATACAGTGTATATATGTGAATTTATGCACATGTGTGTTTTATTAAACTTTTGATTTCATTGCTTTCCCGGTGAAGAAACATCCATCTATTAATCTGGATCAATGCCTGCACTGCAACTCATAAACTTAGACAGTTGCTTGAATATATGAGAGATGGACCACATGTAGCCAGTGTGTGATGGAGGCGGAATTTGAACCCAGGTTTTCCTGACTCTAAGGATGATTCTCTTTATACCACAACATGCTGCCTATTACCAGGAGGGTAATGATGTTAAATAGATGAACTTTTGTTTCAAGGAGAAGCTTTGGTTCATCAAAAACAGTGCACAACTTCTGAAAGATAATCTGGTTCACTCTCCTCTTCCTGTTTATTTCTGTCTGTTCATTGTCCATTAGCTTTTTCTGTTCTTTTTTTTGTACAAGTTAGATTAAATGGTCTCTTTCAACTCTCAAATTCGGCAGTTCTAGAATGCTGTAATAGATGTTGAATAGAATATAATTGATATGTGTGTAAATTATTTTCATAATTATTTTGTAGAGATGGGAACTCTACATATACATGAATGGTTGTTGAGGCTTTCTTAGTTTATTTTGATCATAGCACCTATGATTTTTCCAACCATTGAATATTGTTCTTGCTTTCAGATATCTTGAGAATTGTTCCCTCAATGTTCTCAACTGTGTCTCTTCCAACACAGACTTCTGCACATGTCCAATCAAACCCATCTGCCCTTCCCATCTTTGTTTTTTTTTAATCCCATTTCTAGTTTCTAAGGCAGCACCCCAAGGACCATGATGCTGCATTCCAAGTGTGGCAACTCTACTATCACTGGTTAAAAAAAAGAATTTGCTATAAAATCTTTGACAAATCTCCATTTTCTATGTTTGTTGTATTTTTTCTAGTTTCACCCTTAATGCTTCTCAGGATAATTGTGTTTCATTTAATTAATTATCTCATCAAGCTTTTAGTTAAACTTGTTTTCCTTCTGTTCTTGCTTCTACTGCTTTTTTGAGGTGACCATATTGATCAATGAGATTCGATAAAGGAGTGCATGATCTAGGCCATGTTTACCTTTTGTTGCCATACCTTTCTACTTGACAATGACACCAGTGTTTGCTAAATGAAGCAGTTTCTAGGGTCTTTTGATCTCCTTGTGAGAGTTCTACACTTCTTAGAAAATGATGTCAGTATCTGTTCTTTTGTTCATTTAACTTTTGTGTGTATTTGTGTGTTAACAACTTGTTTAAGTCAATCCATAATTGTATCAACTGTATCATATTTTCTAATTTTTAATGTTTTTTTAATTTGCCACTGATTTAGGTGTAGTTCTTTAAAAATATGGCAATCCTTTTAGTGTAGTCCTATAAAAATATTGCAGTCCTCAACCCCAATTCTCATAGATGAGATGGATCCCTGAATAAGGCTGCTTTCCCTTCCTACCCCTGCCTTTACCTCCCATTGTACTTCTAAGATACTATAATGGCTGTCTTTCTAATGATATTGACTTGAATCTTTCCAGTGACTTTTCCCCAATGTTAATACCAGCTAGGGTTAATAATTCCCTTTTAGTATTAACATCTTCCAGTGAATAGTGACCCAGTTCATTTAACCAATTAATATCAATGACCTTTATCACAAAATACTTACTGAGAAGATATGATAGATAGAACAGGTTGAACCATTTCCCTCAACATCTCCTTGCACCATCATTGTCCTGGGAAATGTGGGTTCAAACTTAGAGTAATTACTACATTCAAACCACTCCTTACTTACAAAGTGACATAGACAATAAATCAGTTTGCTTCTGAAAATAGCATTCCAGCTGTTGGGTCTGCTTTTTTCCTGGGCCACGTTTCAGAGCTTGTTCTTAAGAGCTTTGTTTCTTCATTGAGTCCCACAAGTTACTCTCAGGGCTTCACTGGTACTCTCGTTGGACCTTTGACCCTTCAAACTTCCAAATCTCACAAGATCACAGTTTAGTCAGTTCTGCGTCCAATACTCTTTCACCTAACAGCAAGAAAGAGTGGACGCAACAGAGACAGAAAACAGGCATGTTGTGTACAAGTCTATTACTGGCTTAGGAGGGGACATAAAAGAACAGGTCCTCTCTTCCTACCTTGGAGTTTACAGCAATCCTTGTTTGAATGAAACTAGGAAACAAAGAAAGATGGAATCATCCAGTTAATTTCCTTTGTAAGTATTCTCAGGTACATTTTAGCAGTCAATCAGAAGCATCCTTTTCTTCACATATGGTACAGTGGATAGACTTTTGGACCTGGAGTCAGGAAGATTGGAGTTTGCATTTAACCACAAACATTTACTAGCTTTGTTACTATGGGCAAGTCACTTAACGTCTGTCTGCCTTGGTTTCTTCAACCGTAAAATGGGGATAATAATAGCATTTATAATTCCAAGGTTATTAATAAGATGAAATGACATTTGAAAAGTCATTCAGTCAATAAACATTCATTGGGTGGCTACTATGTGCAGGGCACTTGCTGAGCACTGGGAATATAAAGAAAGACAAAAAATTGTTCCTGCCCTCAAGGAACTCATAATCCAATCAGGGAAAAGTGCTATTCAAACCCTAAAACTCTATGTTAATCCAAGTTGTTTATTATTATTATTTACAAGCAATCCAGAAACAATATCTAATTATGCTCTGAGGTCCTTGTGGAGTGCCAAACTCATTGTGCCTACTCAAAGGGGCAGAACTCTCAGTCTCCCATTACATAGAAATGACTTCAACACCAGTATCCATTTGTTTCCTTTCTTTTAATAAATACTAAACTTTATTCTAGGGGTTATTTTGTTCTCTCCATTTCCAGCTCTTCCTAATTATTCGCTCAAAGAATATTCATGATGTATTGATGTAAGAGCTCTAGAAGATATTCATTTCTTCAATTCTTTACTCCTGAATCATATTTTCCACATACATATATATTTCACAATCCTCCCCATTTCTATTTTTGCTTTAAGGTAACTAAATATTAATGTATGTATTGTTTAATTTGGATTATCTTATTAAGTTCTTCATAGAACATTTCTTTTTCAATCGACCACAAGTCTTTATTAAGCTCCTATTGTGTGCTAATCCTTGTTCTAGACATGAAGATATAAGCACAAAAACCCTCTTCATCACCGCAATAGATCTTAGTACATAAGCTGTGGTATTTTAATGGTGATCTTTTGTACAAATGCATATCATGAGCATGGCAATATAATAAAGAGTGTCTCCTGAAATGTTTTCTATTGTCTACTAAAAGTAAATCTTCCAGCTCCTATTTTTCCTCTCCCTGGAGAAACTGATAGCTATACTTCCATTTAGCAGCAGTTTCCTTTTGCCTACTGAATTAATTTATAGCAAGACTGTCAAAATAGATTTGACTCAGTTTCTCCAATAATATTCCCACTTATTGATCACTGGATAAGGAACTTATGTTTAGATTATCAATAGTCAAGCTATTTTTACAATTCTCTGCTCCCTTTCCCTCACTGTCATGTTTATTGTAAGATCATAAGCAAAGGCTACCCAGGACCAAGGGCCACTTTGAAGTTTTCTTTGCTTCATGGGTTGCTATGAACAAAGAATTAATTGCTAAATATCCAGCCTGATAACAGTGAACTAGGCCAGTCCTTGGGTAGTATATATAGCTGATTTTTGAGAGCATACTAAAAGCCTTTCCAGTGTTGTAGAGTTGGTCAGATGTTATAGTTTGCTGGCATAGTGTTTATCCAGAGTCATCCTAACACCAAGATGAAGTTTCAGAAGAATACTTTGTGGACATATTCCTATATGCCAAAATATAAATAAGTACACGAATAGAGGTTGGAAAGAGGCACTTTTCAGCTTGATTTAAGGAAAAGCTTTCTAACAATTAAACTGTCCAATAGCACAGACACGGTCAACCTCAGAGGATGGTGGGGGATTTGCCCTCATCTGAAATCTTCAGCTGAGGGCCATCTGGGTGACCACTTCTTGTTAGAAGGGAGATTCTTATTCAAGTAGGTGTAGAATTACATGGTCACTAAGATCTCATTCAGCTCTCACATTTATGATTCCGTGACTTATGTTTACATGTTAGCATACGTGTCCATATGCTGACCTTTAAAAATCCTTCTCACATTGTTGGTAATTTAAGTTGGTAAGTTAAGTAGGCCCTTCTTTTAGATGAAACAATTAAAGATGAGAAAGATGAAGGCATTTATCAGACTGAATGAAAGTTTTGAGCCCCTTTCCATGCAAAGACCTACATTTCCATTTCTATTTCTCAATGAATGGTAAAAATAACTATACAATGAATGTTTACTGGCTAAGATGATATATGATCATAACGGTGACGTAATCATAATGGTAGGAGTTATAATTATCCAATTTCTGCCTCCATTCTGGACAAGTCTCTTTTATTTTTCAAAGTGATACCTTTATTTTACATTACAGTTATTTCCTGAGATACATGAATCTACCCCTTTATTGAACCCTCCTTTATAACAAAGAAAAACAGTGAAGCCAAGCCAATTGATGATGAAACCACATGTAAAAGCAAATACAATGTTGTACATTCAAAATCTTCCATCTGTCTTTGGAGAGTAAGAGTATTTGTTTCATTTTCTGTTCTCTGGGACCAAGCTTGTTCATTGCTTTAGCCAGTTGTCTATTTAGCATCAGGTTTTGCATTCTTTTCTATCACTTCATTCAGATCTTCCCAAATTTCTCAGAATTATTCACATGCATTACTTAAATAATACTCCATTTCATTCATATATCACAATTTATTAAATCACGCTAGGTCATTGGCACCCACTTTGCTTCCAGTTTTTTTTTTTGTTGTTGTTGCTGTTGCCACAAAGAACCCTGTTATAAACTTTTGGCATACAGGACTTTTCTTTTTGTAATTGGCTTCCTTGAAGTATATGCCATGTATGTAGGGAGGTCATTGAGACAAAGTTCTGAACCATTTAGGAACTTTTCTCACTTAACTCCAGATTACTTCCCAGAATGGATGGACCAATTTCTGACCCCACCAACAACGTTTGGTATATTGGTGGAAGCCTTATTTTGTATGCATCTCAGTGTCTAAGTAGCCCTCTTCTGTCCTGTTTAGGTGGCTTCTTCCTTTCATAGACATACTTGTATTGATGTTTTTGGCTCAGCTTTCTGATCCATAAAGTCTTGCAATTCACCAATATACATCATCTCTGTGCAAATTCACTTCCCCTAATCATCTAAATTCCTAGGTATCATAACAGAATTCATATATATATTAGAGGTGAAAGGGACTTTTAGGAATATTCCTACCAACTTCAAGGAGAATATTTACTTCCCTTTCCTACCCCCAACCAAGTGAGATTTGACCCAAAGGAGTCTGTAAAGAGACAAGCAAGCCTCATTTTCTGCAATTAACTCTAAAGTGCCTTTAGAAAATGTTTGTCTCAGCTCATCTCCTTGCACTCCCTGGTTTGGATCACAGGGTAATCTGTTTAAATGACTAATTACAGAAGTCATTAAAGGCACTGAGAAAATGCTATCCATGGATACCCAAAACCCAAGTTTTGCACAACCTGCTTGTTGTGGCAAGGAAGAAACTTCTCAACAGTCCGGTACAGGCGGATGTTTTAAAAAGAATGACCATATGCAGCTCCATCTCCCAACTCTTCCATTTCACACTTAGGTTTGTCATTCTGTTAATGGGCACCTGTTTGAGGTTTATTTTAAAATGTTAATACATCTTGTGAGAATACATAAGGATGAAGGATGTTTAGGTTAATCTGCCATTTCACATCAGAGAAATCCACCTCACAAACTGTTTCTCATGACACCAAGTCACATTTTAATCCAACAATATCCCTCCCCAATTTTCCTGCTAGTGCTGATAATTGTTTACATCTGCTACATTAGAAATCGGAACTAACTCACAGCATCCTGGAGACCACCACACTGTCCAAATGCCCTCTGAGAGCCATGGACAAGAGAGTCATTAAAAACAACAAAAAGGGCAGGTGAAGGAACATGGGAAGAAGTCAGAAAACAAAACAACCCATAGGATAATAGATTTAGAGCTAGGAAAGTTAGAGGTCATTTGGTCTTAGGTCCTTGAAGGCAGAGAATGTTTTTTGTCTTTCTCTATACCCTACAGTGTGTGGCTCATGGTGAGCCCTTAATAATATGCTTGTTGACTTGTGAAGAAACTGAGTCTAGAAAAAGGAAGGGATAGATTTAGATCTGAAGGGGACCTTCAGGTCATCTAGTATGTCCTCATTATTTTTCACATGAGGAAGCTGATACTCAAACAGGTTAAGTGACTTAACTCCAGCTTACGTAGTTCAGTAATTGAGACAGTTTTTGAATTTAGATATTTCAGATCCATCACATAACTCTTATACAACCCTAGAATCAGAAGCCCTCATAGGCTCTTTCCAGCTCTTAATGCTTGATCATATGAGTTCCACTCCCCTGTCTTCATTTAGTGTATTAGTTACTGGTTTACCCTTAGCCATACTCCTCTGAATAATGTGATTTGAGTAAGGTGGCAATGCTTTCTGAAGTTCATTCTCAGGGAACCAGAGTGCTTAAACATCAGCAGGTTGAAGCAAAGCTGTTGCCGGAATATCTCCCTCTCCAATTCTTGTTTGCTTGTGATGCTCCAGTAGAAACCTTAGTTACATTTATCTTTGTGTGAATATGCTAATATCCACAAAACCCATCTTTAGTGGATAAAGGATTACTTGCTCTTTGACATGACTCAGGCGACTGCTTCAGTATTTAGCCTATCTGGCTAGCTTCCATCTCCAATCTAGGGACCTTTTGCCAAGCTATGGCCAAAGCTGAAAATAAGAATTAAAACCTTGTGTGACTAGGAAGTGAAGAGATGATTCCAGAAGCTGCCTGAGAACATTCATTTTAATTGTTTTATAGCCACATCTTACTCAGCTACTTGGGGTTAGGAACAACTGAGAAGTGGAAGGAAAAGTTTGCATTTCTACTAAAAGTACCATGATGTAACTATAGAAAAAAACAGATGTGATCATTAGCTTTTCAGCTTTGGTGGAAAGTTGTCTATTTGCCAAATGCTTACATTAGCTCTTTCTCCCAGCAACTCAGCACTGGGAATCAGTTCTAGTCTCTGAAGGTTAAATGCACCAGTGTCCCCACTGCTGCCCTGGTTACTTCACCAAGTCCTCCTTGGGCTCTTACTCTTTGCTCTATGCTCTGAGACATTTGTACACTTAGAGGTTATTCAATAGGATACAAGGTGTAATTTCTGTGCCCATTCTATATAATCTGTCTATGATTCTATATAATATGTCTATGGGAATGGTCTGCTCTTTTACCAAGAGTTTAATGTTTGACTCTAAATCCACAATGAATATGATAGTGGAGACCTGGGGACTATGTATTCCAACATACTCTGGGAGTAAGAACCATATTATGACTGGTTACTAGTACAGAGATTTTTCTCTTTTTAGACAATTCAATATATGAAAACCTATGTTCTAGGTTATAGACTATAGCTGTTTTCCATACTTAGAATTCCATCTCCTACCTCCATACATTTATACAAGTCATCTTCTGTCCCTGGAATGTACTCCCTTTTCCTTCTGACATGACAAAAATCATTCCCCTCTCGGCCTCAATTTCCTCATCTGTAAGATGATTGTGTTGGACTAAATGATCCATATTAGAAAGTAAGCTCCTTGAGAGCAAGGCCTATTTCACTTTTGTCTTCATATCCTAAGTGATTAAAATGACACCTTGTACATAGGAAGGGCTTAACACATACTTTTTAGTGGTTAGAATGAGGATCTGTACAGTTTCTTACAGTTGTAAGTTACATTGCAATTGAAATATATTGACTTTTCTATAATGGAGAACTCTTTGCCCACTTCCAGTGGCAATACTGATTGAAATAAGAGAACTAGCATTCATTTGCCCAAGGAAGTTCTAGGATGTCAGAACATCTTTAAGACTTGCGACTAGACACAGTGCTAGCAACCAAAAGTATGGGCTTATTTTTAAGAAGAAGGTATCTACAGAGATAAAGTATGATAGTGGCAGGTTCTTATTAGCAAACATTTTGAAGAGACAAGGAGTCTTTGATCAGAGCAAGGAAAAGGAGGGGGTCACATGATTGAATCTGTAATCGTGTCCCCAGCCCAGGACCAATTGGCCCATGGAACTAGTGAGTCTCTGTACCTGACAGGTAACTGCAAAACTTCATACTGGCTGCTAAGACTAAGAAAAGAGAAGATAGGAGAATCCTCACTCTGTCTCATTCAAAGAAGGATAATTTTGCCACCACTGAGTTAGTTACCTTGGAAGTAGGTGCTATTACCTCAGAAATGCTCTTCAGGAGGTTCTTGCCAATTTCATATGTGATGGGGCTGAAAGGATGTTAGAATTGAGAATGATTCTGTTGTCCATTTATGTTCCAGGGAGTTACCTTGCTATTTTGTTTTAATTAAATACTTTGCTAGTTTTTGCATGGAGTAGAGAATGTACTAGATGGAAAGAGGAATTAAGGCGAAATCTGTACCTCGAACAACCCCAAACATCTACGCTGAAACTGAAGGTAGCTTTAGGAACCTCAGAGTTGAGGATGGTCTGTAGCTGCAATATGATTTCCATCAGGGGTTAGCTTAGGTGCTTACCCTTGCATGAATTTGTTACTCAGCCCCACAGATGTTTATGTTCTCTCCCTCCTCAGATTAACTTGTATTTATTTGTTCTATATTTGTGTGTATATATATTCTTTTACATACAAGCTCCTTAAGGTCAAGGACCATCCTGCTTTTGCCTTCGTATCCTAGCACACTGTCTTGCACGTAGTAGGAACATAATAAATGTTTGCTATTGAATATTGTGAATATTTGAATATTACTAGTATGGGAAACTCTTCTCATGCTTTTAAAATAAGATTTTTACTTCGAAAATAGACCTAGTAGTGGTATTGCTGGGGCAAAAGGGAAGAGTTAGTTTAATAATGATGAAAGATAATTAAGAAAAAAATAGTAGCCTGTATGTTCTAAAATATTTTTAGCAGCTCTCTTTGTGGTGGCAAAGAACTGGAAATTGCAGGGATGGCCACCAGTTGGGGAATGACTGAACAGGTTGTGGTTATGATTGTGAAGGAATACTACTGTGCTATAACAAGTGATGAGCTCAATGATCTTAGGAAAACATGGAAAGACTTTCATGACATGATGAAGAGTGAACAGAGCAGAATATTGTTTACAGCAACAGCAAAATTGTTTTAAGAACAACTTTGAGTGAATATGTCATTTTGACTATTATAAATGCCCAAATTGACTCTAAAGGACATATGAAGAAAAATACTATCTGCAACCAGAGAAAGAACTGATGAATAAAAGTAAGTACAGAATAAATTTAAGTATTTATACCTATTTGTATCTAATGGTAACTGTCTCTAGGGTGGGAAGGAGAGAATAAAGGGGGAGAGAAAAAAAGAAATTTACATGATAACTTTGTGGCATATTTAGAAGAAATAGCAAGTTGTACATAATGCATTTGCAATTTCATATGCAATCATCTTTTTTATTATACTATGTGTCAACAGGCAAGCACAATGTCATGAGATTTAAGTGAAAACCAGGTTTATTACAAGAGAAATGAACAGGTATTGAAAGTTTTGAACACACTGAGAGACTGATTCGTAGAGTTCTGAAGGGATGTGATGGGAGCAATATCCTAAGCTTCACTCCTATTTCCCTACCCAACTTAGGCTATTTAAAAAAAATATTGAAACTATCTTTGAGATTTAATTGGTTCAGGGCACCCAAACATGGGTTACTGATGTAGCTACTGATGTAGCCTGGGTACAAAGCAGCTTGTACATGAGAGGTTGGAGCTCTTCCTTTTCCCTTGGGACCAGAGACCTGCGGCATGGACCACCCTGGGAATCTGTGCTCATCTGAATTGATGCTTTATTCAGGAGGACACAATTCTCTGTTCTGGATGACCTTCCCTTGCTATGGCTAAGTAAATGTCTGAATGCAAAACATACACTTGCCCAAAAGAATATTTTATGGAGAACTCATACAGGGCAAGCACTCACATGAAGTGATACAAAGATACTCTCAAGGTTTCTCTTAAGAACTTTGAAATTGTGTGACATGGCACACGCTGGCACATGACTGTTCAGCATGGCATGCTCACATCAGAGAAAGTGTTGTGCTCTGTGAGCAAGACAGCATTGAAGTAGCTCAAATGAAATGTGTGATACACAAATGTAGAGAATCCATCCCAAATACTCACATTGATTATTTGTGCCTGACCTGTGGTAGAACATTCTGAGCTTGCATTGGTCTGATGAACCACAATCAGACACACTAAAACTTGATTCCAGCCTAGTGCAGTCATTCTGGTCCTCTTTAAAAACAAAGGAAACAACCAACCAATCTTATAGATGTACTATGAGTTTCTTATTTCATTTGAACTTTGGACTTAATCTTCTAGGGGGCTAACCTGAGTAAGCGGTATGTGTATGTGTATGTGTACACGTGTATATGTGTGTGACTAACTTGAGTAAGGGGTGTGTGTATGTGTTTACAAGAGAAACAGAGACAAAAATAGAGAGACAGACAGAAGGAGACAGAAATGGAGAGCATACCATAATGAGATGTGTTACAACAATCAGAACTGTAATGAACACTGGACCACATCATAGTGTGCCAGCATCTTGGTAGGGGTGGGTCAATTCTACCTTGTGGTAAATGCCTTTCCCATACCTCATATCATCGCTATTCTTTTGGTCAGCCTTCTGTTGACTTTCATCACTGCTTGGCACATATACTACCAGATTGAAACCCTCAGGGTTTTGCCATTGTACCTTATTCCTCTCCTTGGACTGACCAAACCTCCAAAGTCTCCCCACCCTTCAGAATCTCTGGGGAAGAAGATTCCCCATACCCTAGCACAAGTGAACACACAGTTGAAGTGTCCTTTGTTCCACTGCCATCTCACTGAACTAAAATTATCCCAAGCACAAAAATTCCTAATTATATCTTTGACACAAACCATCCTTGGAAATCAACTTTACTGTTCTGTAGTCATAAGTATAAAAAGACAGAAAAGAAAGGGGGCCTTGCTCCAAGACTTGCCCGTCGCTATGGCTATAAAGGCAAAAGAAACACAAACACAGGATCCTTAGAAACACCTTGATAAAGTCTTTGATGGAAGAGAATTTAATTTGAGATCTTTCTTATGGGTTGGAAGCATAGGATCATAATAGCTATCTTGTCTACCTAGAGCATGACTCCTTTTTACAACATCTCTGACAAGTGCCTGGGTGAGCTTCTGTTTGATCACCTCCAAGGACAGTAAAAAATTTCCATTTTTTAATGAAACCATATCTAAAGTTTGATTAGCTGGAATGCTTAGAAAATGGAGAATTCTGTTTAAATGAATTTTTAATTCAATTCTAAAAGCCTGTCCTTAGCAGGCATTTAAAACATGTCAATGAAAAGAATATATTGAGTTCTAAAAACTTTTCACTTTGTTGAAAATCTTATCAAAATGTTTGAGTCCACTTTCCTCCTTTAGTAGACAATGGCAGCGCAGGATTGTGGAAAGCACACTATACTTATAGTCAGAAGTTCTAGGTTTAAATCTTGCTCTCCTAGCTATATAAACTTTATGTGGTATAATAGAAAGGCTGATTGATTTGAAGAGTTGAACCTTAGGTGACCTAGATTCTGAATTGAAATCCCAGTTCAGTCATGTACTTGTGTAATGTTGGATATGTGACCTCCCTTGTCTGGGCCTCACTGTCTTTATCTGTAAAATGGAGTTAGGCTAGATGATGTCTAAGCTTCCTTCTAGCTCTTCATCTATAATTCTATGATTCTAAGTCTTTCAATAGCCTCAGTTGTTACATCTGCAAAGTGGGGACAATAATATCTTCATCATTCATCTCATAAGGTTACTCTGAGGAAACTGAGTGTTATATAATGTGAGCTGTTAATATTAGAGGAAAGTGAGCCAAATGGAATATTCCTTTGATGACTGAGAATTTTTGCAGTGCCTGTGAGTTTTGGTTATGAATATCAATGATCCCAGTGCACTAGCTACAGAATATCTTGAAGAAAGTGTTCTCATTTCAGGATGTAGGAAGGATGTCGGGTTTGGGGTTTTAATCAGTGTTTGCTAGTAGCTTGTTTTTGATGTGCACTTCTAGTATTGTTTTAATAATAGCAACAGTACATAACAGTTCTGTTACATGAGGACTCTGGTAACAGGGTCTTCACTGAGGGCTTGCTATGACTATAAGGTATGGAAATATCTCCAGGGATGGAATGCTGCAGGTTTCAGATGTTCCCTGTTGAAACTGAAGTTATTGGTTCTTTACAGTGCAGGCCTGCTTACTAAATTGGGTGTGGGGACTCATTCATTCACTCAGCAAATATTTATTCCAAATCCTAACTCTTCAACTTTCTCCCTGTGTGACCTCAGGAAAGTTGCTCAACCTCTTTGGACCTCAGTTTCCATAACTGTGAAGTGGGAGGTTTGGATTAGATGATCATGAAGGTCCCTTCTATTTCTAAAATATATGACCTATGATCTCATGATCACTTATTTTTCTTTTTTTCTTCCTTCCTTCCTTCCTTCCTTCCTTCCTTCCTTCCTTCCTTCCTTCCTTCCTTCCTTCCTTCCTTCCTTCCTTCCTTCCAGGTATAAATGATTTGCCCAGGGTCATACAATTAGTAAGCATCTGAAGCAGAATTTGAACTCAAGTCCTTCTGACTCCAGGACCAGTGCTCTCTATCCACTAGGCCATCTAGCTGTCCCCATGATCACTCATTGTTAGCAGAGCACTGGGCTAAGGACTGAAATAGATGCAGAGTTTAGATAAGACCCTGTCCTCGTCCTCATGGAGCTTGCATCTAAAAGAGCAGTTTGATACATATAGACAACACCAATACCTAGCATTCCATGATAAGTATGGTAGAGATTTACCAAACAAAAATTCTATGCTTTGAGATAAACTCAAACCTTTTAACAGGGCCATGGGTAGATGACAAGCCAAAGACTGAAAATGACAAGTATCAGTCTATTGTAGAGAACTTAATTCTATCATTTATTAGGATTTTGGAGAATGATCCCTGCAATGGAAAAGCACTAGTTCCAGCTATGGGTGTGGGGAAAATGGAATTGAGAGTTCAATACTTCCTGAGGTTGCTGTAAGCCCATGGATTTGTCTGTCTTGTTCATCCTATTTCATCACCCCAATATGAAAGAGGCTTAAGTGAAGACCCAAGTCTTCTCATCTAGAGAATACTCTCTGTCTCTCTCTCCATCATATCACAGAAGCATAGGATCATAGATTTTCAGCTGGAAAGGATTTTATAGGTCATCTAGTCCATTTAACCTACGAGGAAACTGAGGCTCAGTGAAGTTAAGTGGTTAAGCAGATGATGGCAGGTGGCAGTCAGGATTTGAACCCAGTTCAAGATCCAGTGTTCTATACTATCTCCATATAGAAGTCTTTTTGTCCAGCCCTCTCATTTTACAGGTGAGGAAATGAAGACTTCAGAGAGGTTAAACAATTTGCCCAAAGTCACAAAGGTAGTAAGTAGAACAGTTAGGATCTGAACCTGGTTTTTGTGGATCCAAATCCAACTCTCTTTCTACTAGATCACAGTGTTAAATAGGCAAAGACAAGAGGACTCCCACCATCACTTGGTAATGTGAGAGGGGAAAGGTGTAAAGCCAGTTAGTAGAGTTGGGAGTTCATTTTCTTTCAAACAAGGAAGTTTTAAGTTACAGTGGAGAAATCTGGTTGACAGAAGTGACTAAAGACAGTCGTAAACAGCCACTTGAGAGATGCCAGCTCCCACACATCACATGCCTCTTTGCAAGGAATTAGCATTGTAGACAAGAAGGCTTGGAGAATTTTAATGGTAGGTTGATTAGAATCCAAGCAAGTTGGTTTAGTCAGAAACCCCACAGGTGTCTTGGGAGCCCCTGACTGCATTGCTCCAGATGGCCTCCATTGGACGTACTACCCTCAGTCAGCCAGCCAACCAGCACCAGTTCCCTCTGTGTCGTGCTGGTAGAGATACATCCTCCCTCTCCTTCTGTGCACCGACAAATACCAAGTGTGCAGTCAGTGCTCAGTGAATATCATAATGGCAATGATGATCAGAGCTTGAAATTTCCCATCACCAGCAGACCAGCTACTGTGGGGGAAATGCAGAGAGGATTCTGACTGACTAAGCATTGCTTAAGGGAGCCCAGCCATCTTTTTTCCAGAGGGACTTAACCCAGATTTATGAGATTGGGTACTGAGAGCATATCATTGCCCTTCTCATTTTGTGACAGGGAAACTGAGGTAGCAGCAGGGAGGGTTTGGACTTGGGGGCTAGTCAGATAAAAGTGAGTATGAGGGAAGAAAAAGAATACCCCTTTCCTCTTTCCATTACCTTCTGAAACTCAAAAGAGGGAATACTTTCTCTCCCCAGAATATTTAGAGTCAAAACACATCTCTTGTTTCTCTCTGCGCTCCCACAAATGCTCAGTGAATATTAAACAATCATAACAACTGCAATAGATCAGAAATTGAAACTTTCTATCACCAGCCCACTGGCTGCTCTGGGGAAAATAAGGAGCTTATAAATAGGAGTATGGATTCCAAATGGCCTTTTTGTTTCTGTTGTGACACTTTTCTGAAGGAAAATGGCAATGTTGGTGAGTGAGTCTGTCTGCATGCTGAAAAGGTTTGTTTGTGTGGTTCTATCTCTTTGAAAATGGCAAAAACAATGGTGGTGATGATAACAACTACCACCAGTAGAGAATGTTGAAAAAACACTATTTACTATGAGACTTCATCCATAGGGCATCACTGGGAAATTGCTGGTGTTAAAGAAAAGGGGTTTCTTGGAAGCAGACTGTTTGAGATAATTAAAAATGATTTTTTTCTGACATAATTTTGAGCCTGTTCATTGTCAGCCTGCAAGTAGACTATCTCTTGTGTCTCCTTCCTTCTCTCCATCTCTTAGAATCCCTAGTTTCTTTCAATGCTCATATCAAATGCCATCTCCTACATAAAACATTTCCAGGTTTCCACAGCTGTAAATGCCTCTCCCACAAATTACCTTCTAAACATTTGATATATACTTAAATGTATACCTGTTATTTCATTCAACAGAATGTAAGTTTCTAGAGGAAATGGTTTATATAATTTCTATCTTTGTATCCCACTGGAGAGCATCATGCCTGGAACATAGTAGGCATTTAAATGTTTATCGATTGATCCAGCTTCATTGCATCATCTGGCTTATATGTGTTTTTCATCTGTTGTTTTTCAAGTATGAATAGTTGAGCCGTATCATTTTTATCGCTGTGCATTTCATTGAAGAGGCTATATTGTGCTTGGGTACTCCAGGTAATTAATTAATATATGATTTGTGAATTAGGTCTTTCTGAGAAATTATCACTTTAGGTTAAAAAAGTCAATATTACAAGTAGAAAATGGAAAAGTCAGGACTACAGAGCAGATTATGTGACAAACATTTGAGGGTTTTAATGGACTTCATGTTCAATATGAGTCAACAGTTGACAAAGAAGCAAAAAAAAAATTACCTTAGGTTTTAGTAAGAAATGCATACTATCCAGACCATGGGAGGTAATAGTTGTGATATTCAGTCTTGTTAGACCATATATGGAGTACTATATTCAGTGCTGAGAGCCACGTTTTAGGAAGGACATGGACAAAATGAAGGTCATTGAGGGTAAGGTGACCTAGATGATGAGGGAATTAGATAATATGCCAAATAAGGATATGGAAGGAACTGGCGATGTTTTGCCTGGGGAAGACAATACTTAGGAAGACATGATGTATGAATTTCATGAACTATCACATATAATTCTGTTGAATCATATTAAATTTGCTCTCTACTAAAATTCTTTTTAGAGAAATTCTTTTTTAGAGAATTCTTTTTAGAGAAATTTTTTTTAGAGAAATAATTCTCTAACCATGCCTCATCTTTCTTATGCTTGTACCTTGATTTTTTGAGCCCAAGTGTAAAACTTTGTATTTATCTATTAAACATCATGTTCTTCGACTGAGTCCAATGTTCTGGATCAGGGGCCAGAAAACTATGACCTGAAGGCGAAATCTGGCAGATTTGGTCCTCAAGCCATAGTTTTCTGCTCCTTATTCTAGATTCTGAATCTGTTATCCAGTATGTTTGGAATACCATGAAAGATGACTTTACATGAGATATCATGGAAAATCTGTTAGCTATTCCTACCAGCTATGTGCCATTTAAAAATTTGATAAGGCTGTTGTTTATCCAAGTAATTGATGAAATAGCAGAAGTTCAAGCATGCCTCTCTAGGGGCACTCAAGTAAGGATTTTTTTTCTAATTTGACATCACATAACTAATGAGTACTCCTTAGGTCTAACCATCAGCCAGTTCTGAATCTACTTAGTTATATTGCCTTCTCACTCATATAACTCCATATTTTCAATAAGAATAACATGAGAGGTTTTGTCAAATGCTTTCTAAAATCTAGGTAAACTGTATATACAGAATTCTCCTGTTCAACATCCATGCCAAATAAAAGAGGCATGGGGTTAGCTGGGAGTTACTAGTTCACTGTCATCATGATTCTTCTTTCTGTAGATGTACATAAAGTTGTCCATCCCCTTTGACCCAGAGATCCCACTAGTAGGCATAGAACTCAAACATCTGCAAGTTGGAAAGAAGGGCCCCATATGCACCAACAACTTTACGGTAGTCTTATCCCTAGAAATAAATCCACTAATCTGGAACTAATCTGGAATTCTGCCTAAGTTAAATGTAAAGAGGAAATTATTAATGCCATGGATTCCCCCAAGACAGAGAATTTGTAATAATAATATATGTAATATATTAATGTATATAATAATAATAGTAAAAGGTGAGTATTCCTTACTTGCATGTTATTAATTTCTTTTGGAGGTATAGGCTGCATCTGTAATTTCATCAATAAAGGAATTCTTGGTAAGGAAGTTTTTCTACTAAAACAAATGGAGACTTGCTTGCCAACTTAACAGTCTTAGGAAATCAACTGGGATATATAGAAGTTAAGTGACTTGAGCAAGATCACACAGACAGGGTATATCAGAGCCAGAATTTTACTCGAATCCAGGTTTTCCTGGTTCTCAGATTTTTGGGGATGATGACTCCAAAGTTTGCACTCTATGAAACTGAAAGAATGATGGTATCACTATCAGGAATGGAATAATTGGGGGAAAAATGTTCCTACTCCCTAGTGGCTAATATACCCCTCCAGCTTACCTTTCTGCTTTTTGTTTACCTCTAGTTTCATAAGAACAAATCTGATCATTTCACAGGTAGATACATTGTTGAAATAGTTGGAAAAAAGAAAAAATCAAGTAAAATGTACTAGAAAAGAATTGTCCATTGTCAAGTTATATTTGCAAATATGTATTTGAAAATACTTTAGCTAATCTGATATTTAATTTGTAGGTGTTAATTATTTTCCCTTAGACTAAGAATTATTAAAAAAATTAAAAGAAAAGAAAATCTCTAGTTCAAACAACACTTTGGTTTGCTAAAGTTTTTGGAGAAAAAAAGGAAGTTGAAAAATAGAATCTGTAGGGTTGCAAGGATATGGTAAGCTTCATTTAACTCAAGAAGGTGAAAAAATAGATGAGGAAATTTTTTTTTTGTAAATAACAACAAAAAAGAATGTTTCAGAGGATGCAGTAGAAAAAGCTGGTCAAAGATAAATAGGAAAGGATTTGGGAGAAACAGGGCCAAGCTGGATAAGTATGAGGGCACAAAAGGAGCTAGTGAGTGAAAAAGTTCGTCACTAGGGCAATAATTCTGAGTGTTGGGCATGAGGGGAAGAAGAAACTGAAAGGCAAAAGCCACAGTGAAGAGGCACTTCTAGTTTTTCAACTGTTCCACTCTTGTCAGTTATACCCCTAATTTCTGATTTCACAGATTATAAACTTTGGAGTCATCATCTAAAAAACATTTATTGTCTTCGCTTTCTTCATAGGAGAAATATAATTGGAATTTCTTAGCTTAGTAATTAATATGCTCTGTGATCTGCTTACTACTTACCTCACTAACATTCTCTCCTGATGTGCCCTTACTTAACTGCAGTAGACAAATCAGTGCCCCTGATATATTAAAAGAACACAGTAGGGCTTCTTGAGAGCTACATAGACTTTCTAGGAGGATTTATGGAAATACTCAGGCAAGAATTGAAAAGGAAGAGAAGAAGTGTATTTCTTGTGATGTGCCCTGGGAACACTTCCACTCATGAGATCATCAATGCATCTAAATATCTAGATCAGTTTTATGCTTTTTCTCCAGCTATGTATGACTAATTAAAAGCTAGGGACCTCATAAGTGCTAATCCCCATTATGATTTGTCTCTGGGCAATTAAGCGGTCAAAATCATTTTGATGTCTCTGCTCTGTCTACAAATGAGGAGAGTGCACTACGCTGCAGTGGGTTTTATTAAGAATATAGAATTAGCATGAAGCATACTTGCTCAGATTTGATGCTTGATGACAAAGAGCTAATGCAAAGTTGTATACCTGATGAAATTTCCACACCTGTGTGTGTGTGTGTGTGTGTGTGTGTGTGTGTGTGCTCTATCAATCTGGAATAGGATACTTTCAAGTATGGGTTATATCCATAATATAAGATAGAGAAGTGATGGAATCAGGATGTAATATCTATATCTACATAGATATTGAACATAGCCAATGAGGGAATTTTTTTCTTGACTAAGTATATTTGTTACAGAAATTTGTCCCCCCCCCCCAATGTAATGGGAGGAGAAGGGAGAGAATGTAGATTTATTAATTAAAATAAGTTTAATTTAAAAAAAGAAAGGACAACTTATTAAAAACCATAAAGGATAGGTATATATACAGACATGTATATATATACATATTTGTATATGTATGTACACATGTTTAAATATGTAGATATGTGTATACATACACATACTAATTATAGGGCCCCTCACACTTCATGAAAGTAGTATATTTGAGAGGAAAGTCTAGGTCAGAGGTGGAAAACACTGTGCTCTGAATTTAAATCCTACCTCAGATACTTATTAGTTATGTTACTCTAGGAAAGTCATTTAACCTCTCTAAGCCTTATTTCTTCATCTGTAATGGTGATCATAATAGTACCTACCTCACTGGATTTTTGTGAGGACCAATGAAATAGCACATGTAAAATACTCTGCAAATTTTAAAGCACTGTACAACGGTATATTGGAGCCAGCTCAAACCAGCTTGCCAGAGTTGAGCCAATTGTTAAATTTTTAGTGTGAACATTTATGTTTGGACTTGATTTATTGTTTTGCTGATTATCTAGACTTAGCAAAGTGCTAGTAATGAAAACTGACTTTAAAAATAAGGCGTATATATTATGTTATTATAAAATATATATATTATATGTGAGAGAGATATTAAATATTTGCCAGCACACTCTTAACTATATAAATGTTAGTTATTGCTGTTGTTTTTGTTACAATTTGTAAGGCATATTAGTTATCTATAGTCTCATCTCGGCACATGACTCCCTCTACCCCCATCATCTTTTTATAAAGTAAGCTCTTTCCAATACCCATGTCATCATTAACCTTTGGTGGCATTCTTTAATTGTCATGTAGTCCCTTCAGAAAGAGTCCATACCAAAATCACCTGCATCATTCTTCATTATTTCATTATAGGTCAGTACCCCAATACACAGGTCATAATGTTGGACACCGCGAGGTTAAATGCTTCTGTTCTGATCTTCATGTGCATTTCATCTTCAGTTACTATTCCATTGTTGTGACTGAAACTACACATACACTATGCTCGTGTACATATACATGTTTCCTTTTTGGCCTGGATTATCCCAGTAATTTCATTAGTATAGCAATTTTCCAAAAAGGAAACTACCTGTATCAATGCATTTAAATTTGTAGTCTTAGAAAGTTGCCTGGTTATGTTCAAAAGTTAAGTGACTCACTTATAATCACTCAGTCAATGTGTTGACACAAGATATGGACTTGGATCCAGATCTGCCTGACACTGAACCTGGCTTTCTACTTACGACACTATGCTGTCCCTTACATATGTGTGTATATATACAAACACCCCTAAAGGGATATATATGTGGGAGTATGTATGTATATAAATATGTATGCATGTATACACACATATATATTTATCCATTTATTCTACATATTTGTAGATATACATTAAAGCATATAGATACCTACATATAGATAGGTATCAATACAATTGTCAATTGGCTGTCAATTGTCACTGCCAAAAAGATATTTAGTTGGTGGCTTGAGAAAAATGGAATCCAATATCTTGTTATCTACCATTAAAACTCTGGCACTATAATGTGTGTGATTCATGAGCCTTCTAGGTAGTGAACTCTCCTGGGATCATTTTTTGGTTGTGTCTGCATTTAAAAATATATAACTAATGCATATAGGGACCCTAGACACCACAGATCCAAGATGCTGGAATGTGACATTTGGGAGTGATGCCAAGAAGGTGGGAGGATGAGAAGAGAAATTCTTTTATTAACAAGAAGACATCTTATTAATCAGAGGACTGCCATGAAGCAGGAAGCACAGGAAAGCTATAAGACAGTTTAATGGAAGCTGCTGAAATATATACTGGCTTCATTTCTGCAGAGTCTCTTCAGTACAAGAAACATGGGGTGTTCTACTGCCAGCGATATTTTCATTAACGTAAACATGTACTCCATATGTACTTGATCAGGGGCAGCCATGAAGATTTTTCTTCTCACATATTTTACCTTCACTTCCCCCTGTTTTAATCTCTTTCACACATGAAAACTCCTTTTCTCTCCCTTTCCCAAGTTTAATGCCCAGCATGCAGAATTCAATGCCTTCTCTAATAAAAACAGCATGTAAAGACCAGTATACAATTTGTGGTCATGAGCACAGTCTCACGGGAATCAAAGTGGCATTCAGCTCTGAAAAACTAAATATAGATTGAGGAGAGATTACTGTTTTCATTTCTATTCTGCAGGGCATCCAGCTTGTTGAACAATAAGCATTCAAAGTTATCTGTTCATTTGTGGAAATTAACTACGCCCACAGCTAAGTGTAAGAGCTCTCCAAAACCAAAATTGACATGATATAAGAATCATAGAATCTCAGAGTTGGAAGGGACCATTAAAGATCATCTAGTTCAAATCTAACCTCAGATACCAGCTGTGTGACCCTGACCAAATCATTTAACCCCTGTCTACATCAGTTTACTCAATTGTAAAATGCGGCTAAGAACAGCAACTGCTCCCAGGTTTACTGTAAGGACAAAATGAGATGATATTTGTAAAATACATCACAAGCCTTAAAGCACTATACAAATGTTAGGTATTGTGATGATTGCTATTGGATCAATGCTTAATACTTTCATACGTGTAAAGACAAAGAGATTGACACTTAGCCTGATTTATGTATTAAATTCAAGAGGAATCTGTTTGCTAGTCTAAATCCCTTTGAGGTATGGGTGTATAAGGTAAGGTGGACAGATACAACATTCCCTCGCCCCACTCAACACATTGGCTTATCTCCTTATTAATTCATTATCTCTCTGGATTCAAAAGTAGACCAGTGCTCTCAAATATCTTCAAAATTTGCCAAAATTGCAGAAACACTCTTTTGGCTCCCATCCCAGAGTCAACCATGAAAATCTCTTTTCCCATAGGTTAGTTTCACCTCTCTCCACCTCAGACTCTGAATTTATGGATTTAAAAAGATCACTCTAAGTGACTATGTACTGTATTGACATTATCAAATAATGTAGAGACACAGATACGTATTTAAGTGAGATTTAGAAGGTTGACATATTGTAGGGAGGTGGTTATTAAAAAGACTACCTCTTATAGGGGAAAGACAGGAAATGTTGATGAGTATTTCTCTTACCAATTGCCTCATATACCACAACTGTCAGCAATTTCACTTGGTCTCAGCTCCAGACAACTCTCATCCTATACTTGTCCTCTCTCCTTCCATTCTCTGATCCAGGGGTTCTTTTTTCTGGGCTCACTTCTCTACCTTTCCTTTCATTCATCCCAAGACTTGACTGAAAGTCTCTGAGTTCAAATCTAGCCTCAGACACTTACTAGCTGTGGACCCTGGTCAAGTCACTTAACCTTTGTTTGCCTTGATTTCCTCATCTGTAAAATGCAGATAATAATAGCACATACCTCCCATATGCTTTACATGTATAGCATTAATGGTTTGCAAAACAATTTCCATGCATCATTTCTTTAGATTTTTAATATAACTAAGTGTGGAAGGTGATGAGAAAGCCTGGTCTCAGAGAGATTAAGCAAATTTCCCAGGCACACAAAGCTAGTAAGTATTTGAGGCATTATTTGACCCCAGTTCTCCCCAGCTATAGAACTCTGATCCAGAGTTATAGTCACTTTCCCTGGTACATATGCTTTCATGCATTAGTAAGCAATACATTAGTTGCATCAGCAGTAGTTTGTACCTAAAGAACTGGAAGGAATATGATGGATAAAAGCACTAAAAAAAATTTAGATTGATAAGTCTGTTCTTTTTCAGTAATCATAATGTTATTTGCCTTAAGGCAATTTCCAGAATCTTCATCTTGATGTAACCACTGCAGCCAAATGATGAGAGAAAGGCAGATGAAAGACTTGTAAATTGGAAGTTATACTTGAGAGTCACACAAAAAGCCCTTGATGTGTGTTTTGCAAATTAGCTTGGTTTTTTAATTTCCCCAAAGCTCAGATTTGCTAACTAGCAGTCAGCAGGAGAGAAGATTTCTCTGAGTCTTGCTCCCCTTTGCCCCCTATATTCCCCATGTGTATTCATAACAATCCATTAATCCATCCATCTATCTACCTACCTACCTGTCATCTTTTCCTTCCTTCCTTCCTTCCTTCCTTCCTTCCTTCCTTCCTTCCTTCCTTCCTTCCTTCCTTCCTTCCTTCCTTCCTTCCTTCCTTCCTTCCTTCCTTCTTTCCTTCCTTCCTTCCCTCTTTCTCTCTCTCTCTCTCTCTTCTTTCTTTCTTTCTTTCTTTCTTTCTTTCTTTCTTTCTTTCTTTCTTTCTTTCTTTCTTTCTTTCTTTCTTTCTTCCTTCCTTCCTTCCTTCCTTTATTTCTTTCTGTCTTCCTTTCTCCTTCCTTCCTTCCTTCCTTCCTTCCTTCCTTCCTTCCTCCTGAGTGGGTAGAAGAATTAGACGATGGAAGCCCCTTCTTTTTTCATATGGAAATGAGCTTCCTTGAGGTACTGGTTGCTTTTCTGGATATACTTCACACCTACACCCAGCCACAAACACACATACACATGCATACACATACATACATACTCTAACCACATTTGTTCAGTTCTGTAAAACACCTTCATGCTATCAACTTCACTAATAACCTACTTTAAGATATATACGTCCTAGAGACCAGAAGCTACTCTTAAGAAATCCAGTGGTTTAAATATATTGCAATGAAAAATCCCAATGAGGAGGACTGCTACTATACATAACTCCCAAAGTCATAAGCAAAGCTAGAACTCATATAGTGCTTTACATATGCTATCTCAGTTGATCTTCACAACAACCCTGGGAGGAAGGTGGAATTATTATCTCCATTTTTCAGATGAGCAAACTGAGGCAAAGAGTAATTAGGTGACTTGCCCAAGATCATACAAATTAGTAAGTGTTTAAGGCAAGATTTGGCCCTGAGTCTTCCTGACTCCAAGTCCAATGTTCATTATATTGCTTATCTGCCTCACACATATCACCAGGTCATATACCTGGTTTGTTTTTTTTCTTTTGGTAATTTGGAATCTCTTAGATTCAGACACTAAAGGAATTTACACGAAAAGCAGTATGCTATTTGGGAGTCAGCAGAAGTCTGAGGTAAAATCTGGTCTCTGATGATGTTTAGAGCATGTCGTTTATCCTCTCTCTGCCCTATTAGTTTTCCTACCTGCAAAATGGGTATACCAGGTTTATTGTGATGAGAAGAACACTTGGTAAATCTTTAAAGTGCTATGTAAATATGCATTATTTTTATTTTATGAAGCATGGCAGCATAGTAGATCAAGAGCCAGCCTCAGAGCCAGGATGATTGTAGTTCAAGTCATGTCTTTGACCCATATGGACTGTGTAAACCTGGGCAAATCACTTATTCTCTGACGACTCTCTAAGACTATAATTTGCAGAGAATGGGCAAACTTGCACTCACAGAAAGGGTTTCCTCATCCATGATGATCATTCTATCAATCATCTAGTTCATATCTTATGCCCTTATAATTTTAGAACCTTCCTGAAAGAAAAAAAGTCTTATATGCCAGAAAGAGTCCCCTTTTCTTAAAAACAACTTTTCCCCCTTTTTAGAAATGAAAGGCATTTCTTTTTAAAATTCTTCTAACTTTGATTTATTGTTTCTTTTTAATAATTATTTTATTTGTTTTCAGTGTTCTACAATCACTTCCATATATCTTAGATTTTTCCCTCTCCCTCTCTCTCTATGTCTCCTCCCTCCCCCACTATCTGAGACAGCATGCAATTTTATACAGGTTCTACATATACATTCTTATTAAATACATTTTCACCTTTATCATGTTGCATAGAAGAATTAAAATGAATATGAGAAATCATAAAACAAAACAAAACAAAACATAACACAAGAGAAAATAATCTGCTTCATTCTGTGATTCAATTCCATAGCTCTTTCTCTGGATGTGCAAGGCGTTTTGCCTCAAGAGTTCATTTTTTAGGTCCTTGCATTGCTGTAAAGGGCTAAGTCTATCAGAAAAATTCCTTGCACACTGTGGCTGTTGCTGTGTAGAAAGTTCTCCTGGCTCTGCTCCCTTCAGTCAGCATCAGTTCATATAAATCTTTCCAGGCCTCTCTGAAGTCTTCCTGTTCATCATTTCTTATAGCACAATAGTATTCCATTACATTCATACACCACAATTTATTCAGCCATTCCCCAATTGATGGCCATCCCCTTGATTTCCAGTTTTTGGCCACCACAAAGAAAGTTGCTATAAATATTTTTGTACATATGAGACCCTTTCCCATTTTTATGATCTCTTGGGATATAGTCCTAGAAGCAGTATTGCTGGGTCAAAGGGTACGCACATTTTTGTAGCCCTTTGGGCATAGTTCCAAATTGCTCTCCAGAATGGCTGAATCAGCTCATGGCTCCACCAACAAAGACTTAGTGTTCCAGCTCTCCTACAACTTCTCCAACATTTATCATCTTCCTGTTTTGTCATGTTAGCCAATCTGATAGGTGTGATGTGATATCTCAGAGTTGTTTTGATTTGCATCTCTCTAATCAATAGAGATTTAGAGCACTTTTTCATATGACTATAGATAACTTAAATTTCTTCCTGTGAAAACTGTCTGTTCATATCATCAGAGGCATTTCTTGTAAAATTTAAAAAAAAGAAAAAGAGCCATGAATTTTTTAAAGTAGGAATTTGAACTTTGAATGCTGGAAGCTGCAGAGAAGATGGCAGATATAAGGCAACATTGATGAGTTGAGACATTCTTAAAATTCTCTCCTTTATTTCACTTTTGTCAGAGGTTAGGTAAATAGGGTTTCCATAGGGGGTTATGCAATGCAACTCAGGAGGCCTTTTTAAAAATTGGCTAGATGAGGTCTGGGATGAATCAATCAATCAATGAACATTTATTAAATGCCTACTGTGTCAGTCACTGTGTTAAGATCTGGAGAGACAAAAAGAGGCAAGAGACAGTCCCTGCCATCTGGAAGTTTCTGATCTAACCTAACACATATAGAATAGTTCTATAGTATAGTGGGAAGAATATTAAATCTAAGTGACCTTGGTTCTAATCTTTACCTGGTTATGCAGTAACAACAGCAGTAGTAGCAGCATTTATATAAGTTTTTAAGGTTTGCAAAACATTTTACATATGTTATCTCCTTTGATGCTCATAGCAACCCTGGGAGGCTGGTGCTATTATTATTCTGACTGCAGATGAGGAATGGCAAAGAGAGATGTAAGTAGCTTGCTCAAGAAGATACTACTGGGTAGGTGACCAAAAAATTCACTTCTCCTCCCTGGACCCAAATTTTCTTACCTGTAAAATCAGGAATTCTTTTAGGTGATGTCTAAGATCCCTTTTCATTCTATAGATAGCCAACGTTTTCCAGAGGACTTTACATTTTTTTGAAGAGTTTTACATTTTTTTTTCTTATTTGATCTTCATAACAGCCCCTTATCTACTGTAAGAACCAATGCCCATGAGCCAAGAGGAACTGAGCAGGTTTTGGGCGCGGGTGGAGCCTGGTGTCTCATCAAATGGATATCAGAAGGCAAGATGGCAAATCTAACCCAGATGGACAAAGGGTAGAATAAATATTATTATACTCATTTTAAAGAGCAATCAATCAACACGCATTTATTTAGCACCTACTATATGAAAAAGTGAATCAGTTCCGGCTCTTAAGGATCTCACAGTTTATGAAGCAAACAATATATATTTCTATAGGTATATGTAAATATATATATATACATACATATACAAGTAAATGCAAAATAAATACAAGCTGATGAGGGGAATAGGACAGTAGACCTTTGGAGGATTAGGAATGGTTTCTTGTAGAAGCTGGTGCTTTCTTTGAGCCTTAAAGGAGAATAGGGATTCTGGAGACAATGTACATAAATTGTGAAAAATTACACTGCCAGTATGAGAACAGCAATAACTCAAGCTCAGTGCTTCTGATATCCATTCCAGTGCTCTTTCCACTATGCCACTATTCCCTCCTAGGGAAGGACTGAAAGAGACCTCAAAGCCTATTTAGTACAACTGCTTACTTTTTATAGATAAGGAAACTGAGGTCTATGGAGGTTAAGTGACTGATTTGCCCAAAGTCACATAGGTCATCATAATATAAGGCAGGATTTGAACCCAGGCCCTTTCCAAGGTGGGGGCCATCCTCAGTTATCCTGATCTATATCTGGCCACTGGGCCAAAATGGCTCTGGATGAGAAAGTGAGGCTGGTGATTTTGCATAGGCATCACCTAGTTAATGTCATGGACCTTTTTGAGAATGAAGGACAAACAACAATTTTTCTGCTATATTTCCTGTGGAAGCTAGACGGCCTTTCCATATCTTCTTCAATCCTAGAATGTCTGGTATAAGGCCAGCCAAACTACAGCTGCCCAAGTGTGTTCTATAATGTCTAGCTTATATACACTTTTCTCAGTGTATATAAGGAGGCTGGCTGTTTGGGAATTTCAAGTGTCATCTTTCCTTTGTAAATGTAAATGCTTGATATTGGCTGCTAAAGAAGGCATGCAGGCACATCCATGTGTTTATAGTTATGTTCATTAGCTGAGGTCCCATTCTCCCTAAAGTATGATCCTCCTGGAAGTTTTTCACTCCTAGAATCTAGACTAGTTTCATCCTTTGAATCTCTAGAGAAAGTTGCAATGCCTTAATCTAGTGTCTTTTCAAAGAACATGCCTAGGGGTCATTTCCCTCATTTATAGTCAAAGTAATTTAGAAACAAGGAAGACTCTAGGATATTCTTGTTTCTAAGGATAGTTTGGTCTCCAGATTACTTATTCAATTTGTTGACTATTTATCTCTACTTTCCTTACTCACCCACATTTCTGAAAACTATCCTGGTTCCCAGAGTAATCGAGGTCTGGTGCATGTGCAGAACCCTGATGGTAGCTCCCTGAGTGAAGGACTTTAGGGACCTGCTTCTGGGAGAATCTTGATGAAATTATAAGGAAAAGACCTTGGGGAGACTAGAGCATGTGTGGCCATTCTGTAACTGGTTTTTGTTGGTTAACCATGTGGTTAGGAGTAGCCATTCTCTGTTGGTTGCATAGTCAGAACTGTCAACATGTTCAAAAAAAAGGAGTAAGTCAGTTTGGGTTGCCTGTGGACTGCATTTGGATAAGTGAGGTGATTCCTTCACTCACGATATTCAGGTAGAGACTAAGGTGCTACAAAAAAAAAAAATCCCAAGACTACTTCTATAATGAAGCCATATGACCCTAAGATATGGACCTTTATCTTTCATTCTCCTGCCCTCCCCTCCACTCTCCTTTCCTTCCCTCCCCTCTCCTTTTCTCTCCTCTTATCTCCTCTCCTCCTTTCTCCTTTCCTCCTCTCCCCTTCCTGTCCTTCTCCCCTATCCTCCCTTCTGCTCTAATGGACTAAAATATGCACAGAAAACTAGCAGAGCTGATAGCAACATAGAAAGTAGGGGAAATACTTCCTTCTTAGGAATAATAAATATTTTTGGATGATATACTTTCTGTAGGTTTGCTCTGTGGCTCATGATAAGTTAAAATGTAATGTTATGAAGGTCAGTGACTTCCTGTACAAGACCTAGAATACTGTGATGCTCAACAGATGTTAAACAACCATGTTAAGTGGTTCTATTTTGACTATAAATCTGGAAAAATTCTTATTTTAAATCCTCATCATACTTCAAAAGTTACATAAGAAAGAACTACATATGGCTTGGGGATATAGAGTGAGACAGTGGTTCTACCTGAACCAGAATTTAGGGTATTTTTCCCTCTTGTTTTTCTACTATATCTTTGGAGAAGCAAGGATTTACTTAACCTCACGTTGGATCCTCAGTTTCCCTTATAGAAAATGAAATTGTTGTAGTAGATGACCTCTAAGGTCCCTTGTAGCTCTTAGTCTACAATTGTATCATCTCAGCTTTCTATTTCTGAGCCCACATGAGCAGATGACAATTAGAATATTGCTATCACTTAGAGACAGATATAATGAATAGCTTTTGTGTGTCTGGAGAAAATAGCATGAAATATACCTTGAAGACTCATGGACCAAGGGCTGTTGGGGCTGAGACCCTAGAGAACCAATCTATACTCGTGGGTGAAGAGATGCTGGGGTACTCTGCCTGCAGTTCTAGGCATCATGGATTTCCTGCCTCTTTTCTTGACCAACAATTGGTAGTGGTGAATGTGGAAATGATAGGTTTCTTCTTCATAGGGTGTTTTATCCCTTGGATGATAGCTACAGGTCTAGAAATGGGGACAATGGTCTAGGAAGCCCTGCTATGCTCCAGGATTCTCAGATTGCTTGCCCAATGATGGCAACTTGTCCACAGCTGGTGTTGGTAGTAGCAAGAATAGTGCACCCCTTTTTAAAAAGGGTTGTTTTTGATGAGGGCTATGAAGACCAAGTTGGAAACATGGATGATGGTTTGGGGAGCACTGCTATGTCCTGGGATCTTAGGCTCAGGGTCCTGGTCTGTCCTTGCTAGGGCACTAGCAGTTGTGAAAGTCATAATGAGACTTTGATTTTCTTGACATGTGTGGGCTCTTGTTTCTCAGTAGATAATTTATTATTACTATTATTATTGTTAACAATGATAGAATCATTAGCAATAATAATAGCTAATTTGAATGTGGCCTTTCAGGGCATAGAGTATTATATAAAATCATTTTTTTCTCTGAAAAAAACTTTCCAGGGGCAGAGCCAAGATTGCAGAGTAGAAAGACACACATATGCAGGCTCTCCTGTCAAAGCCCATAAAATACCTGTAGAGAGGGATTTTCAACAAATTCTGGAGCAGCAGAAGTGGAAAACAACAGAGTGGAGGAGATTTCCAGCCCAGAGTGACCTGAGAGGCCCACAGGAAACATCTCTTGCATGGGATGTGGAGTGAAGCCCAGCCCAGCCCAGCCTTGGCCGCATGGTATGGCTCTGGGAGGAGCATGCCTCGGAGGTGGAATCTCCAGTCGCAGTAGCAGTGTTGGCGGATCCCTCAACCCACAGGCACCAAAGGTCAGTGACAGGGTTTTTTCAGCTGACCTGGAAGGGGGAAGGACCTTCCCATAGCTCTGGACTCAGGCAGCGGCCACAGAGGCCACATCCAGTGGGCCGCAGCAGTTCCCACAGCAGTCCCCACAGCAGTCTGCATCCATTGTTGGATCGTAAAAACCTCTGGGGGCACTGAGGAGTTAATTATTACGTTGGCCCTGTATAGAGGCCCTGAGGGAGTTGGTCTTTATCTCCCACTGAATGGAGGCCCTGCCCCCACAGCTTGACTGAATCCTACCCCCCAAGTGCTGGCTTGGCAGAACTGGAGGCTAGGTGGCTGTGGAGAGGAAACTGCTAAGATTCTGGGCACAAAAAATCTCTTTCTGCTCCCAGATCAGTGTATATGCTTGATTGTGCCACTTTGGAGGAACTGAGATCTTACAGATTCCCAGAGTGTACCCTACTCTTGACAAAGGACCCAAAAGTCAAGTAATTGGTTGAGAAAATGCCCAAAAAAGGGAAAAAAAATAAGACCATAGAAGGTTACTTTCTTGGTGAACAGATATTTTCTCCCATCCTTTCAGATGAGAAAGAACAATGCTTACCATCAGGAAAAGACATAAACGTCAAGGCTTCTGTATCCCAAACATCCAAAATAAATATTCAATGATCTCAGGCCATGGAAGAGGTCAAAAAAGATTTTGAAAATCAAGTAAGAGAGGTGGAGAAAAAACTGGGAAGAGAAATGAGAGAGATGCAAGAAAAACATGAAAAGCAGGTCAACACCTTGCTAAAGGAGACCTCAAAAAATGCTGGAGAAAATAACACCTTTAAAAGTAGGCTAACTGAATTGGAAAAAGAAGTTCAACAAGTCAATGAGGAGAAGAATGCTTTAAAAAGCAGAATTAGCCAAATGAAAGAGGAGGTTCAAAAGCTCACTGAAGAAAATAGTTCTTTCAAAATTAGAATGGAACAGATGGAGGCTAATGACTTTATGAGAAACCAAGAAATCACAAAACAAAACCAAAAGAATGAAAAAATGGAAGATAATGTGAAATATCTCATTGGAAAAACAACTGACCTGGAAAATAGATCCAGGAAAGACAATTTAAAAATTATGGGACTGCCTGGAAGCCATGATCCCAAAAAGAGCCTAGACATCATCTTTCATGAAATTATAAAGGAAAACTGCCCTGATATTCTAGAACCAGGGGGCAAAATAAATATTGAAAGAATCCACTGATTACCTCCTGAAAGAAATCCAAAAAAAGAAACTCCTAGGAACATTGTGGTCAAATTCCAGAGTTCCCAGGTCAAGGAGAAAATATTGCAAGCAGCTAGAAAGAAACAATTCAAGTATTGTGGAAATACAATCAGGATAACACAAAATCTAGCAGCTTCTACATGAAGGGATAGAAGGGCATGGAATATGATATTCCAGAAGTCAAAGGAACTAGGACTAAAACCAAGAATCACCTACCCAGCAAAACTGAGTATAATACTTCAGGGAAAAAAATGATCTTTCAATGAAATAGAAGACTTCAAGCATTCTTGATGAAAAGACCAGAGCTGAAAAGAAAATTTGATTTTCAAACACAAGAATCAAGAGAAACATGAAAAGGTAAACAGCAAAGAGAAATCATAAGGGACTTACTAAAGTTGAACTGTTTACATTCCTACTTGAAAAGATGATATTTGTAACTCTTGAAGCTTTTTTCAGTATCTGGGTAGTTGGTGGGATTACATACACACACACACATGCACACACAGAGACAGAGACAGAGACAGAGACAGAGAGACAGGGAGAAAGAGACAGAAAGAGAGAGCACAGGGTGAATTGAATGGGATGGGATCATATCTTAAAAAATGAAATTAAGGGGTGAGAGAGAAATATATTGGGAGGAGAAAGGGAGAAATGGAATGGGGCAAATTATCTCTCATAAAAGAGGCAAGTAAAAGACTTTTCAGTGGAGGGAAAAAGGGGTGGGGTGAGAGAAAAAACATGAAGCTTACTCTCATCACATTCAACTAAAGGAAGGAATAAAATGCACACTCATTTTGGTATGAAAACCTATCTTACAATACAGGAAAGTGGGGGAGAAGGGGATAAGCAGGGTAGGGGGGGATGATGGAAGGGAGGGTAATGGGAGGAGGGAGCAATTAGAAGTCAATACTCTTGGGGAGGGACAAGGTCAAAAGAGAGAGCAGAAGAAATGGGGGGCAGGATAGAATGGAGGGAAATATAGTAGGTCTTATACAACACAACTATTATGGAAGTCATTTGCAAAACTACACAGATTTGGCCTATATTGAATTGCTTGCCTTCCCAAAGAGGATGGGTGGGGAAGGAGGGAGGAAGAGAAGTTGGAACTCAAAGTTTTAGGAACAACTGTTGAGTATTGTTCTTGCACACAACTAGGAAATAAGAAATTCAGGTAATAGGGTATAGAAAGTTATTTTGCCCTACAGGACAAAAGAGAAGATGGGAATAAGGGAAGGGAGGGATGTTAGAAGGGAAGGCAGATTGGTGATAGGGGTAATTAGAATGCTCAGTGTTTTGGAGTGGGGGGAGGAGAGAAATGGGGAGAAAATTTGGAACCCAAAATTTTGTGGAAATGAATGTTGAAAACTTAAATAAATAAATTTAAATTAAAAAAAAAACCCCAAAACTTTTCATCGTTAGCATGTTATTGTGAATAGAAACAGAAAGGTCTGAGCTCTTGTCCTATCTCTGCCATACATTGGCTCTGTGGTCCTGGACAAGTCACTTAAAACCATTATCTAGGCAACCATAAATTTTGTACCTCCCCTAACACCTACCACAGGACTATGCCAATCGTTGGTTTATAATAATTTGTTAAATAAACCTTCTGAGGCAGGTAATACATTTATTGGGTGAGCTGGGTGGCACAGTGGATTGAGCATCAGGTCTAGAGTCAGGAAGACTCCTTTACCTGAGTTCAAATCTGACCTAAGATACTTACTAGCTATGTGACTCTGAGCAAGTCACAACTCTTTTTCTCTCCATTTCTTCATCTATAAAATGAACTTGAGAAGGAAATGGCACACCATTCCAGTATCTTTGCCAAGAAAACCCTCAAAGGGGTCACAGAGTCAGTCATGACTAAAACAATTCAACAACAAAAATACAATTCTTATTCCTTTTTTTAATGATATGGAAACTGAAGATCCAAGAAGCTAAGTGTCTTGACCAAGATCCTATAGCTAGGAAGTGGCATTGCAGGCTGCCATGAAAGATGAAAGGAACATGACAGGGTTGGTGAGGGACTCGACCAAGATAGAGTCTAGGGAGAAAAGGATAGGGAGAAAGTAAGTCATTTGGAAGGGCCCTTCTTGAACTATTTATTCTTGCCCACTGGGTGCTAAGCTTAGTTATATCTATGCTGCTGAAGAAGTCCTAATGTTGACAGCACTCTCTAAATTTTGGTGATGTGGAGTATACGTAACATAACTTCTGTTGCCTTTCTTTCTCCCATGGTTCTAATTAATTGGTTGTTAAAAAAAAATCATTATGGAAGGGTAGTATATGGTCTTACTTCAGACCCACCTGCTCTCTTCAGAAATCACCTTCTACCCTATCAGTGTTCCCAAAGGTGGCATCTCTCCCAGCTCCACCTCATTCTTTAGTAATGGATCTGCCTATAGGAAGGGGTATCAGCAGAAATCACCCAGATCCTTCACTTCCTCAATCCATCTCCACAAACCTTTATTTAAATACCCACTAAATTCAAAGTCATGCCAACAAAGGCAGAACAAAAAAAATCCCTGCCTTCAAAGAACTTATATTCTTATTTCCTTTTAAAATTTGTTGACAACATAAGGCAATGCCTCCTGGATAAGTGTTGTATTGTTGCTTTGTGGACCTCAGAATCCCTCAATACCCTAGTGTTCAGAAGCTTCTAGACCATTGAATCTAACTTCTGCTGCCCTTGCTTTTTTGACACCAGGGAGAAGTCAATGTTTTGGTCCAGATGGTGTCAATTTAATTATTGGCACCTAATGTACCATGATACACTAGTGTTGACCTAATGTATAATATGGCCAATTTTCTGGGATTTAGCTTTGAATAGGAGACTAGGGAAGTGCCTGGAGAGGGCATGGGAGGGGAATCATCTTCAACAGGAGAGAAATCTAAGCTAAGGCTTATTTTTCCCCAAAGTACATGGACTGGTATTTTCATTATGGAGGAAAATAGTGTATCTCCTCTGTCAAGAGTCGCTTAGACATTAGAAGGCTCCTGAAGCAATCATGACATGAGAGCACAATTTCAGGGAACAAAGCTTATCCTTTGGGACTCACTAATTGACTTGTTTGCCTCTTTCTCAGTGTCTCAGAGTTATTGACATGACCACTCATCTAGAAATCCCATCCTTTTAGTTGGTTCTCCCTGAGAGGCCAGAATCCAGAGCTTGTGAGGGTTGCCTATCAATAAGGGGAAATTAGCTTCATTATGTGCACCAAGAGTTGAGCTTGGCAATTCCTTAATATATTAATTAATGAATCTTTCTCAGTCCCTCTTAAGACCAAAGAGATAAGCAAACAACTATCCCGGAGTGTGTAGACCCAGGTTAATTATTCTCCTGTCTTATTTCTAAGTTGTAATTGAAGCCTGGTTGGTTCAGCTAGAATCTTTCCTTACATATCTAGCTAGAATCTTTCCTTATGTATCTCAACAGAATCATAGACAAGGGGACTCTGAGGCTTACAACAATCCTCAATAGTTGGAAATGGATAAGATCTAACAAGGATGCTTAGAATATCCCTTTTAATGACTTTAAATGCTTCCCTGTTCCATTCTTTCTCCTTGGTTTGCCCTGATCTCATTTTACATATTCCAAAATATTATTCCTTTCTTTTTCTTCTGAGATTTTATGAGACACTCAGAAAATTCTCTCCAATAGTCAGTCTTCTTTGTCTAAGTTAACTTTGCAGTTCTAAACATTGTGGATTTCCTGTCTCCTTGATGAACATCTTTGCTCTTTCCTTGATGTTTATGGCTCCTGGTAGAGACTATTGTACCGAGGATGGCCCCAATAAATACAGGAAATGATGATGGTAAAACCACTTTTTCAGATTTGTTGGCCGTGAACTCTCTTTCATAAATGGATTCTACTCTTTTCTGTTATCAGTGTGCCACTGTTCCCCATATTCTTAGCATTTTGTTTGTGGTCTCTTAATTCAATAAGTGCTTTTAAGTATCTAGCATATGCAAGGCACTGAACTGGTTGCTGGGAGGTGGGGAAAAGTACAAAAACAAATCATACAAGAAAAGGTTTAATGTAGGAGGTGGAACCTGGAATAAGTCTTGAAGGTTACAGGTATTCTGAAGTGTGAAATTGAGGAGACCATTCTATGCATGGGAATTAGCTGAAGCAAAGGCATGGAGACTGGAAATGGAACATGGTGTATGAGAAAAAGTAGAAAAATAAAGTTGAAAAATAGAATATATGAAGAGGAGTAATGTGAAAAAATAAAAATATAGGTTCAGCCCAATTATGCAGAATTAAAAATGGCCAAATAGAAGGATGCTTATTTTGTCCTAGGGTCAATAGGGAGTCACTGAAACTTCTTCAGCAGGCAAGTCACAGGTCAGACTTTTAGGATTGTCAAGTTGGCAACTGTTTGTATGACTGAGTAGAGAGGAGAGGTTCTAGAAAGGAAAACCAGTTGGGAAGCCATAGTATACATGTGGATAGTAAACATTTTGGCAAAATGTGTAACCATGGTGCCCATGTGCCTAAGAAAAGTCACACTTCTAATACTACAACCTACTAATATCTTCTTCTTATATCAATATACCACTCTCTACTCTTCTCAGCTGGGTATCATCTCAGCAATCTCTGCTGTATTGTCTCTACAGATATCCTTCCTGGTCTCATGACCACTGCACTGCTCTGATAGCATTTGTTGGAATGAGAGATCTGAATGAAAATATCCAGTTTGCCATCTATTTTTGTGACCTTGGGTAAGTGACTTCTGCTCCTTGTGTCTCAATCTTTTCATGTAAAATAAGGGGATTGGACTATCTGACTTCTAAAGTGTCTTCCAGCTCTGAGTCTATGATTCTAGGATTTCATCAGGAATACTTGCTGGATTCTCTGCTGTCATTTATTGAGAAATAGTCACTAAATAGCCTCTTCCTGACTAGGGTAGTCTTTTTTTTAATTTTGTTTTTATTTTTTAATTCATTTGTTTTCAATTTTCAATAATCACTTCCATGAGTTTTAAATTTTCTCCCCCTCCCTCCTCCCTTCCTCCCCAAGATGGCATGCAGTCTTATATGGGTTCTACACATACATTCTTATTAAACACATTTTCAGATTAGTCATGTTACATAGGAGAATTAAAACGAATGGGAGAAACCACGAGAAAAAACTAAATAAAAAAATAACAAAAGATAAAATAATCTGCTTCATTCTGCATTCAGATTCTATAGTTCTTTCTCTGCATGTAGATGGCATTTTGCACGAAGAGGCCTTTGGAAATGTTTTAGATCCTAGCATTGCTAGGAAGGGCTAAGTCTATGAGAAACAGTCCTCACACACTGTGGCTCTTACTGTGTATAATGTTCTGCTTCTGCTAATTTCACTCAGCATCAGTTCATATAAGTCTTTCCAAATTTTTCTGAAATCTACCTGTTCATCATTTCTTATAGCAAAATAGTATTCCATTTCATTCACATACCACAACATGTTCAGCCATTGCCCAGCTGATGGGTATCCCTTCGATTTCCAGTTCTTGGCCACCAGCAAAAAGAGCTACTATAAATATTTTTGTACATGTGGGTCCTTTTCCCTAACTAGGGTTTTATGACCTGTTGGTATATAGCCAAGGCAATGACACAACACTTAGGTAAGGCAGCCAATAAATGCCTGCAAAGAGTTTCCAGGATAAGATTAAATCTGTTTTGTTTTTACTTTTGTGCCTTTATCTGGTAGATGATTCAAGGTCTATGGTAACAGATAACTATTTAGGATCAGGGAATTCAGTGTGATCCCTTCTATCCCTTATTATGAATCTTTATCTCTCAAACTTATTTTGGGGACACTGTCCTCTCTCTCCCTCCCAACACACAGGAACTACATAGATATGGTGACCTCATCTCCTAAGAATCATTTTATGCAAAGGAAGTTAGGGAAAGAAGACAAATTTAGTTGAAGGACCTGGCCACATTCCTTCCTTTATTATCCACATCTACCAGCAAGTAATAATACCTATCTTTCATTCTATATTTTGGAAAACGCAAAACTTGATGACTCCTTACAAGTATAAACAAATTTTCAAATGTATTAATTATCCTCTAATTCTGACACCTCAGAATAGATTGTTTCCCCAGAGTCCTCAGAAGTAGAGAAGAAGATAGATATGTTCAAATATCTTAATCTTCTCCCCATCTATTTCTCTTGACACTATCAGGTTGCCGATACATGTGAATCTTCTAATACTCTGGAGATGAAGCTGGTAGACTTAGATCAGGTCTGAGTGGATCTTTACTTAATAATGTCCTGAGCTGAAAAATTATTCAATTCAATGCAAATCAACTCACTATATTATGTTTGTCTCCTTGGAGGTCACCAAAGGCCATGGATAAAATGTCATAGAAAATCAATCCATCCAAAAAAGCTCTTATTAAGCACAAGTTATGTTCTAAGTGCTGTGATATGCATGGAAGATGTAAATACAAGAGTGAAACAATTCCTGATCTCAAGGAGCTTGCATTTTATTGGTAGATACAAAGAGTTTACAGATTAATAATCTGGATATATAGGTAGTAAGGTTTTAGTGTTACCTTATATGTAACCAATGTTCAATGATCAATTTTCTCTACATGCTGCTGATCCATTTTTCTTATTAATTTTCATTTTAGGTTCTAAGGCAATCAAAGAGTATGCTTTTATATTATTAATTACTAAAATTCCAACATACCTCTCATTAATTAACTTAGAGCTCTCACTCCTGGTTATTAAATATTTTTATTTAATAACATGGAGAAACCTCTTTCCCCATAAACTTTTGCTCATTTCTTTTTTTTCTCTGTATGTGTATATAGATAGATAGATAATATCCAAGTATATATGTATATCTATATTTGTAAACCTCAAATCCCTTAATCATCTGGACTTACAAAGGTAATAGATGTAGTATTAATTGTATAATCAACATTAAGACAAAGATATATTCTCACATCTTCTGTGAGAAGCATTATTGCCAAATTTACCTTAAGCCATTCCTATAATTGCTGACTTCTCCTGAGTTCTGGAAGCACAGTCCAATCATTAAATTCTGTCAGGATATGAGCTAAAGTCTCTTCTTAATAATTCTCTTCATGCTTCTTCACAAGATAAAAACTAATCTGGGTTCACTTAATAAATATATCATCTTAGTCTTTTCTATCTTCCTTCAGCTTTCTTCAGCCACAACAACTGACAGTCTCTCCAGCATGAAATTTAGCCCTTGATTTTCTTTATAGGCTTGAAGATCTCATCACCTATAAACAATACAATAACAGTATCTACAGTCTTTGTGAAAGAGGTTATTGTAGCTTACACAATTGTAACATATCAATCATTTTGTAACATAAGAAAATAAATATATAATCATTTGAGGGAAGAACTAATGAAGAAAGGCTTCTTGTAGGAGAAGGAACTTGAGGTGAGCCTTAAAGGGAGCCAAGACGTTCAAAAGATATAGGTGAAGAGAAAGAATTCTAGACATGGAACATGTTTGTGAAAAAGCATAGAAGTAGAAGGTATGGGGTATATCCAAGTAGAGTAGTTTGACTAGAGTATATCATGTGTGAAAGAGAATAATGTGCAATTAGCCTGGAAAGATTCTCTGGAACCAGATCATGAAGAATTCTGAATGCCAAATAAAGGAAGGCAGATTTTTTTTTCCTGAAGGGGACTATTAAAGCTTCTTGAGCAGAAGGGTGATGTGGTTGGACCAGGGATTTGGGAATATGAATTTGTCAGCTATATGGAAGATGTATTGGAGAAGGTATAGACTGAAAAAGGGAGACCAATTAGGAAGCTACTGCAATAATCCAAGTGAGAAGTGAAGAGAACATGAGGTAGGTAGTGATTACAAAAATGGAAAGAAGGGGGCATACTCCAGAAATGTTGCAAAGTTACAATCAACAAAACTTGACAACCAATACAGAGAATGAATGAGTGAGGAATGGAATACTGACTCTGAGGTTGTGAACCTGAATGACTGAAAGCATGGTAGCGCCCTTGACAGTAATACTGTAGTTTGGAGGACAATTTGGTTTGGGGTTGCAGGGATGGGAATGATGAGTTCTGTTTTGGGAATATCCAATTTATGATGCTCGCGGGACATTCAGCCAGAGTTGTCCAGAAGGAAGTTGGAGATTTGAAAGTAGAATTTTGGGAAAATTTGAAGACTGGATATGTAAACTTGAGAATCATCTGCAGAGAGATGATAGTGGAACTCCTAGTTACTGATAAAATCACTAAGGAAGTATATAGAGGGAAGAGCGAGCCTACAACTGAGTAGCCCCACTCATAGTGGATAGGACATGGATAATTAATCTATAAAGGAGATTGACAAAGATCAATGGAACAAGTAGGAAATGAACCAGGACAGAGCAAAGCCACAAAAACAGGGAGGAAAAGGTATCCAGAAGGAAAGGGTGATCACCTGTGTTAGGGACTGCAAAGAATTGAAGAAGGATAAAGTCTGAGAAAAGGTTTGGAGTTTTCAAGGCAATTCACTGCTGAGCTTGTAGAAAGTTATTTTGATCCTAGAAAAAACAGATTTTTAAGGTGTTAAGAAGTAAGTGGGAGGTAAGAAAGTGGAGACAATGAATGTAGCTGGTTTTTTATTTGTCTCCTATGCTCTGCCTCCTCTCCTTTCCTTCTTAGAATCTCTGGCTTACTTTAAGACTCAGCTCAAATAATAATTTCTGCAGGAGACCTTTGCCAATCCTCTTGGACACTGGAGACTTCCTTCAATCTACTCTGTATGTCCCTATTTATTTATGTGTTTTCTCACTATAATGTAAGTTCATTGTGACAAATACTGCTTTGTTTGTTTTTTTTCTTCTCTTTGCTTCACTAGGGCTGACATATAGTAAGTGCTTCATAAACAATTAATGCTTACTGTTTGATTTTCTTAGAATTTGACTGTGAAAGTGAAGCGAGATTATGAGATTAAGGATCAGAGTTTGACAAGATGGTAAGGTAAAGCGAAAAAAAAACAACTTGCTTTTCTCTCTTTCTCTCTTTCTTTTTCAGGATGAAAGATATCTTCTTTTTATAGGAGAGGAGCCAGTAATAGATTAGGAGAGGTTGAAAATTGGAGGAAGGATGGTAGTGGAAAGGTCAATCTTTTGGAGGAGATGGGAGAAGTTTGGATTTATGGCAATAGATAGAGATTAGCATCAGTAAGAAAAGCCACTTTAACCTCACAACCTGGTGTAATGGAAAGCCTGGTGGATGTTGCTAGGGTAATTTGAAATATGAAACTAGAAAAGGAATACAGCACAAGCTGTATGACCTCAATTTTTTTGGTGAAATAAGAACTGCTCTTGTCTGCTAAGTAGGAGTCAGGGAGGTGGTGGTATAGATAGCATGAGAAAAGAAGAAAAGATTTGTAGGAGTATCTGTGGCAAATAAGAAAGAGAGTCTAACATGGAAGAGTAAATCGATTGGCATCAGCAGTAAAGGTTTGGTTGAGATCACATACATGACATAAATTTATAGTGCTCCAATGCACCATTACTATTTGACTTTCAGTAGCACCATGATAGTTGAGGACACCTATGATGGGAATAACCAGGATTTATAATTATAATTTATAATTTAAGTAATTCAAGGGATTTGTAATGAGGTGAATGGCCATTGGACAATGGAGGAAAAGACTTGAGTCAAAGACAAGTATAAAGCTGAACCATTTGATTAAAGGGTGAAAATTTTGAAGGGAAAGTCAGTGAAAGCCGAGTAAGGGTGATGACTTAGAAAGAAGGGGAGGGTGGAGTGGTAGTATATCTTTCAGTGAAGGCAAAGAATAGGTTTTGGGGAAAATAACCAGAGAATGGGATAAAATTTTTCATTGATGTGATGTTGAGCCAGAAGGACTAAGTAGCGAGCATGTTTTGAACTGTATTCGTTACAGCTTACATACTGTTATATCTCAAATGCTGCCTCTAGGACAAACTTGGCTCTTCAAACAGCGTGAGTTATCACAGAAGAGTCAGATGGTATTAAGCCTTAAGTGTACACTCCTATTGACCTTCAGATTGCTCCGGCAGATTTCCATTAGCTGAACATCCCTCTTAGAGATGATATCAATGAAGTTCCAAATTGATCCTTTTAAAGGTATAAGACCAATTTAATGAAGAACTTTAATTTCAACCTCTCTCTACCACTGTGACAGTATTAACATGACATTTAGACCATTGTTCTGAGCAGAGCTCTAACCTTTTCCAGACTAAAAATAAAAGTCCCTGTATTTTTCAAAGATTCTATTACTTCAGTTTTTGCAAGGCACAGAGACAATGTTTGTCTTGACTAGCTATTCTAGCAGGAAGTATAAAAAGTGGAAGGAGAATAAGATAGATAGAATAATGCTAGGAAAGTGGTTTCTCTTGTCAGGAGCAGAATTGGTAAGAAAGGAAAATGCCTGTTAACATTTGCATGTATAACAAATGAAGAGAAATGGACTCCTCACAGTGGAATCCAATTAAAACACGTGGGAATGAGGAAAGGTCACATTTACAGAGCACTCCACAGTTTCAGCCTATCTTCATATACAATAGCCTTGGGAGGTCAGGACGACAAATGTTATCCTGCTCACCAATCTTCAGTGAGAATCAGTTGCCTCTAAAATAGCATTAAAAAATCTCCCACCTTGCATTTGCTGTATTCTAGCTCCCACATACCTTTCCTGGCTTCTTTAATATTATTCCCTTGCATGAATTCTTTTCCTCTTAAACTGGTCTGCTGGCTACTTCCATGACATGATATTGTATCTCATGTCTCTTTGTCTTTTCAGGGATGGGTTACCATGAACTTCCTCCTGACTTCAGAAGGTCACTGCTAGGTACAACCCCCAAAAGGTCAAAGAAATAGCAAGCAATATATACAAAAACATTTGTGTTAGCTCTCTTTGTGTGTACCCCAGACTGGAAGCTAAAGGAATGTGCATCAGTTGAGGAATATCTATGAATAAATAGTGATATATGAATGTGGTGGAATACTACTGTGCTACATGAAATGAGGAAATAAATTATTTCAATGAGACACTTGAAAGATTTGTAAGAACTGATCCAGAGCGAGGTAAACAGAACCAAAAGAATAATTTGTACTATAACATCAAGGTTATAAAAATGAACTTATTAGAATCTCTGCCACTCTTCAGTTCAATAGTTCATTTGTCACTTCCATTATCAAGCCTTTTTTCAATCTCCCAGTTGTTATTTTTCTCTGCTTTTTGAAATTATATTGATTTATATTGTATATATTTTATCTTAACTGGTAATCTTGACTATTAAAATGAAATTATGTCTATGTGTGTCGATCTAATTTATTGAAGGACAAACAGTATAATGGTTGAAATTAAGACCAACGTATTCTCCGTACCTAGGATATTTGTTTTCCTTACCTGTGTCTCTTGGAATCCTTAATTACTTCCAAGACTCAGCTCAAATGGCACTTTCAACGAGAATCTTTTCTTAACACTTTTAGTTGTTAATGTTCTTCCCCCCAACCTTTAAATACTTTATATTCCTTTATATATTCTTGTACTTTCTTATCTACTTACCTGTTTTCTATCTGTCCTGCATAGAATACAAATGAAATGTTGGAGGGACTGTGGGAAAACAGGCACACTGATGCACTGCTGGTGAACTTATGCATGTATGTATACAACCATTCTGGAAAGCAATTTAGAATTATATACAAAATTACCACTGTTAAGCCTAAGCCAAAAAAGATCAAAGTAATAGGAAAAACATTTATAGTAGCTCTTTTGTGTTTCCAAAAGTTTGGAAACTTTTGTGTTGCTAAAAACTGGAAACTAAAGGAATACCTATCAATAGAGGGATGGTTTTGAATAAATTGTGGTACATGAATATATTAGAATACTATTATGCTGTAAGAAATGAGGAAATAGATGATTTCAAAAGACACTTTTAAGACATGAACTGATGTGGAGTGAGATAAGCAGAAACAGAGGAATAATTTATAACATCGAGATTATGAAAATGAACATGAAGATTTGCTTAAACTGATAAAAAATGAAACAGGCAGAAGGAGAAGAGTGTATACAATAATAACACTATAAAGACAAAGAGTTTTGAAAGTTATAATCAATTCAATGACCATCCATAATTTCAGAGGATCAGTGATGAAACCTGCTAACCAGCTCCTGACAGAAAAGTATAGATTGTGTTATCTGCACGTTTGATAGGCATGTCATCTATTCTCATATTTCATTTAATGCTTGATTTAATCCTAATAATTGATGAAAAAAATAACCAACAGTACAGCATCTAATAGATTCCTGGGGCACTCCACTGGAGACATTCCTTCAGGGTGACCAAAGGAAATTATTTCTTAGGTCTAATCATTCAATAAATTCTGAATTTTATTAAATGCAGTATAATGTAGTACACATTTCAGCATTTTGTCCATGGAAGAGAATGAAGATTTCGACAGTGCTCTCTTCCTAACTGGATCATTATAACCCTGTCCACATTGAACTCCCTATGTCCAACACTGCCTTATCTGACCTAATTCTTAACCCTGTTCCTTGGAACTTCTTGGTTTGTTGCTTTGATTATAACAGCTCAGATTTTTTGACCACTTTAAGGTTTACAAAGCACTTTCCCCACAACTCCCTATGAGAGAGATAATAGTAGCCTCAAAACTGAAAAACAAAGTGATACCTAAGGTCACACAGCTAGTATGTTGTCTTAGATTTAATATGATTCAAGTTACTTCATTTTTTCGTTATGGTTGCTCCACAGTCATCACCCTAGAGCCATATATGATGGCTTCCAAGTGACATAGCAATAGAAGGGATCTATTATATCATTTAAATCCAATCCCCCTCATCATACATGTGGGGAAACTGAGTCTGAGAGGGGTGAAATAACTTGCCCAAAATCGCATGGGCAGTAAGTAGCAGAATTATTGTTTGAACATAAAGGGAGACTGTACTACTAAATCCAGTTCTGTTCCAGGATGATTTCATTCAATTTCAAAGTGATGGGCCAGAAATTAACATCTTGTCTCAAGGACATTGTTTTAAAGGAAAAGAGCATGTTGATTATTATTGAAGCTATATAAAACTACAAATGGATGAACAGAATGCTGGTGGCATACAGATGAGCCAAAGAAGATAGGAAGAGATTACAACTAGATAAATAGTATGAAAATTTCATCTAAGAGATATTATCGAACTGCCACAGAACAAGGCTGTCTCAGATCAAGTGCAGGGGAGTGGGAATTATGTGAATTATAAAATCAGTAAACGAAGAATGACAGAATAGCAATGTGGTTGAAATAATATGCATTAAAATATCAACAAACAATGTTAGACAATAATATAGTGATAATATCGGATATAAGAATTTGAGAGCTAGAAAGAAACTAGTAACTATATTTTACAAACTGGTAAACCAATTAATATATATTAATGAATCATCTACTATATTTTAGGCACTGGGGATACAAAGAAAAAGGAAATAATAATAATAATAATAATAAATAGTATTTACATGTCACTTTAATGTTTACAAAGTACTTTATATCCACAAGGTTATTTGATTCTCATAATAGGGTAGGAACTAGAGATATTGCAATCCACTTTTTACAAGCAAGGAAACTGAGGCTTAGATAGGTCAATGAATGTATTTATAGTTATACAGAAAATATCAGAGATGGAAACCGAATTCAGGGCTCTATTGATTCAAGCTTCAGGACTCCTTCCATTACTGTCTTCCTTAGATGGGAAAACTGAAACTAAATATGTGTAATAATTTGCTCAAGGTTATACAATTTGATATTGGCAGAACAAGGTCTAGAATCTGAACTCAATACAATGTTCTTTCTGCTTCTTTCCATATAATGGAATGGACCATCTTGGTGAGTGTCGCTTTCCTGCCACACCTCCACGTCAAGATCAAGTGGAGAATAAATGACCAGACAGCAATAAAATTTCAGATATAGAAAGATGAGATCTCCTTCATAATATATGAATCCACCATAGAATTTGAGAATTGAAAGGGACTTGACTAGTCATTAGGTCTCTTATTTCACTTCTGACAGTTCTTATTCTTATAAAGTTTTTTGGTGACATCAAGTCTCAGTTTACCTCTTGCAACTTTTATCTTGTTTCCACCCTCTGTGGCCAAGCAGAACATGTTTAATACCTTTTCTACATGAAAATTGTTCAGATTCTTGAAAGAAGTTACCAAGTCCCTAATGAGTCTTTTCTTCAGGCTAAGCATGATCAATCCCTTCTAATAACCTTATATGGTGTGAATTTGAGGTTATATCCTTCTTGTCCTTCTCCAGGTACTCTACAGATGATACATGTTGCTCTTAAATTATGGTACCCATAATTGAATACAGTCCTCTAGGCAAGGTCTGACAAGAGTGATTTGCAGTGAAACTTTTGCCTTCCCATTCCTAGAAACTATGCCTCTCAATGAAACCAAAGATCTCATTACATTTTTTTTTTGCTGCCACATCCCACTTCTGACTCCCATTGAACTTGTGATACATTAAAACTTCCAGTTTTTTTTTTTCAGAATGACTCTTGTCTAACCATCCTCCCTACTTCACCTTTGTACTGTGAAGTTAATTGTCTGGTACCCAAATAAAAGACTTTATATTTGTTACTACTGAATTAGATTTCTAGTTGGTTAAGATATTTTTGATCTTGACCTTACCATTTAGTGTGTTACCTATCTCTCCCAACCTTATATTGTCAGAAGTTTTGATGTGTGTTACCTATTGATGAGCTGTGTATGACAGCTATTGTCAGCAATACAGTGATCAAAGACAATATGAAAGAACTCATGATAAAAAATGCTATCTATATCCAGAGAAAGAACTGATGAAATCTGAATGAAGATTGAAGTATACTATTTTCATTTTCTTTATTTTTATGTGTTTTTCCTTTTTTTCTGTTTTTCTTTCACAACATGACTAATATGGAAATATGTTTTACATGATTGCACATATATAATCTATATGAAATTGATTAGCATCTTGTGGGCGAGGTAAGGGAGAGACGGAAACAATGTGGAACTCAAAGTTTTAAAAAAATGAACGTTAAAAATTATCTTTATGGAGGGGTGGAGCCAAGATGGCGGAGTAGGAAGACACACATACTGAGGCTGCCCCCACACAGCCCATAAAACACCTGTAGAGAGGGACTCTTAACAAATTTTGGAGCAGCAGAAGCGGAGAACAACAGAGTAGAGGAGATTTCCAGCCCAAGGTGACCTGAAAGACCCACAGGAAACGTCAATTGCACCAGACACAGAGTGGAGCCCTGGTTGTGTGGGGCATGGCTCATGAACAGCCCTCCCAGGCGGAATCTTCAGTCATGGAATCCCCAGTCCCAGCAGCAGAGGGTCCACAGATCCCTCAACCCACAGGTGCCAAAGGTCAGTGATGGGGTTTATTCAGCTGGCCAGGAAGGGAGAAGGGCCTTCACATTGAGCAGGCAGCAGGAGTTCTCAGGGCAGCCCCTACAGCAGCCTGAGACCATAGCTGGATGGTAAAAACCCCCAGGGGCACTGAAGAGCTGAGTCTTACCTCAGCCCTGTGTAGATACCCTGAGGCAGCTGGTCTTTGTCTCGCACTGAATGGAGGCCCTGCCCCCACAGCTTGACTGAATCCCACCCCCCCAGTGCTGGCTTGGTGGAACTGGAGGTCAGGTGCCTGTGGAGAGGAAATGCTGCTAAGATTCTGGGCACATAAAACCTTCCCTGTGCCTAGACCAGCACACACTTGATTGTGCCACCTTGGAGGAATTGATATCTTACAGGTCCCCAGAGTATACCCTATTCTTGACAAAGGACCCAAAAGTCAAGTAACTGGTTGGGAAAATGCCCAAAAAAGGGAAAAAAAAATAAGACCATAGAAGGTTACTTTCTTGGTGAACAGATATCTTCTCTCATCCTTTCAGATGAGGAAGAACAATGCTTACCATCTGGGAAAGACATAAAAGTCAAGGCTTCCATATCCCAAACATCCAATATAAATACTCAATGGGCTCAGGCCATGGAAGAGGTCAAAAAGGATTTTGAAAAATTGTCTTTATGTGTAATTGGGAAAAAATAAAACATTTTTGAAAGTTTTTTTTAAAAGAATACTATCTATGACTTTTTCCAAATCAGAGATAAAAGTGTTCAACATGTAGGATCAAGCATAGATCCATGGAGTTCTCCATTGGAGATATCCTGCTAAGTTGACATTGAATGACTAATAATTACTCTTTGATTTTGGACCTCCAAACATTCTGAATGCCTGTAACTATATTATAATTTGGTCCATTTATCTCTAGTTTAGTTGCAAGAATAGTATGAAGTAATTTATCAAAAGCTTTACTAAAAATTAAGATAAACTGTGTCTAGTATATTACTTCTATGAATTTAACACTCCTGTTATAAAGGAAATAAGGTTAGACTGGCATTATTTATTCTTGATATAACTATACTGATCAAGTACTTTCCAGGTACTTGACAATTCTGCGGAAATTAAAATTAAGCTCAATAGCCTTTAGTTTGAAGATTGTTCTCTTTTTTCGAAAACTGGGTCAAAATTTGCCCTTCTCCAATTTTGTGGTATGTTTTCTGTTTTCCATGATCTTTGAAATATCACTGAGAGTGGCTTTACAGTCATATCTGTCAGTCCTTTCAACTGCCAAGGATATAATTAATCTGGGCCAATTGATTTCAATTCATCAAGGACAACTAGGTGGTCTTTTACCATCTCTTTAGTTATCTGGAGTATTAACTCACTGGGAATCATGAATTTTTCCCATTATTTCCGGTGCAAGAATCATTCTCTTTGGCAAAGAAAACAAAATTAAAGAGAAAAGCCAGGTAATCATATGTTATCTCTGATGTCAGTTATCATTGGTCCTAACACCCCATGCCAATGTTCTGTTCCTTCTCTTATCTTTTTCTTTCCCCACCCCAGTATAGATAAAATGAACAAACAAGATTAAAACCTCTCTTTGTTTTCTTAACAGCACAGCCTAATCTCATTCTGAACATAAAAGTATCTGTGATACTATTTTTATAAGATCATACCACACTCCTCTATTCATCCTCTGTTACTTGACTGTCTTTTAAAAAAATGTTTCCTTTTAAAATATGTTTGGTCGTTGACTTTCCTATGTATCCACAGTGATCTCTTCAGATAAATTCCATTTTTCATATCACTGGGATTATTTTCGTTTTGTGTCTTCAGAATCTCGATCTTAAATATTTTCCATTCTTTCTGAGCTGATTACCCCTATAGCGTATTACTTATTGGCAGCCTACTTTGCTTTCCTCTGAACACTGAAATCTCTTTCCCTCCAAAACTAAGGTGCATATCAGACTATGATCATATTTCCTCACCTTTTCTATCACAATCCCTAGCGAAGAAGGTTATTACTTTTCCTTTCCCCATGATTCCCTTCATTTCCAATCCAACAAACAGTTTCTTCATGTTACTAAGATCAGATTAAGAACAGTTTTCCTCTTCTTGATTCCTTCACCTTTTGAAGAATAAAGTCATCATTAAGTCAAGTCAGAAGGGTGTGTGTGTGTGTGTGTGTGTGTGTGTGTGTGTAAGAGAGAGACAGACATAGAAAGAGAGACAGAGAGAGACAGGGACAGAGTCAGAGAGACAGAGACAGAGTCAGAGAGGCAGAGAGAGAGACAGAGACAGAGAGACAGAGAGAGACAGAGAGTCAGAGAGAGAAAGAGACAGAGAGAAACAGGGACAGAGTCAGAGAGACAGAGACAGAGTCAGAGAGGCAGAGAGAGAGACAGAGACAGAGAGACAGAGAGAGACAGAGAGTCAGAGAGAGAAAGAGACAGAGAGAAACAGAGAGGCAGAGAGAGACAGAGAGACACACAGAGACAGAGAGAATCCCACATCACTACTAAATCATACTTCCATATCAGGCTTGTGATCTATTTCCAAAATTCTTCATTTATCCCTATGACCAGATAATCTATAGAATATTACTACAAAATGACCTGCTTCTTTCATTGACTATCACCCATATATTTCCTGTTATATTTGCCCATAGATTTCCCTACATTAATCTATCTTTTAAAATATAATATATATTGCCTTCCCCCATTTACCTATCCCATTTTTATTGAATAAGATATATCAATTCAGGTCCTGGCTAGCCATAAATTTTATCCCACAAAGCATCAATAATACCTATGAGGACAAATTTGCTTCCTTGCATTAGGACCTTCAGTTTCTTTTGTTTGTTGTCTAAACTTGGAGCATTTCTGTATAAACATTGCGGTAAGGGGTTTTACTACTCGTTCCTTTATTAAATTTTGTCTCCTGTGAATTTCTGGTTGTCTAGATTACTATCCTTCTTCCTTCATAGCTACTTTCTGTGGCATCTAGCATGGGGGTCTATGTAGGTAGTTTGTCCCATTGACAACTTTTTAAAAAAAGTTTGAACACATTTTTATTAGAATTATAAAACACCCAGTAAATAATTTTTTCCTTGTTCTTTGTTGGGGTACTCTATCTCTGAGGAATTTATTACTTTTATATATTAAGCTATGATCCAGAAGAATATAGCTAATTCTTAGCTGTTAATTTCCCAGGTAAAATGTTCTCTTCTAATCACCTTCTGTTTCCTTTTTCTTAAATGGGCATCTGTGCCCTTGAACTCAGGTTCTCTTGACTCCAAGTCCAGTACTCTCAGCATTGTGCTACCTATTATCTTCAGGCAGCTAGGTGTTGGAGTGCATAGAGCACTGGGTCTGGAGTCAGGAAAATCTGAGTTCAAATCTGACCTCAGGCAATTAGCTGTGTGACCCTGGGAAAGTCACTTAACTCCTATTTGGTTTAGTTCATCCTCTGTAAAATGGAGACACCCTGGAGAAGGAAATGCCAAACCACTCCAGCATTGATGACAGCAAAGATTCTGGAGTGGTTTGTCATTTCCTTGTCCAGTGTGTGTCCCCATTTTACACAGAGTTGGATGCAACCAAACAACAAAAAGCTGTTATGATCATAATCACTGTGGCTGTTAATATTAATATTTTAGTCAGTACCTTCACCTTTTCTCTCTTGATTCTTCCCCTTAAGTTTGTGCTCCCTGATCATCCTTGATTCTCCTTAATCCTTTTTATAGACTCCTTAATTATCGTTGATCCTGGTCTTGTTTTAACCCAGAAGCAGAAACTTGACCTGAATCTGAGCTTGAAGATCATTCCTCTTTAAATATTATGCAAAATTTCCCCAAATTTCATTAAATGTCTCCTCCTCATATTAAAATTCTGACCTACCCAACTAGTGCATCCCTGTCCAAATCGTGTATGAATATTTCCTTCTTATTTTCCTCAAGGACTTCTCTTTTTTCTTGTTCATTTTCCCATAAAAGCTGAAATTAGAAATTTGGTCAGCATATTACATTCTTAATAAGTAATCATCCAGTGTCTACTTAAATATCTCCAGTGATAGTAAGAAAACTCAATAACTCTCAAATCAGCTTCCTGCAGTTTCAAACAGTTCTAATTGTTAAGAATTTTTCCCCCATATTGAGCTGAAAGCTACTTCCCTTTTACTTCAACCTATTAGATCTGGTTTGGTGTCTGGGAGCTGCACAGAATAAGTCTAGACTGTTGTCAGTGTCCCAAGTATCCCAAAGAGATGATAAACTTAAGTGCCTTTCCTTCTCTAAGGACTTGCGTTCTAAATTATCTTTTCAGGACTATCTTACATTCAGGAGAGTGTAATTAATGCTGGAAGAGAAGAATATGTCTAATGAACATGAGATTAGGAGAAATGTGGGAGCATAGGAGACTTTGGTAAGCGAATGGAGTTCAAATTTCAAGACCTTCGATGTTGTGGTACAACTCCACGGAACGGTGGAAGCTCTGTTAGGACAACTACACTGTATGACTAAAATAGGGACTCATGCAAGCCAATGAATCAAGTTGTTAGAATGCTAGTGTTTGTCATTATAAATATTAAAGGATAATGGCAGAGAAGCAGGTAGAGAGGAAAACTAAGAGCCCCATTTTAACATCATTGACAAAGTTGGGAAATGGACCACAGGAACAGGAATTAATGGATTGATCGATCAACAAGCAGTTTTTAAATATGAGGAAATATGCTATGTGCCAGACACTATGCTCAGTATTCAGGGTATAATGATATCAAGCTCCTTCAAAGAGCTTGTGTTCCATAAGGAGACTTATCATGTTTGTATATATATATATATATATATATATATATATATATATATATATATATATATATATATATATATATATATATATATATATATATATATATATACATATATGTATATATATGTACAGTTATAATATGTGTACATATACATGTACATGTATAAGTATAAATGAGATATCATAAATTTAAGGCAATACGGTACAGAGAAACTAGAAGATAGGGCAATCAGAACAAAATGTAGAGAAAATGAAATACAAAAAGATTAAATTATATACACTGAGTTAGTTTTATAATCTGATTGGATGTCTTCCAATGTCCCTTCTGTATATTAAATTTCAAGATTCTGTGTTCATACGAAATTTTCCAGGTTTTAAAAATGAGAATTAAATATCTCTAGTCTTCCTTCCCTTTCTCATTCTTCTATCTTGTAGGTACAAGTACATAATAAAACGTATGCAAATATTACATGTAACTTATAAATCATATCTTATGCAGTTAAAGAGAAATGCTTAATCAGAAAAAGGTGAAATACAGGTTTTCTTTTCTGGTTTCGATCAGAGGCTAGATGATCTCTTGTAGCGGTTAAGTTGAGCATTTGTCTCAATATGGAACAATGAGTATTTGTTAAATACCTGCTATGTGCCAGGCATTGCGCTATGCTCTGGGGATACAAAGAAAGGCAAAAGAAAGTCCCTGCCTTCCAGGAACTTACAGTTTAATTTTAAGAAGAGACAAAGTTCAAACAACTCTGTGTAATAAGATACACGCAGGATACATTGAAGATAATTAATAGAAAGAAGGCACTAGCATTTAGGGGGTTTGGGAGAGGCTTCTCTCCCAAGTTTAGCAGTATTTGAAAAAAAAATGAGGAGACAGAGATGAAAAGAAAGAGAATTCCAGGCATGGGAAATAACCAGTGAAAGTAGCTGGAGCTGGAAGGTGGAATGTCTTGAGTGAGGAATGACAAAAAGACGAATGGTATTGGAGAGTAGAGGAGTGGGAATAAGTAAGGTGTGAGAAGACCTGAAATGTAGAGGGAAGAAACAGCTGATGAAGAGCTTTGAACTGCAATGAGAGGATTTTATATTTGACCTTGGGTGTCATAGGTAGTCACCGGAGTTTATTGAATAGGGGTGGGGACATCGTTCTTGACAGTTGAGAGAGGGATGGATTGGAGTGAGGAGAGAATTAAGGGAGGGTGACCAAGGGAAAGGCTATTGAAAGAAGAGGAGGATGAGGGTATTACAGTAGGGATTCTTTTTTTTGTTTGTTTTGTTTTGTTTTTTGGTAATGGCTTTTGAGGTCCTTTGGAACTTTAAAATACTGATTCCATTCTCTTTGTTAAGGCACAGTTCCAGTGTTCCAAGGTTGTAAAGACATCTCTTTATTAATCTAAAGTGCTGTAGAATTGAATTATAAGTGTTATGCATCCAGAAATTTTTATTCTTCCTGACTGTAGTACTAAATTATTTTTTTGTGGGAAAAGTAGTTATGGAGAGCCAACAGAAGTAAGACAAAAAGTAGTGCTATTAAAAAGCAAAGTTCCTTTTAAAGTAATAATTACAATTTAGGTTTTCTTATGTGTATGATAGTCATTCCCCTTCCAAGAGATCCATTTTGGATATATTTTTCCCTAAGCCCACTTGTCTTCTGCATGAATTATAAAGTGATCCTGGTAACTTGGCAACAACCTCAGCTATCATATTATTTCTTGCATTCCACTTGCATGTTAAGTGGTCTAAAGATTGTTTTGTAACTGATTTCTTTTTCTAGTGTGACTCTAATTACAAAATGTATTCAATTTACTGCTCCCAACCATGTGTGAGAGCTTACTGGTTTCAAAGACATGTATTATTTTCTATAGATGTGATGGATCTTGGCAGAAAAGAACTCAAACAGAAAGAGTCATTCCTCCCAGGTGCACATCTAGGAGCCAGCTAGGCACCCACACAATGATGTCTGAGGAATTTCAGTATTAGTTCTTGCACCATCCACAGATGAGTTTTGGAATGAAGAATAATAGACTATTTGGATAAGGGAAAGGGATGGAAGAAAAAAGAGGGATGGAGAGAGGAGAAGAGGGCAAGGGAAGAGAGAGAAGGGAGGGGAGGACAGAGTAGGGTAGGGGATCTTTTGGAGGGGGAATGACTATATAATGACTATACATAAAACCCAAACTTTAAATTATTATGTTCAAAGGAATCTTGGGTAGGGCAGGACAGAGCAGGATAGTACAAAGGAAGAAAGAGAAGGAAGAGGCAGGAAAAGATAGGGCAGGAGAGGGAGAAAAGGATATGTAAGGAGAGGGGAGGGGAAGGGAATGAGAGAGAGAAGAGGAAGGAAGGAGAAAGAAAAAAGAAAAAGAAGGAATGAGGAAAGGAAGAAAAGAGGGAGGGGGCAGAAGGAAGTAAATAAGGAAGAAAGGAAGGAAGGAAGAAAGGAAGGAAGGAAGGAAGGAAGGAAGAAAAGAGAACAATAATTGTCTCAGGGTAGATACTTTCCAGGGCACTGGTGAAGCTTGGTACCTTTTCAGAATCTTTTTTCAGATTCCCTTTCAGGGCATCACAGAGAATGAGACTGTCAAATCCATATCTAACCTACATATTCCTCACACAAATGTACAAAGCTGCACAGTTGAAGTTAAGTATCTTATGTCTCCAAATTCTTTTACTGAGACAGAAATCTCTTCTTTTTTAAAAGAGGTGATTAAAAAACCCCAAACTTCTAAAGCACCAGAAAACTATGGTTTCATGTCTTATGACTATAAAAGTAGTATTCAGTCATGATGACATTATTTTAGCATCAAAGCTGAGGTTCAAAGTAAAATTGTAAACCAGATGAAGTTTGAATTTGCAATCCTTCCCCTTTGCCTTTACTCCAAGTACCCATGCAGGTGCTCCCACCTAAGCTTGTGCTCCCTTGGCAAATCTCTTTGTTCCAAGCTTTTCCTAAACACTCCTATGGCTACCTGTCCTCTATTCTGTATATATTTTGCATGTGCTATCTATTTATATGTCATTTTCCTATTGGAAATACAAGATCCTTGAAGATAGGGATTCTTTTTGTTTTTCCTCATCTCCTCAGCACTTAGCACAGTACTTGTCAATCAGTCCTTCAGTCTGGAAGTAGGGGCAGCTAGGTGGTGCAGTGGATAAAGCACCAGTGCAGGAGTCAGGAGAACCTGAGTTCAAATCTCACCTCAGACACTTGACACTCACTAGCTGTGTGGCCTTGGGCAAGTCACTTAACCCCAAATGCCTCATCCTGAGTCACCTCCAGTCATCCTCATGAATATCTGGTCACTGGATTCAGATGGCTCTGGAGAAGAAGTGAGGCTGGTGACCTTCATAGCCCTCACTCAAAACAAAGTCAAGTGCAAGTCATGTCATCATTTCTCCAATGTCATGGTCTTCAGCAACAAAGGACGAACACACACACACACACACACACACACACACACACTCACACTTTTGGTAGGCTAGTTGATTGATTAATTCTGTGTCCCATTTTCCAGGATCCCTTGTTTTATAAATGAATCCACAGGCTTTATATGCTATACCTCCTAGGTAACAGGACATTTTGACTCAGGCTTTAGGGAAATATTTCCTCTACTCAAAGGAGTGACTACTGGTCAAACCTTCAAGCAACTTTCCAATTCAGAAGTGGGGGGAGAGGGGGGCTTGTGGTACTGTTCAATTCACATGAGGAAATTGACAACTATTCTGTTTATACTTAGAACTAGTTCTAATTATTCGATAATAAAGAAATTCTGTTTTAATTCAGTGAGAGCTAACAGTGCAACATAACACCAAAATAAACAAACAGATAAATAAAAAGACAGTGAGACCCCAAAGCTATGTTATGAGAATTAAAGTGTTCGGAATGAGAGTGAATGAAATGAATGAAAGTCACTCTGTGCTTTGCCCTATTCAGACATTCAATCCTGGCTACAACATTTTTGTAAAGCTTTTGTCAAACTAGAGCTCAATAAGAGGAAGTGGGCAGGATGATGAGGGGACAAGACCCAGTGTCATATGAGTATTGGTGAATGGAATTAAGAATCTTTAACCTAGAGAAGACACATTAGAATATTTTAACATATTTGAATGGTTGTCATGTAGAAGAGGAATTAGAAGAATTAAGAAGTGTCTCCCTGACTCTAAAGAACAGTCAGGATAAAGGATTACAGAAAGGCAGATCTAGGTTTGAAATGAGGAAAAATTTCTGACAGTTAGAACAATCTAAAAATGTAATGAGTTGCCTCACGAGAGAGTGATTTTTCCCTCCCTGAAGCTCCTCAGGCGGAGCTTGAATGATCCTACGTCCATCCACATAGATTCTTAGGTAGAATTGGTTTGGGCCAGTTGGCCTTTGCATTCTTTTCTAACATTAAGATTTGTATAGTTTGGCATGTCTTCTCTTTAAAGCTTTTCTTTTCTTTTGAGGACTATGTACACCATGTACACTGTTTGCCTTATTCAATAAAACTGACAATGACAATCTTCAACCTCCAACTAGATAACTACATATTAAGTAGGGGAGAGATAGCCTTTGTAGTGACCCTCTATGTTGATCATATGGTCATATGCCTTCTCTGTCAAGACTCAGGGCTGCCTAGTTCCATAGTTTCTAGTTCCAAAGAATACTTTTTAAGCATTCTGACAATAACGTAGCACATCATTGTGTGATTTGTCCTTCGTTCTTGAAGAGGACCATGACATCAGGGAGATGATGATATGACTTGCAATTGACTCTGATTTGAGTGAAGGAATGCTATGTGAAGTCATCAGCCTCATTTTCTCCTTCAGAAACATCTGGGTCCAGTGGCCAGATGTAGATCAGAATAACTGGAGATGGCCCAGGATGCAGTGGAAGTTCTTGGTTCTTTTAAACAAAGGTCTTTTCAAGTTCTCACTTTGAATGAGGCAATGCCCATTCAGTGAATAGACCTCTTTAAGAATTAGTGAGTTAAGGGATGGCCCCTTTAATAAACAAGAAAGGAAGAAAGGAAAGAAGGAAGGAAGGCAGGAAGAAAACTGGGGAGGGAAGACCCTCAGGGTTGCTGACCAAAAGAGAAACAGTTACTATTTACATTCTTTCTGAGCCAGGAGTGCCCAAAAATTCCCACTAAGTATTATTTGGGCAGAGATCTATTATCCAATCCATGCGATCCAGAGTGAATTGAATTTAAGGCTTGTTTTATGAGAAAGAAATCTAGCCAGTAAACCCAAAGTTAACTAGGTAGCTTTTGGCCATCAACGTTTCCCTTTCTTTGGGCAGAACACCCTCAGGTAGCACATCATGCAACAGACTGACTAGGGGGCTGCAGTGTTCCTTAGCCATTGTCTCCCATCTCTTCAGTAAAAGGAGAAAAGTATATTCTCATATCTCTTTGTTAGAGCCAAATTTGGTTATTTTAATTATACAATGTTCATTTTCAACTCTTTAAAATTTTTTTTTTTGTTTTTTAAATTTGTGTTGTTGTAATCACTGTATTTCGTTCCGTGATTGTACCTTTTCCTGTGTATCAGTGCACATGTTTTCTTATGCTTCCCATAAGTCTTCATACTTATTGTTTCTTTTGGCATAGCAAAACTGATTATTTTCTCCCTTCTTCCCTCCCTCCTTCATTCCTTCCTTCTTGCCCTTTCTTTCCTCCCTTTCCCTCTTGTTCCCTTCTTCTTTCTTAGTCTATTTATTTTACCTGATTTTTAAATAAATGCTTGAGTCTGCATTCTTTTTCCTGAAACTCAACAATTTTGCCAACATGAAATAATTCTTCTAGATAGCCTCTACATAAGTGGAGGAAATCTAACTTAGTGTCCTCTTTCTATTCTGTCATCTTTTGAAATATCCTTTTGTGGATTTTTAGGAGCTACTATGGCTTTTTAAGCAGCAGTCATGCCTCTGCTCCATGTGGTTAAACAGATTCTCATCATATGCTTTATTGCACATTTCCCCCTTTGTGATTCTGCTATATAAAACACCAGATTAAGAGGACTAGATCTGGGAACATCACTGTTTTCTTTCTTCCTCGTCTCAGTGTCTACTAGCTGAGAAAAATGCTACCATGCAGCTGCCTTCCGCTTATCACATATCTTGCTAACTGAAACAGACCCATTTCAGATCCTTAGGGAAAGGTGCTTGCTTTATGCTTTCTTGTGATGGGATTGATTGACATTCTCCTTCTAAGGGCTATGGGTTCCCTTGTGCCAGGAGTTCCCTTTGAAGTTCCAGAAAGCTCAGCCTCTGAAAGGATGCCTGATAGAGGGGTGTATATGTGTGTGAGGGGTTGAGAGAAAAAGGGGTTTTGAGAGGGAGTAGGGAATTTGGTAGGATCTCTATTATTAATATGGCTTTCTCTGTGGACTAAGGCATTCTTTGAAAAATGTCATTGAAGAGGTTCTCTGGTGGTTTCATTGTGTCTGCTGTTTGAGATGCCCTCTGAAAAAATTCCATGATGAAAATTACCTGGGTAGCTTTTTCTGTTTCATGATGAATCTATGTACAATTACAAATTGCTTTTCAAAGTGGTGAAAAAGTGATCAGCTTACCATTGACTCCTACAGTCAGGGTTAGTGGGGAGACCCACACATTTGGAGATAGAGGGAATTTATTGCAAAGGCATCTTTATGTAGGATGACATACTTTGATATAGCTGATATCTTGGTTATATAATAGTTCAAGAATACAGAAAAGGTATGTGATGTTTTATACTACACTTGAGACCAAAAAGTTTGTTCTTCTTCTACAAGAAATTTCAGTCTAAGGACTTTTGTTAAAAGGGAGACTTTCTCTTGTGAGAAACCAGAAGGGCCCACTTAAAGTTATTATCGGTGGGCTGTACATATTAACTCTGAAAAAAATGTTAACTCATTAAGCTTAATGGCTCACAAAGCATCCTGGGATGCTTTGGAAGTTAAGCCTTTAACAAAGCATCACAGTTCTAAGAAGGCAAGTATTGAACTTACAAAAGAAGAACTCTTTAAAGTGGAGATTAAGCAGCCAAGCCATTAAGGAAAAAGCCAGGAAAGAAACAGTCTTTTTTCACCAGCACAGTCATCCATTTCAGAAACTGTACTTTTTTTACACCCTCAGAAAATAATTTCATAATGGAGAAATGAGACAACAGTAAGAACGCACAACTCAAAACCCAGGTTCCTAGATGGGGAGCTGGGATCAAGAAAGGAAGTCACTTAGGACGATATAACTTTAGACTCAGAACTGGAAGAAAGCTTAAAAGTCATATAGTATAACCTTTCCATTTGACAGTTGTGGAAAGTGAGTTCTAATAAAGTTAAATGACTTGACCAAGGTCACCTAGATAGTAAAAATAGAACAATTTCTATCCCTGACTCTAAATCCAGAATTCTTTCTAATATACTATACTGCCTTCCTTAAAATGGAAGGTGGCAGTGCATGTCAGTATGTGTGTGTTCTATTTTTATAAAAATGTATTTGCGCATAATACTGAAAATAATGTTGAATAGATAGACTAAGGAATAAATGGTGACCATTAGAGTTGTTATTCTTGGCTGTTCAGTCCCCATCAGTATCCAGATGAAGAAACAATAAAATAGAAAAGAATACCCCTTCCCAATTCTTTCTTTTCTAATATAGGAAATATAAAACAAGGACAATGAGATATAAAATTGAACAAAACTTCAGAAGGAAAAGATAGCTAATTGAAAAATCCTTCATTTAACCAAAAAGAATTAAATTTCAAGATCTGGAAGCATGAAATCCCCAAGATTCCATTCCATATTTGCTTATTTGCAGGGCATTTTATTGAGGTGTTGCAAAGCAGCAGGCTGATATAGGCACAAGGCACTGGAACATCTTATTTTAAGTCATTAACCTAATAGTTCAGATGTTTTTCTTCCTAATTTATTATCACTGGAGAGTTCCTTCCAGCTCTTTTCCCAATTTTTCTTTCTACATTGCATCTCATCAGTCATTCAGAGATATATCACTTGTCTTGTTCTTGTCCAAATTATTTGCAAAGATACTATAATTTAACATTGGCCAACTTAGGTTCATGCTGGAGTTAAAATTATTGCTTGCCTCGGGTTTTCATTTTAGTCGCCTGATAAGTCATTTCAAATGTGAGCCATGTGCAATACATTACAATTTATTACTCTTTTTAAGTGAACTAATCTAAATTAAAATCTTCCAGAATCAATATCTCATTTTTATCATTGAGTTTTCTGATTCTATCATATGGAGCTTTTAGCTGTTGTTCACTGTACCTATTTGTTTCTAATGTTGGGAGGGGAATTTGATTTCATATAATGAAAATACTACATTGGTTGAACATTATTTTATGTGGTGCAATAGTTCTCACTCAGAAGACCTGGGTTCCAATCCTAACTCTAGCATTTACTGTCTGTGAGACCTTGGTCATCAGAGAAGCTAGGTAGCCCAGTGGATAGTGTCAGAGGTAGAGTCAGGAAGACTCCCCTTACTGAGTTCAAATCTAATCTCAGGCATCATGTGACTCTGGGCAGGTCACTTAACCCTGCTTGCCTCAGTTTCCTCATCTATAAAATGAACTCGAGAAGGAAATGGCAAACCACTCCAGTATCTTTGCAAAGAAAACCCCAAATGGGTTAAGGAAGAGTCAGACGTGACTGAAAACAACTAAACAACAACATTTGGTCACAAATTCCTCAGATTCCTCATCTATAAAATGGAGAAGTTGAATTAAATTAGACTTTCCTTTTAATCTTAGATCTATGATCTCATAATCTTATGTGCCTATGACTAACTTTAAATGTCACCATCTTTGTAAAACCCTCAATTTTCCCATTGCATTCTTCTCACTTCATATATCCCCCACAAAGTTTCTCTAACTCCTTATTATGAGGCCAAGCAAATGCTTAGCATAGTATTCACAGTATGTAAGATTACACTCTGAAAGTCTGTCACCAAAAAAAAAAACAAAAACCAAAACCCTGGTTAATAATTTCTATGCTTTCAGTATCCTATTACAATCCCAGTCACCAGCTGAGACAAATGGGATGCCATTTTCAGGTTCTCCAAATGCTATTAGGTTGCTCCCCCCGACACCTTCATTTTGTATGTTTCTTATTGGTTTTTACAGGCCTAGTGTCAATGCTGAGATATTGCAAAGATAGTTAACATACATACTGCTCACCCAATACATCCTCATTGGTGACATAAAAAGGAACAGGAGCAAAAAGTGGTACAAAGGAAATCCATTCTCCTGACAAAGATCCTTTAAAAAAACACACGAGAATTACTCAGTCAGGTCTCATCTTTCCCATTATTCTTTTATCCCCCACTTGTATTACGCAGTCTATGGTCAATCCATAAAATAATATTAAAAAAAGAGTCTTATTTTATGCAGACACATACTCACTTGTCTGCATAAAATAGGCAATGCATATATTTTATGTTCCAAATTCCAAATGACCTCACATATTTCTTTTCTTTTTCTCAGATTTCAAAGGATTGTTTTCTGGATTTTTTAAGAGTAAAGACTGGAAAGGAATTTTAACTAATGCTTGGGAAAAAAGTTGGTCTTTCTTCTTTCCACCTGTTACCAAAGGTTCAATCTTTGGGGTAATTTGCTCCTCTTCTTCCTCCTTACAATTTTGGGAAAGATTTGTGGTAAACACTCCAAATTTCAGATTGAACATATATCTGTAAGAATGACAGTGTGGATGCAAATCTGGATAAACAGAAAGAAACATCAAATAAGACAACTTCAAAGGATGTGGGATTAAAGTTAAAAAAAATGCCATTCATAAAGGTCATAGATTTAGAAGGCACCTCATTGATCATCTAGTCAACTCTTTCATTTTGATATGAGGAAGGTGGGACTCAATGAGGTAAAATAGCTTCCAAAGGATCCCACAGGTATGTGATAGCAATCAAATTAGGATCTTTTGCTGTTTTCGTTTTACTAAAAGTGCCTCTGATTGAATAATGTGATTGGGAAGGATTTTCCCCACCCATGAATGGGCCTGCCTATTGTGGGAAGCTTGATTTGGGGAATTGTTTTGTAGGAGGATCTCAAGTCACTGAGTCAAAGGGTCATGCCCTCTGGCTGTAAAAAATGTATAAATACTCTGAGGGTAAGGTTTTCCTTTGGGGGATTAGTTTTTGAAAGAAGGTCTGTGTGCCAGATGAGACTCTGGGAATCCACTAAGCAGCTCTCTAGCTTTTTGAAAACCCAGATGTTAGTTCTTCCCTCTCTGGTAAAAATGTTTGTATGTTAGTGGTAAGGCAGTTTGGAAGCACTGTCTGTTGATTTTTGATTTTTCTGAAATTTTGACTTTGATTTTTTCTGATACCTGTGCTTGTTAAAGTGATTGTTAACCCCTCAAAAGTTGCCTTTCCTTTTATGAATGCAGATCTAAGAACCTGTGATAGCAGGTCCCCCTATGTATGTTGGATGCTTACTGTTACAGGGCACTGAAACATTAAAAGTAGTCATTCTAATCCAAAGCCACTGTGCTTTCCACTGTAGTACACTGCCTTCCACTGACTTCATCATATGGGTAGAGACTGATAGACTAGGTAGTTGTCCAAGGTAGAGCATGGTATCATAGAAAGAGCATTTATTGTGGAGTAGGGTCATATATAGGCTCATTGAGCTGAAGGAGACCTTCAAGTTCATGTACTCTAACTCTTGCATTTTATAAATGAGGAAACTGAGGCCCAGAGAAGTCATGTGGTCATACAGGTAGTAAGCAGCAGAGATAGGATTTGAACCTTGGTCATCTGACACCAAATTCAATACTCTTTCTGTGGCATAATGTTGCCTCTCTATTTAGGGCTAAAATCTCAACTCCAGTCTTTGGTACCTATATGACCATGAGCAGATACTAGAATCTAGGAGTATATATTTAGAGCTCATAGGAAGCTTGACAGCTAGGTGGTGCAGTGGATAGAGTGCTGTACCTGGAGTCTTTCTGAGTTCAAATCTGACCTCAAACTAGCTGTGTGAACTTGGGCAAGTCATGCAAGTCATTTATTTGCCTTAATTTCCTCACTTTTAAAATGAGTTAGAGAAGGAATGACAAACTACTCTTGTATCTTTGCAAAGAAAACCCTAAATGGGGGTCACAAAGTGTCAGATATGACTAAACAACAACAACTGACAGAAAAAGGAAAACCAGGAGAAGGTTGTAGGGGATAAGTTCTATTTTTGGCATTTTCAGATTAGGTAATAATAGGTCACTATACAAGAAAATATTGGAGTCAGTGGAGACATGTAGCTAAAGTGAGGTCAAGGCAGGAGAAGTAGACTTGGGAATCTTGTTTATTTATTTATTTAAATTATTTTTAGTTTTCAACATTCATTTCCACAAGATTTTGGGTTCCAAATTTTCTCCCCATCTCTCCCCTCCACCCACCGCAAAACAGTGTGTCTTCTGATTATCCCCATCTCCTCTATTTTCTTGTAGGGCAAGATAGATTTCTATACCCTATTGCCTGTATATCTTTTTTCCCAGTTGCATGTAAAAACAATTTTTAACATTCATTTTTAAAACTTTGAGTTCCAACTTCTCTCTCTTCCTCCCTTCCCACCCATCCCCACTGAGAAGGCAAGCAATTCGGTACATGTTATACATATATGGTTATGAAAAAAACTTCCATATAAGTCACATTGTGAAAGTAACTATATTTCCCTCCATCCTTTTCTGCCCCCATTTATTCTATTCTCTCTTTTGACCCTATCCCTCTTCAAAAGTGTTAACTTCTAATTATTCCCTCTTTCCATTTGCCCTCCTTTCCATCACCCCCCTCACCCCATTTCTCCCCTTCTCCCCTAGTTTTCTGTAGTGTAAGATAGATTCTCATAGCAAGTTGAGTGTACATGTTATTCCCTCCATAAGCCAATTGTGATGAGAATAAGGTTCACTTTTGCTCTCTCACCTCCCCCCTCTTCCCCTGCATTGAAAAAGCTTTTTCTTGCCTCTTTTATGTGAGAGATAATTTGCCTCATTCTATTTCTCCCTTTCTTCTCCCAATATATTCCATTCTCATCCCTTAATTTTATTTTTTTAGATATCATCCCTTCCTATTCAACTCACCCTGTGCCCTCTGTCTATACATATATAATCCCTCCAACTACCCTAATACTGAGAAAAGTCTCAAGAGTTACAAATATTATCTTTCCATGTAGGAATGCAAACAGTTCAATTTTACTAAGTCCCTTATGATTTCTCTTTCCTGTTTACCTTTTTGTACTTCTCTTGATTCTTGTGTTTGAAAGTCAGATTTTCTAGTCATCCCTAGTCTTTTCATCAAGAGTGCTTGAAAGTCCTCTGTTTCATTGAATGACCATTTTCCTCTTAAAATTAATATTTTTGAGTATATGAGTATAATTACTCAGCTTTTCTGAGTAGGTGATTCTTGGTTTTAATCCTAGCTCCTTTGACTTCTGGAATATAATATTCTAAGCCCTGCAATCCTGTAATGTAGAAGATGCTAGATCTTGTATTATCCTGATTGTATTTTCACAGTACTCAAATTGTTTCTTTCTAGCTGCTTACAATATTTCCTCATTGACCTGGGAGCTCTGAAATTTGGCTACAATATTACTAGGAGTTTTCCTTTTGAGATCTCTTTCAGGAGGTATCAGTGAACTCTTTCAATATCTATTTTACCCTCTGGTTCTAGAATATCAGGGCAGTTTTCCTTGATAATTTCTTGAAAGATGATGTCTAGGGTCTTTTTTGATCATGGCTTTCAGGTAGTTCCATAATTTTAAAATTTTTCTTTCTTGGATCTATTTTCTAGATCAGTTGTATTCCCAGTGAGATATTTCATATTGTCAGCTATTTTTTCATTCCTTTGGTTTTATTTTATTACTGCTTGATTTTTCGTAGTCATTAACTTCCATTTGTTCCATTCTAATCTTTAAGGAATTATTTTATTCAGTGAGCTTTTGGATCTCTTTTTCCATCTGGCCAATTCTGCTTTTTTAGGGCATTCTTCTTCTCATTGGCTTTTTTGGATCTCTTTTGTTATTTGGGTTAGTCTATTTTTTAAAGTGTTATTTTCTTCAGCATTTTTTTGGATCTCCTTTAGCAAGAAGTTGACTTGATTTTATGATTTTCTTGCATCACTCTCATTTCTCTTCTCAATTTTTGCTTGGCTTTTCTTACTTGATTTTCAAAATCCTTTTTAAGCTCTTCCGTGGCCTGAGAACAACTCGTATTTTTCTCTGAGGCTTTGGGTGGAGGAGCTTTGACTTTGTTGTCTTCTGTTTGCATGGTTTGGTCTTCCTTGTGATCAAGGCAAAATTTTGTACTCTGATTCTTTTTCCAGTTTTTGCTTATTTCCTCAACCATTTACTTGCCTTTTGAGCTCTTTGTCAAGGTAGTTCTCTGCTTCCAATGGGGATGGGGGGTGTAATCTCAGCTGTTTGAACCCCACAATCTGTTGGCCTAGAGCTCCATAAACAGTGGTTGCCACTGGCCCTGCTGAAGCTGTGGCTGCCTCAGGTTCCTCCACCCCCTCCTCCTCTGCTGCCTTGGGGCTGGGCCAGGACTAGTATAGTCTCTCACAAGGGTTCCCACAGGTTTTGTTCCACTGACCTTCCAATTTGTCCTCACCATTTTGGGGTTGTGAAGTCTGGAAAGCCAAAGAAGCGAGAGATTGGGTCACCCCAAGGCCTGCTTAGGTCCCATCTGTGCTGGCACAGCCTATATTAGACTGCGCTCTGTTCCCAGCTTGGCATGATAGATACTTCCCAGTGGCCTTCCAAGCTGTCTTGGGCTGAAAATATGCTTCATTCCATCATTCTGTGGGCTCTGCAGCTCCAGGACTTGTTAAAAGTCATTTTTTACGGGTATTTGGTTGAGCTTGGGGGGATCTCTCTAGAAAGTCTGTGCTGTTGCACTGCCATCTTGGCTCCACCTCCTGGGAGTCATATTTAAAGGTTCATGTTTCAGGATATTTTTGTTTTTCCACTTTCATTCCTTCCCATATTCCATTCCTGCTTGTCCCTTCCCTATGCCTCATCAGTCTGTGCCCTTCACTTCTTTGCACACCTGATTCAAGGCTTATTTCTTTAGGAAGGTTCTTAGATTATTTTATTCCACTTTGAAGGAGAAAGTAGTTTACAATGAGTAGAAAGAGCAATATGTTTGTAGTCAGAAGATTATGGATTTGAATCCTCCCTCTGATCCTTACTATATGTGTGACCATAAGCAAGTCTTTTCTCCATAGACCACAATCTTTTCTTATGTAAAAGTGGGAAATTGGGCTAGATGGTATATGACTACAAATATGAAGATGAAAAGACAAAAATTCTCCAGAATCTTTAAAATTCACAAAGTCCTCTGGCCAAGGAGTGGGGGTGGGGGCAGAAGGGAGGAGACCAAGGCTAGGGCTAAGACTCAGGAGTCTGCCCCTCACCACCATCACCACCATTCACTTCCCTACCTCCTATCAATTTCTTCTCAGCATTTTGTCTGGGATGCCCTCTCTTCTGTAAGTCTCAAATCTTAACTAGCTCCCTGATTTTATATGGCTCTACAAGACGTTTCAAAGTTCCTTACCAAATTGGAAAGACTTTTTGTCACACTTCAGGGCTCTGAAGTCCCTCTCAACTCTAAATCCTAGGAATGTTACTTTTAAAATAAATTCTAACCTATGTTCCCTAAAATTCTGTTGTTTGGTTCTTCATTTTATTTCTTCCATCCTTACAGGAGATGTACCTCAAAGAACCATTTTTTAATACTAGATTTGTTTAAAGAACTAAGGCAGTGAGTCCAGAGGTCCAGTGAAAAGAAAATTGAAGGTTAGAAGCATCTCAGATCAAATCCTGCCTCCATCACTGCATCTATAAAATGAGTGTTTGTTGTTGTGTATTCTTAGTTCATGAAGAGGATCAATGACATCAGATGGAGGATGTCTTGAATTGAAAGTGAATTGGTTTTAAGTGAGGTAGGGCTGTGCGAAGTCATCAGGCTCACTCTCTCCTCCAAAGTCATCTGAGTCCAGTGGCAGTAGGTCAGGGCAATTAGAGATATCCCCAGATGCAGTGGGAGACCTTGATCTTTCTAAGCTGAGGCTTTTCTCAGGTCTCAGTGTGTCTGAGGCAACACCCATTCAATGATTTAAGGCTAGGTAAGAAATGATGCCCCCTGCACCCCCCCAAAAATGAACTAGTGTGCCTATAAAAAAAATTCAGTCTGGAAGGGGAGGGTTTCTGGCCAAAACAGAAACAACTACTACTTACACTCAATCTGATCCATCAAAACCCAAACAGTGACCAAGTGAGGCTTGGACTGGACCTATTATTGGCCATTCAATGAGAGCTAGAGTAATTTTGGTTTAAGGTATACTCACATAGCTACATTAGAATCTCAATTTATCAAAGTCTGGCTTTTCAGAGCTGTAGTTCAAGAAATCATGAATGAAACTACATAGGGCAGAAGAGTTAATTGTCCCAGCTTATAAAATGAGAGGGTTGAATTAGATGATCTCTGAAGACTTCCAACTGTAGATCCATGATCATATGTTATCCCTTGTTTGTTATCCCTTGGTGATTCTGTTTTCTGTTAATAACAGATCAATTTAAATTATTTTTAAAAATGTAATGATGCCTTCCAAGCATTTGCTGGGTTTTCCTCTTCATTGACTGAATTACATACTTTTAGAAGTCAAGGACTCTGTTTTATATTTATTTTGTATCCTTTTGTAGTCCCAAGTACAGTTCTCTGCACCCAGCGGGAGATTCACAAATGTGACATATGGCATATAGGCATGTGTCTGTGAACTAGTGTCATGTCTAATGTCTGATGCAAGCCTTTAAAAATGTGTGGGATTCATGATGCCTAGGAGATACCTGTTTCTCCTGTGTCATGGGTGAGCATTCTCTTCCCTAGGCTCAACATTTTTCCCATTTCTTCCAAATCTCATTTGGCATGAACTCAAGATCTTTTAACCAACCTGGTTGCCTTCCTTGGGATAGCTATTATAATAGCTCCAGCTATCATAGCTGGATAGCTATAGCTATTTTATCACTGTATCACAGTTTTAGAAAAGTATGTTTTTCTGCTCTGTTCTCTTTTCTTTCTTTTTATGACTTTAGGTTCTTCAATCAGACTAATTTTCTTGAAGTCACGGACCCTGGCTCATAGTGTGAAGTATTCTGCCTCCAACAGGGAACTCAATAAATGGTGACCACCTGAAATGGTACTCAAAGGTTGTCATGTACTTACTGCACACTGATTTTGATTTCTCACTCTTGGTTTGATACAGCAAAGAACAATGGAACCATAAAGACTTAGTCAGGGGAATGAATAATTCTCCTCATTTTGGAAATCCCATTTAGTGAGGTTAACTCAAGTAGAGTAGGGACAAAAGTCTGGTCCTTTAGAGGAGGTTTTAGAGCCATGGTCCAGAATTTCTTAATAAATTTGTAAGGAAAGGGTTCATTGATTACCCCTGCCCCACTGAAAAGTCAGGAAAGAACACTTTTTGATTCAATCCATTAACCAGAATTAAAGAAGAAGGCCTATATACCTCCTTGAATCAGTCAAAGGCATTTCAACTGGGAGCAACAGAAAGTCTATTCCAATTTTGTGAGGAGCTTTGAAAGCCCTGTAGGACCTGTACAAAACCAGAGAGATAGTTCCGAACTTGGGAGGTTTGAGAGGGCATTCCAACTGAAATCTCAAGAAGGAATCAAGGGGTGGTAAGGGTGGTAGTGGTGGTGATGAGGAGCAGAGTCCTGAGTCTTGGCCCTGGTCTTGCTCTCTTCCTTCCCACCCCCTCGACCAGAGGAACCTGTGAACTTTAAAGGTTCTGTAGGATTTTTGACTTTCCATCTTCATATCTATGCACTAGCAAGGTTTGCAGAACAGCTGAAGGACATTACATTGGGAATCAAAGACAAAATGGATGCAGATTCAAGGATTTAGAAAGAGTACCACAAAACAAGCTATCAGGGTTGGGGAACCTGCAGCCTTGAAGCCACCTGTGACCCTCTAGGGCCTCAAGTGCATCCTTTTAACTGCATCAAAACTGATTGGATTTGTATCAAAGGAGACTCATAAGGGGATTCATATCTTGAGGACTGCAACTAAAGGAATTCCAAGAACTGTAAGTTATCAAATATACTTTGCCAAATATACTTTCTAAGCTTTATCTTACTTTCTCTTGGACTCTTTCTATACTTATGGTAGAATGTGTCACAGATTGGGGGGAGTTGCTTTTTTTTTTTTTTACCAACTCTTCTTAATAGTCTCCTTAGTAAATATACCTTTCTAAAAGCTAATTAAATCTGGGTAATTAATTCCTAGCAATTTATAATCATGTCAAAAATCAATTGGAGAAGGGCTGAACAAGTTGTAGTATATGATTGTAATGGAATATTATTGTTATATAAGATATGACAAGCAAGACAATTGCAGAAAAACCTGGAAAGACCCACATGAACTGATACAAAGTGAAGTGAGCAGAACAGGAGAACGTGTACACAGGAACAGCAGTATTGCATGATGGTTAACTGTGAATGACTTGGCTATTCTCAGCAATGCAATGATCTAAGCCAATTCCAAAGGACTCATGATCAAAAACATTATCTGCCTTCAGAAAAAGAACTGATGGAGCTGAATACAGATCAAAGCATACTATTTTTTTTCACTCTATGTTTCTCATGTTTTGAGTTTTTTTGGTTTGTTTTTTGACTAATTGGACTAATGAATAATACAGAAATGTGTTTTACATAATTGCACACATATAATTTATGTCATCTCAGGAAGGGAGGAGGATAGGAAGAGAGGGAGTCAATTTTGAATTCAAAAATTTTAAAAATGAATATTAAAAATTGTTTTTATATGTAATTGGGAAAAATATTACTGAAAGAATAAACATAGGGGAAGCATACTGGTAAGGGCTCAAGAGCTATATCTTTAGAAAGACAGTCTCAAACCCTCTGGAACAAAACTATAGCCCTGAGGGAATGTAGTAGAGAACCCAAATTGTCATTGTAAGTGAGGGTTAGGATAGTACCCCAGAGTATGTGCTACATCTGTATTCTAGGTAAAAAATATATTTTGTTTTAATGAGCACCTGGTCTATTATGCAATCTTTGTAGATGTAATGAAGTGTTCAAAAGTAAGCAGGACTGATGCATTATGGAATCCATGTATATATTTAAACAGTTTTACCCTGTTCTCTTTGACACCTTCCCACCCTCACTGATGTAGGACTATAATCACTTTCTACGTCTAAGAAAACAAAATGTAATTAGTTAATTTGCATTACAGTTTTAAGAGAATGATCACATGTTCCTAGATGCTCAACTCAACTCTCTCTGTGCTTCTTTTAAGTCTTTGCTAACAAAGACAAAGCCAAAAATCTATTCTCGGATGCTATCTATTAATTATACATACTGTATATCCTACCAAATCTAACAATTAAAAAGTTATTTCCAAGTACAGTGCTTCTATCATCAGTAATGTGAGTTACATTCTTTATCCAAAGAATAAGGATCTTTAGGTTTGGGACATTCTGTCTTCACAGTTTTTATGGACAAATTTTCAAAGAGAGGACAGACTGTGTACCCTCACAGACTAACCATGCACATGTTTTGTTGGATAAATCATATCTGAACGCGCATACAGACACATCTGGTTTTTGCTATGTAAATATTGCATTTACTTATAAATGAAATAGCATGTTGAACATGGAATCATACTTTTACATGTTGAAATTCTGAGTCAAATATGATTTCAAGGCATACATTTTCATGAAATTCTTATATGCTTTCATATTATATTAAAGTCCATCCATAGGTGTGATAAAACATTTGTTCCTTGCTTTAATTTTAAATTGTACTTATGAATAAGTTTATAAAAGTCGAGGATAACTTGCTATGTTATTGTACATACTGAGTTTTACACAATTGTACACAATATCCTGAGGCAAATGAAAATGGGCTCTGAGAAAGGTAATACTGTCTTATGGCCAGTTAAACAGATGTCACTATTAGCAATGAGCAGAAAATTGAATTTGCCTTTAAATGTCACTTACAGATCATTTACGGATTTCTGTCATCCTCATAAACCTAAGTTATTAAAGTTTAAAAGTAGAACTACCCAAGGACTTGTGAAGTTCCTGCTTTATTTAAATGTGATACTATACATTTTCTCTGATTATGGCAGACACTTTTCATTGAATAACCAAAAAGGGACCCAGCCCAAGCCTCTGCAGCTCATTATTTAGGTTCTAAAGGCTTAGAATGAGTGCAAATCGTATAAATAACAATTCCTTTCTGTTTTGTCCAGACACTCTGAGGGTCTTCCCCTCCCAGATTGATATATTTGGGATGGTAAATAGGGCCATCTTTTGTCTCAGTTTTTCCTGAGAAAGACCTTAATTTAGAAAGTCCAAGGTCACCCACTGCATCCTGAGCCATCACCAGTCATCTTGGCCTTTGTCTTGCAACTGGACTTTAATGACTCTGGAAAAGGGAGCAAGGCTAATGACTTTGTGCAGTCCTGCCTCACTCAGAGGCAATTCATGCACAAGTCAAGACATCACCCTCATGATATCATCTGTTCTCTTCCAAAACAGAAGGACCAATGATATCAACAGCAATGGCAACAATAGTGGCAGACGCTGGGAGTGGTGACCTACTTAAGAACTTTATTGTTTGATCATGAAGCACCTACTGTGTGTGGGCACTGTATTAGTCACTGGGGGAGATACAGAGATGAAATAAGGTATTGTCCTTGCCCTCTTGGAGCTCACAGTCTAGTAGGGGAACATGATACAAACAGATAGTAACTTTCTATGGTCTTATTTTTTCCCCTTTTTTGGGTATTTTCTCAAATTACCTGACTTTTGAGTCTTTTGTCAAGTGGAGGGTATACTCTAGGGACTTGTAAGTTCTTAGTTCCTCCAAAGTGGCACAATCAAGGGAGAGGGGTTTACTCCTCTCCAGGCCTGCTCTCTGGTCTGTGAGCAACTATAAGCACTCTTTTATGCCCTGGATCTGTGAGTAGGATTCCCTCTCCACAGCCACCACCAGCTCCACCACGCCAGCACTCCTCCTCATCCCAGGACAGTCACTCAGGACTGAGACCCAGTTCAGTCATTTGATTCCCTCAGGGTTTTTAGACCAAAGGTTCCAAAAGTGGACACTGCTGCTGCAGTGGCTGCTGCTGCCCTGGGGCCAGTACTGGGGCCAGACCACATTCCCCCCTCACCTAGGTGAAAGACCTTTCTTACTAACCTTTGAAACTGTCTCTGGCATTTGTGGGTTGAGAAATCTGAGAACTACAGCTGCTACCCATGATTCTGCACCCTGAAGCCTGCCCCAGTCCTGTCCATGCAATGCCACATGGCTGAGGTTGGGCTACACTCTGCTCTGAATCTGGTGTGATAGACCTTTCCTGTCAGCCTTCCAGGCTATCTTGGGCTGGAAATCTCTTTCACTCTGTCGTTTTGTGGCGTCTGCTGCTCTAGAATTTGTTTAGAGTCATTTTTTACAAGTATTTTATGGGCTATGGGGGAGATCTAGAGCAGGTCCGTCTTTCTACTCCGCCATCTTGACTTTGCCCCTCCTGTGTGTGTATTTCTTACTGGCTGCTTCAAGTGAAGGAGATATTCTGTAACCCTGGGTTCCAACAGGCCCTGGGCCCTATTCACCTAGGCCAACATGTGGCCTGTAGATATAGGACTACATTCTTTGCCTGTTAGCATTGTTATTTCCTCCTTTTTGGTTAAAGAAGATCAGACTAGGCTGCAACCTGGTGAGCTTTGAAAGTCTGGGCTAGTGAACCGCCAGAAGTCTGGGAGCTAGAGTCCATGCCAGATTTTTGTCAACAGTCAAGGCCCAAGAGCGATTTCAAGTGACCTGTGGGATTTCAGACAGCCAAGAGGGAGCAGTAGTAACTCATTTATCAGCTATGCAGCATTCAAAAGTCAGTCAGTCAAGAAACATATATTAAGTGCCTACTGTCTGCCAGGTATTGTGATAAGTGCTGAAGATGCAAGTGCCAAAAAGGAAGAGAGAGAGTGAGAGAGAGACAGATAGATAGAGACAGAGACAGAGAGACAGAAAGAAAGAAACAGAGACAGAGAGTGACAGAGACAGAGAGACAGACAGGGAGACAGAGAAAGAAAGAGAAACAGAAAGAGACAGAGAGACACACAGAGAGAATTCCAGTCCTTGGTGAAGTTATAGTCTAATGGGGGAAGATACCACTAAAAAAAAACCAACCCTGAAAAATGGGGCTTGGGTGGGATGGAGCAGAGGGTATGTTGAGGTGTGAATACCAAAGGTGATTCCATCTTATGGCAGGATGATATTTTTTAAGGATGAGGTTACTGGGGCCACGATGGAGATGTCCAAATGAGAGCAACAGGTGAGAAATATGGGTCGAAGTGACCTTGGTTGGGGACAGATACAAGGTAGCTACTATTTTAAGGCTCAGTCTTCTCTCCTCAGGATTCTCAGTGGTATAGGGGAGAATACACTGTTTAGTGTTGGGGGGAGATTCTTTATTACTTCTGTTCTTGATCTGCTTTCTCAGTAAATATCTCTTTGTAAAAGGCCATTGATGTTGATTGGTTAAATTATACTGGAGCACTAATCACTGATGATTAACATTAGGAAAAATATAGCACAATGTTGACTTGAGTATTAATGAAAGCCCCACTGCTCTTGAGGGGTACCCATAGACCCCTCAGGAGGAACAACAGTTTTTCTAAAAGGGCACATCTATTTTGGATTCATTAATTTATGACCATGTTGATTCCCCCAAGGGGAATGAGAGCTCCTTGAAGACAATAACTGTTTTTGATTTTGTCTTATACTTCTGTGCTTGGCTCAGAACCTGGAGCATAGTCATGCTTAATAAACTTGAATTTAATTGATTGCTATACTTGTTCATTGAGATTCCAAGCCTATTACTCATAAAGAAACAGATTAAGTATCCTTGTCTATTGGTCTGTGTGGATGAAAAATGTAGTTCATGGGAAGGCAAAACTCAACAATTTAAGTGAAATTGAGGTAGTGAGAGGGCTTACTTCAAGTAGGTTAAGCTGAAATGAGAAAAAGACTTCTGCCTTCAAATGAAAATTTCTTTCTTTCCTCTTCTCTCTTCAAGAATCTGATTTGTAAGAGACTCCCTTTTTCCTCTAGAAGATCTTAATATTACAGTTAAAATTCAGACTAGAAGGAGTCCCTCCTAGACAAAAATCTCTGATTTCTATTAGCATTAATAGGAGGGAGGTGACTGCCTCAAGAAGATAAGAACGTATCCCACACTTCTCAAGCATCAGTTCCCACCTGGCTAAAAGGATAATTTGATCTGATCTGTATAAATCTCTCCCCAATCAGCAGATCTGTGCCCCATCTTTTTCAAAGCTATTAATGACATGTTGCCTGACATTTAAGAATTATATTTACAATGTTAATAATTAACAATTTCACATAATTAGAGTTTTTAGTAGTTTCTTTCAGCCTCTTCCAGGTCTTTCAAATCAGAATACATATACTAATAATTCTCTCTTTGTAAAGATAGCACTTGCTGCAGCCTCCCCCTCTCTCCACCTGTGACCCAATTTCCTGACTGCCTTCACTCAGCTAGCCATCAATCTGCATATCAACCTCATCCTGAGCGATATAATGCCTCGGTTCTTTTCTAATTTTTCACACTAAGCTTCTCTTTAGCTCCTATTTTTAGCATCTTCCATTCTATCATTCCCAAATCCACTTCTCACCCCCTGGCCACAAAGAGGGCTGTCTGAGAAAGACTCTCCAGTAGGTAGGGATCAGTCTCTATCCTTGGACTATCTCCTCTCCTATAGTTCATTTTGCAGACATGACATTGATGGTTCAACTTTGGCTGAAGACAACACAGGATGTGTTAGTGTCAGTTCTGGCAGAAATCTGCTTCCCCTTGTTGTAAGGTAGTTTTAAGACATTTTCTATTCTTTCTTTCTTTTTTTTAAATGTGAATATTGCTAAAGCTACTTATGATGAATATAATGTAAAAAAAAAATCAACAACACCCCTTTTAAGTCCCCAAACATGAGAATCTCTCTTTCTGGAGTCAGGTAGATTTAGATTAAAATCCTGCTTCTGACAACCAGCTCTGAGATAGTCAACAATTCACTTGACCTCTCAGAGTCTCAATTTTTTCATCTATGAAATGGAGATTACAACAACTATAGGTATTTAGCTCACAAGCATATTGTGAGGCACAGATGAGTTAATGTATGTGAAGCACTTTGGAAATTCCAAATCGATGTATGTATCAGCTGTTAGTATTATTATTTTAGCGATTATTCATTCAGGCAAATGACTATGAAAAAATATATATTTTTAATGATAGCAGTCCACAAAGATCATCTAGATTAGGAGTTCTTAACCTAGAGTCCATTAACTTAAATATATTGATAGCTATATTTTAGTATGGTTAATTTCTTTTTTAATTCTACATGTTTTATATACTTAACAAACTTCTAAGAAGGGGTCCTTAGGCACCTTCAATTTCCAAAGATGTCTAGGACACAAAAAAATCTTAAGAACTCTTGTTCTAATTCACTTTCAGTCAGCATCAGAAGGAGAGCCATTACTAATGAAATCTGGGTTCTCCTGGAAAAGGAAAGAAGTAGAAACAATGGGAAAGCCACTCTACGTTAATGCCATCATGTAAAGCCTTAAATCATCATTGATCTGGTTTGGAGTCTTTTCGGCATTGTACATTTATGGTGCAAGACCCTGTACACTAATTAGATAACAGATGCAAAGTATATTGCAAACTTTCAGACACAATACAAAATCAGCTATTATCATCATTATTATTACAGAATATTTTTTTTTTATTTTGAAAAGTCACCTTAAAGTTGTCCTTTAATGATGTTCTGTTAACATAGCTGAGTGAAGACAAGGCAGATATCTGTCCAATTATCCCTAAAGAGGAATGACTACAAGTGATTTCAGCATGCTTAAGTAACCCAAACTGGAATATGGAGGTGCATCATGACCTCAGCAAAGGAAGCTGGCTTTAAATCCTCCCTCTGATGCTATTAAATTGGTTTTGATAAGTCCTAACTTCTCTGAATATCAATATTTTCAAAATGAGCTGCCTTGAAGCCAGGTAGATCTTCTCTAAGGATTCAGCTATGGATGAATGAATTTATAAGTAAATAAACATGTATAATTCCCTCTAAGTATTTAGTGAATGAATTAGTGAATGAACATTTATTTAGCACTAACTATATGCAAGACATTGTACTGATCACTGGGGATGCATGTTTATTTCCCAGGTCTTAACAGTTCAAAAATGCTTCAGGTGTTCTCTTATTCCCTACTCTCTTCAAAGACAAACTCCTAGTGAGAATGTAAGATCCCTGAAGGCAAGGAAAGTCTCATTTTTGTGTTTGTACTCTCATGGCCATGTCACCCTTTCCCTATTCAATAACCTCTAATGGCTCCCTATCATCCTCAAGATCAAATATAAAATACTCTGTTTGACATTCAGAGCTCTTCACCATTGGACCCTGTCCTACCTTTCCTAAGGTGTAAGTCTTCTTACACTTTGTATGTATCCACATACTCTGATCCAGTGACATTTGTCTCCTTGTTTCTCAAACAAGATCTCTTATCTCAAGACTTAAGGCATTTTCGCTGGCTGGTCCCCATGCCTGGAATACTTTCCCTCCTCCTTTCTGTCTCTTGGCTTCCCTGACTTCCTTCAAGTTATCTCTATTGATTATCTCCCATGTATCCAGTATGTATCTTGTCTGTACATAGCTCTCTTCATATTATCTCCTCCATTCTATAAGCTTCTTCAGTGCAGGGGCTATCTTTCGCCTTTCTTTATGTTTCCAGTGCTTAGCAGTATCTAGGACATAGTAAGTGTTTAATTCAAGCTTGTTGATTGACTGACTGACCTAATACAGTGCTTGGCACCTAATGTTTGTTGGCTGATTGAATGAGGTTCCCTTTTGTTGATACTTCTTTTTCCTTCAGTATTTCTTTCTTTCAGCTATTCTGCCAAAATGAGACAGTATTACAGTGAATAAAATGAGATGAATAATAGATATAAAAGGATATTTAAAATTTTTTTCTATCCTATTTTTCCTTGTTTTGAGAATGATATTCAACGAGGATTTTTTCTTTTAATGAAAAAGGTTCTATCACTATATTTTCCCCAGCTTATTAATTTCTTTAATTATGTATTTTTACCTTTAATGTATTTTGATGGAGCAAACAAAGACTTAAATGGAACAATGAAGTTATATTATTAGGTTTGAATTTGGAATTATCAAATTTAAAAACACCACCAGGTTGTCCTGGATCTTTAGAGAAGGAGAAAGGAAATAATTCCCTTATTCTCACCATGGATTAACTCACATTGCACTAAGGGAAGTCATTGACCTAAAGTCTAAACTGAGGATTAGTTTTAAAAGGAAAACTCTACAGGCAAATAGTCTTCCATTCTAATTCTACCCACTTTGGGTTCCCAGCATCCTTTTCAGGTGTCTGCCTCTCACAGGGACACTGCCCCCTCAACATCTCTCAGTGTTTCTCAAGATCCCTTTTGACTTTAAAACCTTGTGGATTCTGTGGTTAAACAAGTCAGACCTTTGAAAAACTGCATAGACTCAGAAGAAAACTTATTATATGTGTGTGTTTTAATTTTTTTAAAAAAATAGTAAGCTCCCTGAAGGTTTTCTTATGTTATAAATATAAAGGAATTTTCTGTAATGGTAATGATGCTTATAGTAACTGGCATTTTCATAGTGCTTTTTGTGATTCGGGCATTGTGCTAAGTGCTTCACAAATATTATCTCATTTGACTCACACAACAACCCTGGGAGATATTACCTCCATTTTGCAGTTGAGGAAACTGAGGCAAATAGCACTTAAGTGACTTGCCTAAGGTCACACAGCTAGCAAGCACCTGAGGGTGGACTTGAACTCAGGTCTTCCTGACTCTAGGTTCAGTACTGCACCAAGTAATTGCCCCATTACAGGGACAGATGGAGTCACTTCAGATTTCAAAGATGGGATGTGATTTTAATGAGAACTTTCACATCTTTGGAGAGAACCTCTAAGTAACTTGTTTCCTACTGGCTGATTATTGGATGCTAAGAGGTGAATATATTCTTTCATTGAATAAGCATTTATTATATGCTTGCAATATGTCAGGACAAAAAGGAAACATCTTTGCCCTTAAGTAGCTCACATTCTATTGGGGGAGGGGAGAGGATAACACAAAGAAATCCCATATGTACAAGGTAAACACAAAATCATGGGGAGGTGTAGTTTGGAACTAGCATCTAGGTAGATCCAGTTTGTGTCATTTTGGAGATAGACCTTTTCTACATTTTTGTACATCGTATATCATCTAGTTACTGTTCAAAGCAAGAAAAGATACTTCCTTTGTGTATGATGATGATTTAAGAGCTCAGGTACTATACTAAATCCCATCCAAGAGGGGGTTGAACCCTTCCTCATCATAAGCCTATACAAGAGAATATGACATTCCCTCACTTCATCAGACCTTGTCTGATTCATGCAGCATTTTGCTGAAAAGCTATGAAAAGAAAGGTTGTTGAGAGTCTTCTTAGGAGCCCTAGAACGGCCTTCCTCAGTGAGCATCCCAAATGGCAACAGACAACTGTTCTGACATGAGAAAGGGCTAAAGTTACTCTTTCTATCTAAGGACTGGAAGGGGAGCCTAGGTAATGATACCATGTTAGTCCAATGAGACCAGCTGGTCCTACTCATGTTCTGAGGTAGCAAAAGTTACCAGGAGTGTCAGATTGAACACCTGAGAAAGTGAATCCCAAGATTTTAAGATTTGATTCAGGACAATGTTTGGGTGGCTTTTTTTAGGGGGCAGAGTGAGTCCTTTAAGGAGCCCATATTTAAGTACATCTGTTAATTCCTTCTTTGGCTATTAAGTCACAAGGAAAAGCTGGTCTGCAAAAATGGAGCACCTCAGTCCAGAGCTAGGTTTGGGGTCAGGTATTTGAGAAGTTTTCTTCCTTTGTCCCCTTCAAGGAATCTCTGACTAATGAGGAGAATTTGAGAAATTCTACTGAAGAAATATGTAATCTAGAGTCCAAGGTTTCATATTCTAAAAGAATGATTCTATAGACCCTTGTCTGTGGAATCCAAGTTTTGTGCATGGGAGGGAGTAAGGAAGGGTGGAACTGGTGGAAACTGGGAAGGGAAATTTGGCTTCTGGAGACCTGGGTGATCAGCCAAAGGCTCTGTTAAATCCCTGCAGAAAGGATTGCTTTCACTTGCTGTGGAAGTGCTCTGAGTTATCAGAATGGCTAAACCATTAGAGACCTAGAGAACTGAATGAGTGATCAGGGGCAGGAGTTAAAGCTAAGTGAGGACTTAAATGAGATTTTGAAATAGGGTGACATAGATATGCAACTCAATTAAAAGTTAATAAGGAACACAGAGAGAGAGAATAGTGCTGGGCAGTAAGAGAGCACCACGGTAAATATAAAAGTTCTTCTAAGGGCTGCTTGGCACATTCCAAGTCAGCTTGCTAGTACACCAGCAAAAGAGCTCTCCAGCTGGAAGGTATACCACCACTTTGTGGCAGAGTATTTAATTGATTTAGACCAGAGGCCAGTGACCCCAATTTCTGATGATCTAACAGCATGGAAAATAAATGTTATTTACACCAATTTGTGGAATGATGGAATGTTTTCTCTGGCATGTGCAGTAAAGGGGACTCCACCAAGACCTTCAGTGAGTCCTGCTAACATGCAGGGATGTCAACCCAAGTGTTATAAATGGCAGTATAGATGCAAAGAAGTCTTCTGATTTTTTGGGGTTGGGGCAGAAGAAATCAGAGAAAGGAATGAATGATTCCACTTCTTGACAGAGAGGTGATGGCCTCAAAAGAAAGAATAAGACATGCGTTGGTAGATGTAGCCAATGTGGGAGACAAGGTATGCTTGTTGCAAGGGCTTTGCTTTCTTTTTCTCCCCAGTGGAATGGAGAGGAGCAAAGAGGAGATACAGATTTAGTAGAAAAAAAGGGAAAGCATTTTTTTGGTGAAGGGGAGGGAACAGAGAAAAGAACAGGAGGAAGACCAGAAAGAATCACAGACAAGTGAGACAACTTTGAAAACTACAAGTTAAACTTAGTGTACTTAATATATGCTTTACCAGTCACCAAAGGAGTGAAGTGAAGCAAGGCTTTCAGCCATGTTGTCAGACCCCTTCAGTGAGGATGAACACAGCATCAAGGTCAACTATTGCACTGATGGTAAATTATTTAACTTGAAAAGGCTACAAGAGAAGACTAAAGCAGAAGGAGAATTGTTGCAGGATTTTTTTTGTTTGCAGATGATTGTGCAGTCAATGCAGTCTCTGGATCTGAGATACAGTAAAGTATGGGTCAATTCTTTGTTGCTTGTGCTAATTTTGGCATAGCAATTAGTGCCAAGAGAACACAGGTACTTCACCAGTCAACACCGCACCATCCATCCATGGAATCATCAGTTACAGTAAATGGAGAAATTGTGAATACTGTGGATAAGTTCCCTTACTTTGGTAATATTCTTTCCAGGGATGTACACATTGATTATGAGGTTGATGCATACATTGCCAGAGCTAGTTCAGTATTTGACAAGCTCTGGAGGAAAAAGTGTGGAAGAGAAGAGGTTTTAGATTGCCTACCAAAATGAAGGTCTACAGAGCCATTGTGCTGACCTCATTGTTGCATGCCAGTGAAAATTGGACAGTATACCAATGCCATGCCAAAAAACTGAACTGCTTCCATTTGAATTGTCTTAAAAGATTCTGAAGATCACCTGGCAGGATAAGGTACCAGACACTGAGGTCCTTTCTTGAACTAAACTGCCAAGCATTCAAATTCTATTATAGAGAGTGAAACTCCAATGGGCTGGCCATATTGTTGAATGCCAAATATACACTTACTTAGAAGACTATTTTATGCAGCACTCACACAGGGCAGGAACTCACATGGTAGTCAGAAGAAGTGATACAAGGGCACTCTCAAGGTCTATCTAAAGAATTTTGGGATTGATTGAGTGGCATGAGAGATGCTGGCATATGACTGCCTAGCATGGCATGCCCACATTAAAGAGTGCTGTGCTCTATGAGTTTAGTGGAATTGCAATAGCTCTAAAGAAACGTGAGGTGGGCAAATTTAGAAAATCCACCCCAAATGTTCATGTGGACTATCTGTGCCTGACCTGTGATAGAGCCTCATGAAATCATATTGATCTGATTAGTCACAGTCAAACACACTGTAACTTGACACTAACATACTGATGTCATTTTGGTCTTCTTCGAGATTGAAGGACAACAACTAACTTAGCAAAGAAAAGTTATCTGTTATAGAGATATCCAGGTTCATGTCCAATTTTCTTTTCTATTCTACTATTTATGTGGGAACTCCTGGTGCTTGTTAAGTTCAGAATTTAAAAGAGAGAGAAAAAAAGGCATGCATGAAAGTGAAACTTTTCAGGACTGAAGAGTCCTGTACTTTGTCTTGAGAGATATTTGTTATTTATGTAGGGTTCAAACCAAACATATATTTAAGAGTGATAGAAGTACAGATCCTGAGCGTTGCTATCACAGGAATGACTGAAGGTAGCAAGTATCACTGGTACCTCTTGCTTTGTCTGTGGCACTCTCCATCCATCAAGAAGTCACTGCTCAGTAGCCACTCAATGCTCTGGCCTAATGACCACCCATAATTCATGATAAGAAGTCATTCTTTGTTTTATGATTGAGGTGTCTAGCATCCATTTCTTGATTATCAATAAACATGCTGGAAGCCAGATCATTGACAGGTGTTTTCAGAGCTGTAATGAAAGTATCATGATCAGAGATTTGAGATTAACAAAAATAATTAGTTAAAATAGGAAAGTATCAGATAATAAGCATTATTATTTAATTATTACTGTAATAATTATTAATAATACTCATTTTGAGCTGCTATAGCTGCCAACACCATCTCCTGATCAATTGAATTTGTTTTGTACTTTTCATGCTGTTTGCCCTGGCTGCTAAAATGATTAATTCTAGTTTTGGGTGATGGCAATGAATGCAGGAATTAGGGTTTCTAATAACTCATGTGTATAAACTAATTTTCAACAACAATTGAAGAACCCATCTGGCCATTTTTGAAATTGACTGGGACTTGGGGAGCCAATCCCCAAATGCCATTCTTAGGTGACAGTCCCTTATAGAAGCTCCAGACTTGGCAAATGAATAATTATGGTGAAATAATAATATTAATATGAATTGATATTCATAAAGTGCTTTAAGATATAAATAATTCAACACATATTATCTTATTTAATAAGTTTGGGGATAATGTTGAAATAATATGTAGGAGCCATTTGACATTAATGACAAGGAATGAGGAATGCCATTTAACCTTTCTGTGCTTAAATTTCCTTATCTGCATAATAAAGAAGTTGAAAAAGATGACTTCCAAGAGTTCTTCTAAAATTACATTATAATTCTGTATTGACTATACCTCAAGGCATGGGAGGGATGTTCAGCATTGAGATGCTGATGGGTTGGATACTGACCTTATGGTAGGTGAGGGGTCGCTAGAGAAATCTAGCTCAGAAAAAGTATCTTCTTCTTGAGGAGGCATTTTGGGAAAAATTTTAGCTTAAAGAATTAAGGACAGACCACAAAACCTAGCTGTTATGCTCTTTGCCATCTTCCTAAACCCTCAGATTTGTTTATGAATGGTTGTCTCTCATGCTGTCATAGATCTCTCTGTCTCTGTCTCTTTCTCTCTCTGTTGGGGAAAGGAGGGTCTTCAAATCATCAAGTTTGCACAGGAATTCAGCTTTTGCCAAGGAGGTGATGGACCAACTTTTGGAAATCCTAGAAATTAGCTAGCAGCTTCATGTGGCAACTCCCACCATCATCTAAGAAATGTAAATACTTTATAGAACTGAAGAGAGTTGTTCATCAACAAGACAGGACCCACAGCTGGTTATATTTTCTAGGTGGGCAACATAAGCATTTGGAGAAAGACTAGGTCAGGAATAGGAAACTTGAGTTCTCTGGGCAACATGTGATCTTCTAGGTCCTTGGTTGTGGCCTTTTGACTGAGTCTAAGTTTTATAGAACAAATCCTTTTATTAAGGGGATTTGTTCTGTGAAGTTTAGATACAGTCAAAGAGCCACACTTGAGGGCCTAGAGGGTCACAGGTGGCCTTGAGGCTCCAGATTCCCCACCCCTGGGCTAGACAATATATCATCTGTCAAATATTTTATCTTTCTCCATTTGGGAGTCCTCCTCCATGGTCATGTGTCAGTTAGGGACAAGGGACACATGCTTTTTAAGTGCCCGAGTAGAAGAACTTTGGATTGTGGATGTGAGTCCATCACACTGGTAGAATTCCCAAACAGAGGGTCTGGAGAATAGGCCATGTTTATGTTGTGTGCTGTAATTTTATATGCTTTGTGTTTGTTGAAAAAAGGTGAAGAAGAATTTCCTCCAAAATCAACCAAAAGTGGCAGTGCCTTCACTGTAACTCTCATACAGAAAGTCAGATACAGCCCTCCAGGATGTTATTGACTAGAGGAAAACTTTAGGTGACCACAATTTGCAGCAGGTACAGAAGGGCAGATGTTAAGGTAAGACAATGTAGAGGAAAGGAATAAAAATATTATACTATATTCACCATATGCCCTAAAAATGAAAAGGTGATCTCATGGATGTGGGTATTCCCTCCAACAGGGCAGATTGCAACTTTTTCATGCCTGTTCATCCTGCACAGTTCCTGTCAATGTCCTCCCAAAAAGTTCACCAGTGGTGTGGGGAGTTCACTCAATATCCTTACGGCTGTCATTGCATTCTCTTGATATTGCAAGTACCAGAGACTGGTAATTGAAAGGCCAGGACCTATTCACAGAAAAGGAGCTAATAATGTGAGAGACAGAATACTAGGAAGTACCTAAGATGAGATTTGAACTCAGGTCTTCCTAACTGCAGACCCAGTATTCATCCTCTGTGCCACATACAACTAACTTATTTTTTGTGTGATTCTAGGTAAGTGACTTAACTTCACTTAGCCTCAGTTCACTTACCCATAAAATGAAGAGTCATGGTGGACAGAAGAGGCTCTGAGGTCCCTCCCTGCTCTAAATTTATGATCCTATGAATGAGAGGTGTTAAGTTAACTGTAAAGACGCACCTATGCCAGATCCCATTATGAGGTATGAACAGGTCCTTTGAGGGAATTAGAAAGGGGGCAAGCTGATGTGATCACATCTTCTACCCCCCCACCACTACCTGGTATACACCTGCATACCAAAGGGAGTATGTGGGCCACCCACAGGCTGGCTCTTACTCTTACTAGGTCACTGGCTCATATTGTGTCCAATCATCCATTTCTGTGATAATAACACTTTTCTCACATAATTGTGAACATGTAATGTGAGGTAGTTTGTTCCACCTATCATCCATTTATATGATTTGGATAAAAGGCAGGATTGAGGACATAACATACATTTAAGGAAAATGTTTTGTAGGATTAGGATAGGGTCATGCAACAATCACAACAGTTAGCCAAAAAAAAAGAATATCTCAGAATTTTCTGGAACATTTTCTAGAACATAGGTTGAGCCAGAGGAGAAAAAAGAGGAACATAAGGTAGCATGTTCTTTAGAGAGGTTGAGCATATTCTTTGGGATCCTAGGAGATCCTTATTCAATAAGATGTATGGCATCATGAAATAAGACACATTCAAGCTACTCTGGAAGTTGGGGAGAGGGAGAGACAGAGGGATTGAGACCAGAGATACCAGCACCTTTCGTCCCTATAAAGGAGATGGAGGCAGAGAAAATAATATCATTAGAGATAAATGAATAGTAAGACAGTAGGGAAATGGCATAATACCCTAGACAGAACATCCTGCCCAAGACATTAGCTGTGTGACTGTCGATGTCATCAAATCATTCTATTCCTCAGTTCCAGATTCTGTAAAATGGGAGCTATAGACTTGATGGCCTCTAATATCCTTCCCAACTCTAAATCTATGCTCTTACAGTCCTATTTCTGGATAGGCTGATGAAGAGAAGAGTGTATTGTGAAAACTAAGTGGTTAAATTAGTAAGCCTCAGTAAGTTCATCAAATGAACAAGTGTGATGAGAAGCCAAGACTAAGGGAAGGAATACTGCCAAGGATGGCAAACTTAAAGGGAGGAAAATGCAAGTGACACCAGTGAAATGCTCCAGAAAATTGCATCTTACCGCACTAAGTGATGCAGGCGGTGGGAAACAGATGGCGACCGCAATGTCATCAGGAACTTGACAAGCTGGGTAAATAATTGGTGCCAGGAAACAAATAACAAAAGCACAGTTTTGTCCATGTGGGTCGTGGTCCTGATTGCAGTGCCCTTTGGTTCCCAAAGCATTTTTGGAGATGATGAGGAAGAAAATAAATATGGCTGTGACTGAGGGAAATCAATTAGATTCTCACAGATGGGCCTTCAGTACCCTGTAAACTGTTATTATTGCAAATGTTAGAGGTTAAAGAAGGCAAGAAGAGGAATCACACCCAGAGAGGGTCATATACAGGAATTCACAGAGATAACCTTATTAAAAGCCAGGGAACCCAGTGCCTGTGGGAGAACAGCTGTAGAGGAAGGGACTTGAAATGAAACAGTGAGTATGTATCAGGTCTGGGCTCAACCTGGACCACATTAATTTCAGACCAAGCTACCTAAGGGATTTGGAAAACTGCTTGTGCAAATGGTCTATGGCATGAGAGCTCAGAAAATTTCACTAGGAAGAGATGCCAGAATGAAACAGGTTGGCGCCTGGAGCATTTTCTATCGTTAAAAGATTTTTGTACATTTTCTTTAGCTAGTATCATACAAATATGTATTATATACATACAATACATATGTATATATGTAAATACATATATACATAATGTACATGTGTGTATGTATATGCATGCATATGTGTATGTATGTATATAAGCACACACACATGATTATGTGTGTGCATACACACACATACATATATACATATGTGTATGTATATATACTTATGTGTGTGTGTGTGTATATATACACACACACATACACATATGTATATAAGAAGAGAAAGAGAAAGGTGGAGAGGGGGGTAGTTAAGCTAGTGGCACAGTGGGTAGAGTATAGGACCAGGAGTCAGGAAAACTCAAATCTGGTCTGAAACTCTAGTTGTGTGATCTTGGACAAATCACTCACCCTGTTTGCTTCAGTTTTCTCATCTGTAAAGTGAGATGGAAAAAGAAATGACAAACCACTCCAGTATCTTTGCCAGGAAAACCCCAAATGGCATCACAAAGTCGGACACAACTGAAAAGACTAAACAACGTGTGTGGATAGGATATATTATGCATATTACGTACATGTATGTGGAGAGGAAAAGAGAGAGAGAGAGAGAGAGAGAGAAAGAGAGAGAGAGAGAGAGAGAGAGAGAACATCATTCAACAGAATGGAAAAGAACCAGTGACAGAAGAGAGCTAGGAACAGATACAGAACTAGACCTGCCTCAATCTCCAGTGAATCTGTCCCAGATGCTTCTTATAGTTGTATGTGATGGGGACTTCCTATACTTGCAAAGCTATCCAAAGGAGGCCTGAAATAGAGCATTTAAAGTTTGCATTTGCATGAAACCTAATGGTATCTTGAACGACCTACCTTAAGAGACATAGATTCTAGGAATTAAGTCCCACTAGCAAGAGCCTGCACTGGTCAGACAATATCTAAAGAATTGTTTTCAGTTCTGGGCACCATATTTCAGTAAGGGAACTCATAAATTGGAGACAATCCAGAAAAGGACAACCAGGATGGAAAAGTATGTGGAGTCCATGCTGGATGAAGCTTCTTCAGTCTGTGATACATAAGAATCAGCAGAAGAAACAAGGAATGTTCAGCCCTAAGAAGAGAAGTCTTTGGGAGTAGGGAGCACTATAGGTGTTTTCAAGAATTTGAAGAGTTACAACTGTGAAAGAGGGATTAAACCTGTTCTTGAATGATTGAATGTGATGGGGGGAAGGGAACAAGCATTTATAAAGTGCCTGCTGTATCCCCTGACTGGCATGGCCAAAACATATCTGAAAGGAGTCTCTATAGTAATGTACCTGACAAATGAACATCCAACTCTGTTGGATAACTTCCAATGACAAGGAACCTACCACCTTCTGAGGCACCTAATTCTGTTTTGGGAAAACTTTCACAGTTATGAAATTCTTCCTGACTCAAGCCTGAATTTGCCTCTTGGTAAATTCTGTCCATTCTTCTGGTTTCTGGCCTCTGGTCCCAAACAAAGTAAGTCAGATTTCTCTTCTTCACTGCAGTCCATCTACTTTTGCCCACTCTGAGATGTTTCTTGTCTATGCTAGACATTACTAGTTCCTCAGATTAATCTTCATATAACAGACTTAAGACCCCTTACACCCCTGGTTAACTTTCTCTAGATAAGCTCCAGTTAATCAATATTCTTCTTAAATTTTTAGATCCATTTGAAAGGTGGGCAGACAGGCCACAAGAATTTATTAAGCACTGACTGAGTGCTGTCCACAGTGCTAAACATTGAGGATACAAATTCAGGTTAAAAAAAATGGACCATCCCTGCCCTCAAGAAATGTATATTCTAATTCAGAAAGACTGCAGCTGGGAGTCACTTGGAGTGGAGAAGACATATAAATGCTATCTATTATTATTATTGTCATTATTATTAAAAGTGAAGGGATGAGGAGAATGGGTGCAAAGTCCAGAGAATCAGAAACACATTTAAGAAGAGAGTGGAGCATGGTTGGCTTGGGTCTGGCCACAAAAAGAAGGCCCTGGAAGAAACTTGTCTGTGAGAGTTTCTTCCTGAGGCAGAGGAATGTTCCTTGGTGAGAGGACCCCAGGCACTGAAAGATCTAGGGTGAGAGGGCAGCTGAGTCATGGAACAGGTCTACATAGCATGCACTGAAAATTCTACATAGCTGTCACATAAAACACTTTAATTCAAAAGCTAGGGGATTAGACATCAATGGATTTGGATGCTGAGAAATGTATATTGAAGACAGAAGTCTAGTAGGAATTACAGGTAGGGGGAACAATATAAGCAAAGGCATGGGCACAAAAATGAATGAGATGATGTTATGGAGGTCAGTGTGTTCAAGGTAAGGCATATTAAGAAGCAGAAGGAGTTAATAATGTCATATATATATGTGTAGATGCATCTATATATACATTTGTAGATATATACATACATAGACCCACAGATATATATGTATATACATACACACAACACATACACACATATATACATACATATATATATGAAATTTCATAGTTTTAAAAATGTTTTTCTTGCAATTGTCCTGTGGGGTGGGTAGCACAAGTATTTCTTTACCTATTTTACAGATGAGAAAACTGAGTCAGAGGTCTAATAAACGGCAGAACTGGATCACAAACCCAGGTCCTCTGACTTCAGATCCAGTTAGTTGTCTTTCCACAGCTTCTTCTCATTCGGTAGATAGAATTGGGTCAGATTGTGAAGAATATTCCTGGAGAATATGCCAGGCTAGACATTTTTGAACAGGAGGGGTGATATGATGATTGTGATATTTCAAGAAAATTAATCTGGCAGCAGTGCATAGGATGGATTGGAAGGAGGAGACATTTGAGGCAGGAAGATCATTTAGAAGACTGTAGAGGTCACTTCAGGCCTGTACTAGGGAGATAACGTGGAATCACTTTATTATTCCATGTGAAATGTGAAGCCTCCTCTCCCCCTCAAAAACAAACAAGCAAACAGACAAAAAACCAAAACCTTGTTTGGTTAGTAATTTGGAATCTTAACTAGTTTGTTAGACATTGAAAAAAAAAACTCCTCAGTCCTTTTATCCCTCATCTTTTGATGTTGTAAAAAAGGATATGTGGAAATTCATACTATATGTGCTGCCAGTAGAGGCCTGTTATTAATGGTTGATAAAAGGATCTGTTAAATACAGGGTGTCCCAAAGGTCTCAGTGTAGTTTTAAACTCTAAAAGCTTGACTAGCTTAGAGTTTTAAATAGTGCAGTTTTAAGCTTTAATGTCTTAAAACTACTAAACTTGGGAGAGGTTTTTCTTATGCCCTAGACTGAGTCACTTGTATTTTCTTATACTTTCAATATCTATAATAGAACAGAGAGTCAAATTCAAATGTGGACACCATCTTTGTGTTAATGTTTTCTGGGGCTCAAATGAGACAGAAGTCAGAAGAGAGGTTCTATCTTAAGTTTTTATAGATTAAAACTGCACTAAAATTTTTAGGACAGCCTGCACAACAGACCTTTGAAGTGTGCACAGTTCATTAAAAAAATAAAATACATCCCTGCCAGTACCCTAGTTGTAGACAGTCAAGCAACAAGCTTTTGCTAAAGTTCTTACTATGTACCAAGTACAGGGGATGCAAAAACAAAACAACAAATGAATTATTAAAAAGTCCCTGCCTCTAAGGAGCTTATGCTCCTTAATGCTAAACATGTAAATAATGACATAAGTAGAAGATACATACAGGGTAGATGGAAGGTAACTGTCAGAGGGGAAGCCAGTTGTGAAGACCTGGAAAGACATCCTGCAGAAAGTGAGAAGCTAACTAAATTGCAGAGACAAGGGACCAGAGTATTCTAGGACTGGAAGACCTAGAATAGACCTAAAAGCATGGAGACAGGAAATGGAGTAAGAACCCTGTTAGATGAAGCTTCAGTAGGTCAGAATAGTTAGATCATTGGGAAGAAAATAAAGTGTAAGAAGACTGGAAAGGTAGGGATGGGTCAGTTACCAAGAACTTTAAATGCTAAACAGAGGAGATTCTATTTGACCTTGGAAGTAATATGGAAATTGCTGGAGTTTCTTGAAGGAGAAATGGTGGGGACATGGTTAGATCTATACTGAGAAAAGTAACCTTGGCAGCTAAGTGTATGATGAATTGAGATGAGGAGAGACTTGAGCCAAGGAGACAGATCAGAAGACTAACTTATAGTCCTGGTCCAAGCAGGAAGTGATGAAGGCATAAGGTGATGCAGGGATTTGTATGAGAATTATTACAAAGATAGAAACAATAACATTTGATGATGAATTAGATATATGGATGGAAGAGGGAGAAGTCTCCTATGACACCAGGGTTATGACCTAAATGACTAGGAGAATTACCCTATCTACTGCAGTCTATTGCAATAATAGACAGTAAGATATGTCAAAGATATTTTATCTCCTTTCACGGCTTTGCTGCATGACAGTTCTAACAAAGGTACATAGGATCATAGTTTTAGAGCTGCAAAGAACCTTGGAGATCATCAGCCCAACCCTTTCATTTTACAGATGAGGAAACTGAGGCCTTAGAGAATTTTAAGTGACTTGGCCTAGGGTCATATGGGTAGTAAGTGGCAGAGATGGATTTTGCAACCAGGATTTCCAAATCCAACACTTTTTCCGCTCCATTGTACAGCCTCCAAAATGATTTGTATTCATTTTGTATATATCCTGTATTTATTTATCTGTGCATGCTGTTTACCAGTAGAATGTAAGTTACTTGAGTACAAGGATTGTTTATATTTTTTCTTCCTCTTATCTCTAGCACCTAGTAAAGTGCCTGAACAATTGCTGTTGTCATATTTGACTCATTGTCACCCTATTTGGGGTTATTGTGGTAAAGATACTAAAGTGTTTTGCCATTTCCTTCTCCAGCTCAATTTACAGATGAGGAAACTGAGGCAGATAGCATTGTGACTAGCCCACAGTCAGACAGCTAGTAAGTGTCTGAAGCCACATTTGAACTCAGAAAATAAGTCTTCCCGGCTTCAGGTTGGGTACTCTATCCACTATACCACTTAGCATCCTGCCTGAAAGATTGCTGTCACTTAAGAAATGTTTGTGGAATGGAGCTGAGACTTAAAACTCTCACATTCTTGTATCTTAGTTTTGGGGCAACCATATATTTAGCCAGCTGAGAGTAGCTCAAGAGTAACTAAGACTTAAGCTCAGTCATCCCTCTCTCTGTCTCTGCCTTCCCCGTCTGTCTCTGGCTCTATCTGTCTATCTGTCTCTTTCTCTCCTCCCTCTCTTTCTTTATGCGTATATGTTTATATGTATATGGGCATGCGTATTTTCCCCACAAGATTCAAGAGAGAATTGAATTTAAAAAACAAATGTAGATAGCCAACTTAGAACACTTCTGAGATTGCATGCTCCCTGCTATTTCCAAGCTGTAGAAACTCTTCATCCATGTCCTAGTTAAATGGGGCCAACAAGCCAGGCGAGAATGCACAGCTAGAGATTTGTAATTAACTGGGTGTGGACCAAGCTGTGCACAAAGTGCACAGGATTAAAATGGGCCCCTGACCACATGAATTTGGGATCTGATGGAGGGACAGAAACCAGGAGAGCCATTAAAAAGCTTTCACAGGTAGCTGAGAAAAAAGGCTTGTCATCCAGTGGTCCAACAAATTGACAATCTTTGTAAACCCTAAAAGCAGTGAAAATCTAAAATAACCCAAACTGGGGGAGGGAAAAGCATATGTGCATCTACACACACAAACCACTTAGCCCTTAAAAACAGTCCTAATCACTGATAATGGTCACTACCAACAACAGGAAGCCTATATAACTGACTCATGAGTATACAAATGTCCCTTAGAAACCATTCTGTACTTACCTACAGAGATAAGCAGGGTTAAATACTTGGGGCAAGAAATAGAACAACAAGCGATGTCCCTGTTCCCCTACATCTCCCTTCAAAAAAATCCCAAACAAACAAACCAAAAACCAGAGCAGACAGATGTGGAAAGACACAGAGACTTGAGAAAGGAAAGAGAACTTACAACTCACACATTCATTTCCTCATTAAATCAGTGTTTTACCTGTCCTAAAGCAAGTACTGTATAGAAATAATCTTTAGGATGTTACTGTAATGTCTTATTTCAAATCTATTCTGGAATCTTTCCTCAATATTGTCAGCAATCCTTTGTGACTGTGTTATAACTGCATTTTGTATATGTAGGATAAAATCAGCTCTGAGAAAAAACTGGGAGCAGAGTTTGAACTGGAAACTTTTGCCCCTTGGTTAAATCTCTTAAACTGAGTCTAGGACAAACAGCTGTGTTTGGGGGTGCAGGGTAAAAGAGACATCAGAGTTGAATCCTGAGGGAATGTAGCTGTCCATTTCTAATACCACAGCTTTTAAGTCCTCAACTAGTGTGCTTTCCGTTCACCACGATACTTATCCGATATCATTTAATTAGCCAGACAATTTGCTTTTAGGAAGGAATATTTACTAAGGTGGAATGAATAGAACATTTGGTGCAAAGTTTCCTTCCGGGGACACCATGAGGCTGTCAAGCTACTTCTCACAAAAAGATCCTGATAATGCATTTCCTCTCATGTTGCTGTCACCAGCTCCACCTGACACCTCCCCTTCCCTCACCCTACCATCCTACCACATTACACATCCCTATCACCAGGCCTCATCCAAATACTAGGTCCTACTTCTACCCTAGGTGGCGCAATGAAAAGAGTTTTGGGCCTGGAGTCAGGAAGGCTCATCTCCTTGAGTGCAAATCCAGCCTCAGACACTTACTAGCTGTGTGACCTTGGACAAGTCACTTAACCCTGTCTGCTTGAGTTTCTTTATCTGTAAAATAAGCTGGTGAAGGAAATGGCAAACCACTCCAGTATCTTTGCCCAGAAAACCCCAAATGGGGTCAAGAAGAGTCAGACACAACTGAAACAACAGAACAATACTCCTGCCTTCTTTCTTAAAGGAGAAGATATCAAAAGGTGGTGAAAAAAATCTTACATCTCATTGTCACCTTGTGGGAGGCACCATGGTAGAGTGGAAAAAGGGATGAACTTGGAGTCACAGGATCTTGAGTTCAAATTGTGGCACTCACACTGCCTACATGTCCTTGAGTGAGTCACTACCTTTTCTGGGGCTTAGTTTCCTCATTATAAAGGTCTTCTTAGTTCTAGGTAAATGGTATTGTGTTACTGTCACAAAAAAGACAATTGAGAAAACATTAATAACTACTCATCTAAATGCCTACTTTACATTTCTAAAAGCATTTATGAGAATACTCTACACATATATTAAGGTCATCCTTAATAAAGGCATAGGAAAGGAATAGACGCCTGCACAAATGATATTCTAAAAGAGACTCCGCTTTCACACACTTGATTGAAAACAATAGAAAATGTAAGCACCCACTGTGCTTGTTTTTTAACTATCAAAAAGAAGTATTTTATTCAGTAGAACAAAATACTACTTGGAAGGATTTCCTCCAGTGATGTATCCCCAATGAATATTAAATCATACAAGTTTCCTTGAAAGGAATCACAAAATAAATAATTTTGTTCAATAACCTTCTGGTTATTAGTATCTAACAACACATAATGCAGGACATGTAGATGCACAAAGAGGTTTTTGCCACAGTGGTGGAAGCTGTCCAACATGTAAGCTGAATCAAAGAGGGATTCAGTGAGGTTCTCCAGATGTTGGTCTACCAGAATTCATTTCTTGGAAAGCCTCTGTGTGCATGGACAATGAGCTGAGCCTAGAATTGACCTGAAGAAGGACACTAAACTGTATGTCTTTGGAAAATTATTCAGTGCTTTGAATCATCTCTAACTTTGATTTTAAATGAAAACACTATTGGAGGAAGTGTCCATATTGACAAGATCACAGACCCCTGAGTATACCAAAATACATTTAATATGTCTTTCAAGTATTTAAATCAAGTATACACACATATACACATATATGTATGACTATAAAAGGGATTCATTACTTCATAAAAATTATTTCCTAACTAGCACATATGAGAAACTAAATAAAAGTAAACAAATTTTTAATTTCAGGGAGAGACCTTTTATAAACAAAGCATCCTCAATCTCTCTTATTAGTTTGATTAAATGGACCACAACTCGTCTAACAGACATGAATATTCAGTCAATTATTAGACTACCTCTGGTGACATTTATTTTCATAATCTAAGCGTTAGATTGTAAAAGCTTATTTAATTCTACTCAGAGATGGGTTCTTACCACTAAATTAAAAAATTAAAACATCCTAAAATTCTTAAAAAAAAAGTATGAGCACAATTTAATATTTTGATTGATTCAAAACTCACCAATTTGATACCTAAACACAGAGGAAGAAACTAAATGCCTTGTTCCACCCTTTCTGATTCAATTATGCTGGTTGTTTTATCCCTGTATTTTCCTCCTTCCATTTTACACACAATTCTTAAACTGATATTCCACAAACACAAACATGATACTGTCATTTCCCTGCCTTCAGAAGAGAACAGAGTTCAATGGGTGAGCCTTCTATCATAAAGAAGAATTCAACTTCTTCTGTCATGGTCTAGTAGCAAAAGTACTGAATTTAGAGTCGGAGAGACTTGGATTTTCATTCCAGCCTGAGCATTGCCTACCACTCAAAGTCTTAATTTTACCATCTGCAACATGGAGATTTTGCTTTTTCCTCTTGCATTAAAAACCAAATCCTATGACTGACATTTCATAGGCTTGTGGATCATAGGATGCCAGATTTAAAACTGAGAGGGACCTCATATCCAGAGACTGTCTGGTCCAAAAACTCATTGTATAGCTAAGAGACTTGGGATCTGAGAAAGTTCTGTCTTACCTGAAGTTACACACATAATTAAGCCACATATATATGGCATGTAAGCTGAGTGTATTCAGGATTTGGATTCGGGTCTTCTGATTCCTTGAACATTCTATCTATCACCTTCATGGCTTTGTACAGTAGCACTCCAGGTCTGAAAGGCACTCTCTGCTGAATCTGTAGATTCTTTCAAAGTATAGCATGAACAACAACCTTTTACATGAGGACTTTCTGAGGTCCTCTTTTTTTGATCTCTTTTGAGTACAGACTTAGTCATAGTTATAACTAGATTAAAGTGCATGTGCTGCTTAGTAATTTTTAGTATATAATTTCAAATTGTCTTCCAGAAATGGTTGTACCCATTCACAGGTCCACAAACAATATATCATTGTGTCTGTTTCCCCATAGCCCCTTTAATATTTATAATTTTCCCTTTTTGTTATTTTTGACATTTTCAAGCATAGGCAGTAGAATCTCAGAATTCCTTTAATTTGCATTTCCCTAATTACTAGTGATCTGGAGCATTTATTTCCCCACATAGCTATAGATAGCCTGAACTTCTTTTTTTCAGAAGTGTCTGTTCATATGCTTAGACCATTTATCATAGGGAATGGTTTTTTTTCTTATACAAAGATTTTCCCCCAGTTAATTATTTCCCTTTTAATCTTAGCCTTATTAGATTTGTTTGTATAAAATATTTTTAATTTTATGTAATCAAAATTATCCATTATATCTCTGTGAACCCCTCTATTCATTTTTTGGTCATGACCTTTTCTCCAATCTATAAATCTGATTGGTAATTTTTTCTCTTTCTCCTGTTTATGATGTGATCTTGTTATATCTAGGTCAAATACCTATTTGGTGCTTATCTTCGTATAAAGTACGAAGTGTTGGTCTATATATAATTGCTTCCATCTACTTAATTTTTTCCAGAAGTTTTTTTTCATGTAATAGCAATCACTTATCTTGATAGTTACATCATTTTGTTTATCAAGTGCTAGCTCACTAGATTCATTTGTTTCTCTTATATTGTGCATTTAATCAATCATCAGTTGTCAGTCTCTCTATTTTTAAATCAATGCCAAATTATTTTATGAATTACCGCTATGTAATATTGTTTGAGATCTGGAACTGTTGGGCCCCATTACCCCATTATTTCTCTTGAGATTCTTGACCTTTAATAAAGTTTTGTAGAATGGAATTGAAAAAGTCAGTTGTCACTAATAATATCCTATAGGCTACTTAGACCAGCCATACATTTATGTATTGCTGCTCCCATTTGGATTGCTACACAACTCCTTTAAAAAGTAAGACTACAGCAACTAGGCACAGACCAACATCTCACTCTTTACACCAGGATAAGTTCAAAATAGGTACATAATTTAGAAATAAATGGTGATATTATAAACAAAGTAAGGGAGTGTGGAAAAATTATCTGACAGATCTATAGATAAAGGAAGATTTTATGAGCAAAAAGAGATAGAGAGGATCATGGCATGTAAAATGGATAATTTTTATTATATGAAATTTTAAAAAAACTTTGCATAAGCAAAACCAATGTAGTCAAAATTGGAAACAAAGCAAAAAACTGGAAACAAAATTTTTATAGCAAGTTTCACTGCAAAAAAGTGTCATTTCTCAAATATATAGGAAATTGAGTCAAAAGTAAGATCCATTACCCAATTGATAAGTGGTCAAAGGATATAAAGAGGCAGTCCTTAGAAGGAATAGTCATATAAATATAAAATGCTCTAAATCACTAATAATTAGGGAAATGCAATTTAAAACTCTGAGGTACCACTTTACACCTATCAGGTTGATAGAAAAAGAAAATGATAAATGCTGTAGTGAATGTGGAAAAATATATACACTGGTAGATTGTTGATGTTGTGAAATGGTTCAGCCATTTTTGAGAACAACTTGGAACTATGCCCAATAAACTATAAAACTCTGTATACATTTTGACTCAACAATAACACTACTTTGATTATATCTCAAAGAAATAAAAGAAAAGGGGTAAGGACTTATATGTACAAAAATATTTATAGTAGCTCTTTCATGGTGGTAAAGAACTGGAAATTGAAGAGACACCCATCAACTGAGGAATAGCTTAATAAGTTTTGGTATATGATTGTGATGGTATATATTGTGGTTATGCATTGTGCTATATAAGAAATGATGAAGAAAGTGGCTTCAGAAAAACCTGGGATGACATATAAATTGATGCAAAGTGAAGTGAACAGAACCAGGAGGACACTGCACATAGCAATAATAATAAAGTATAATGATCAACTACTAAAGACTTAGCTACTCTGATCAATACAATGCTCTCTACAGTTCCAAAGGACTTATGATGAAAAATGTTTTCTGCCTTCAGAGAGAGAACTGATGAACTCATCAAAGCAATTTTTGACTTTATTTTTCTTACTTTTATTTTTGGCAACATGGCTAATATGGAAATGTATTTTGTATGAAATAAAGGGGAGGCTAAAGATTAGGATGAGATATGAAATCATGCATACAGATACAATAGATGACCTTTCTATTATAAAGAAGTATTAAATTTATTCTGTTATGGTGTAGTATAAAAATTGCTGAAATTGTAGTCAGAGAGACTTGCATTTTTCATCCCTCATCCCAATATTGTCTAGCTCAATTAATATAGGTCAGTCATAAACTTTCTGAATCTCAATTTTATTATCTGCAGAATGGAGGTAATAATGCTTGCACTATCCACATCATCTTTTTATTGTGAACAAAGTGTTTTGTAAATAGTAAATGGTCATATAAACATGAGATAAGTTTAATAATAATAATGAATTGAAATTATTGCCAGTATTATTTCATTCTGGAAGACATTCTGCAAGACAAAACTAGAAATCAGGGACTGCAGCTATAATTAGTCAGTTTGCAGATCAGTTTCATAGAGTATGTTCTAATAATTAGAGCTATCCAACCATGGACCAGGCTGCTTTGTAGAGTACTCTTCTCATAGAAGCAGAGTACTGACCCTGGAGGCAGAAAAACTTGAATTCAAAACCAGATTCAGATACTGACTATGTGACCCTGGGCAAGTCACTTAATCTCTACCTGCCTCAGTTTACTGATCTGTAAATTAGTGATAATAACAGCAACTCTTTCCCTCTGAGAAAACATATGGAAAGATCTTTGTAACTTTGAATACTATATAAATGTTAGTTATTGTAACTATTATTATTACCGTTGTTGAAAGTGTTCAGACATAGACTGAGTAATCATCTAGTCATGGTCATTAAATATTTTTAAGCAATTTACTATGTGCCAGACTTTGGGCTAAATACTAAGAATACAAATAAGAAAAAGACAGTCCCTTTCCTCAAGGAGCTTACAATTTAATGTTGAAGATAGCACACAAGAAAGCTAAAAAGGAAGCAGAAAAATGGGGGATGTGGGCAGAAGGGAATGTAGCCACATGGTACCTGTTGCTGGGACACGGTGTCCAGTGGAACTGAAACAAAGTGGAGCAGTTACTATCTCTCAAGAAAGCTAAAGAAGACATTCTTACTATGGGATTGGGGTTGGACCTTTAACGTTTAGCCTCTAATGCCTCTTTTAACTTTGAAACTCTTGGATCCTAACTGTTGAGGAGTCTATATGTTCCACTGGTACCCACTTAATGTCTAGAGTCCCAGAGGGACACCCTACCACCACCACATTTGGAGTTCCTGGAGAGGATTTATAAGAAAGGAGAATATGGACAACAGAATCCCAGGATGAGAAGGCGTGGGTGAGTTGTTTTGGAAGAAGTGGGAAGGTGGATCAATGAAATCACAGATGCATCAAAACATGAAGGTATTAAAGTTATCACAGCATGATTAATTAAAATGCTATATTCAAAACAATTAACTTGCAATTCTTTTAGATATTCCAGAATGCTGCTATACCATAGCATATATTATTAGTCTTTGCAGCATCTCCACTCAACATCCTTTACTTTGAAAATACCCTTGTGAGACTTCTTAGGGAGCAAGAAATGATTACTACCATTTTTATAGAGAAGGCAAATGGAATTCCTCAGAGCCTAAAGGAATTGTCCAAGGTCCCTGAGATCAGTCTGCCAACCTTTAACTTAAATTGCATTATTTCCCTGAAGGGATGGTTTTCTTTCTTTTTTTTAAAGAAATAAGTTATTAAGATGATTGTAGAATCTTAGCTCTTAGAGCTGGAAGGAGCCTAAGAAACCAAACCAACTCCTTTTCTTTAAGTATGGAGGATATTATTCTCATTTAATGGAGTAAATATGAGAGAATAAATGGTTTACTTAAGTCCATGCAGCTAATAATTAAATTCAATTAAACAAGCTTTAAAAAAATCCCCTCAGTGGATAGAGCACTGGTCCTGGAGTCAGGAGGACCTAAGTTCAAATCTGAACTCAGACACTTACTAGCTATGTTACTCTGAGAAAATCCCTTAACCCCAATTGCCTCCCTGCCAAAATAAATTTTTAAAATCTATTATGTGCTAGATAGCACACAGAGGCAAGTAGCATATTGGGTAGAGAGTCAGTCTTGGAGTAGGTAGATTTTGATTCCTCTCTACCTTTGACACATGTTAGCTGTGTGATCCTAGGTAAACCACTCATCATCTCTGACTCCAAGAAATTATCCAAGATGGTACATGAGGAGCAGTTGATGAGCAGGGAGGGGGTATTTTTGCATACAGACTTCCTTATACCTATGAAATTACAGCTATGATTAATCAATGACAAAAACCCCTAATACCAGCAAACCAAACACTGTTCTTTTTTCTTAGGATACGAAGAGAGAACACACAACAAAAACAACAAAGAGAGAAATAAAATAGTCTGTCTTCAAGGAGCTAGCTTTTGACTTGGAGGAAATGACATATATATCTATATAAGAAAATTCGAAATACAGAGTGTCCCAAAAGTCTTAAGGCAATTTGGGACACTCTGTATATCCAAGTAAATATTCAATCACTTAAGGAGGTGGTTTGGAGAGAATTGTTGGTCCTTCATTTTTGAAGTGGACCAGTGACATCACAGGGTGATGTCTTCACTCATGCATGAATTGTATTTAAATGAGGCAGAGTTGCACGGTCATTTGCCTCACTCTCTTCCAAAATCACTGAAGTCCAGTGGCTAGACAAAAGTCAGGATGACTAATGATGCAGAGAGTACTAACAGCTGGGGGAGATCAGTTTCCAAGGACTTGTGGAAAAGGCAGCATTTGTGTTGATCCCTAAAGTGAGTTAAGGATTCCAAGAGGCAGAGGAGAGAAATGAAAGCTTTCAAGGTATGGGTATAATCTGAGCATTGAGGCAGGAGGGGCCAGACGGGTTGATTAGAACACAGAGTGTGTGACGTGGATTAATAGTAAATCAGATGGGAAAGAAAAGCAGGATTCAGATTGCGTGAAACTTTTAAACTTCAGATGAAACAGTGTCTCTTTTTAACCTAGAGGCAATAGGGAGCCCATGGTACTTCTTGAGTAGGGGAGTAACATGGTTGCACCAGCAGTTTAGGAGTATCAATTTAGGAGCTGTGTGAAATATGGCTGGGAGATGGGAAAACTTGGATGCAGGGAGACTAATTTGTAGACCTTTACAAAATGTCAGGTGAGAAGGGGTCAGGGTCTGCACTGGAGAGAATGGAATGAATGTAGAGTGTTGCAAAGATAGAATTGGTAAGATTTTACAACTCAGTAAGTATTAGGGTCCTATTGAGCCCAGGTCCTACCTCCTTTAGCAGTATTTTCTCCACCTTACCAAAAGCATGCAGCTAGAATGTTGCCTGGGAAGTTTTCCTATTTTCTCTATTACAAAGAGAAACAAATAAATTGTAATTTCTTATTCCAAAACACATCTTCCATGTGATGCAGGTAATCTAATTATGTATCTTCCTGCTGAAACTTTTGGATGATACAAATTTAGGATGTCTGAATGCCAGCATTGGGGAAATTGATTGATTAACTCAATCAAGATCATCCTCAAAAATTATTCCAAAAATATATCTGAGAGCCTGGGGTTGAGGAAATCAGTTAGTAGTCAGGAATGAGAGGAGTCATGAAGAAGAATGATTTCTTTCTGAGTCATTAGTCCTGTATAAGAGAGAGTCACTGTGTGATAACGCCATGCGGAGAATTCTTTCTCTTACTTGCTGAGTTTTAAAAATCTTTCTTCAAAATTCACCCTGAGATTTCTCCTGAGTCCTCTGTGGTTTGGGATTTTCATTTGCTCCTCAGAACTCATCTCTTTTACATAGATTGCATGGATTACTGCTAAATAAAGCAAGTAGGATTAATAATAAGGATAGCAACAATGCTTTCCTGTAGAGAGGGCAGATACTAGACTCTCTGCATCTGCTAAGCTGCCTGATTTCAACTCCACAGCGGGCCCCTTTACCTGACTCCTTTTGTGTGTTATCTCCCCAAAACTTTCTTTTCATTAATTGCATCTCCAGCACTTAAAACATTGCCTGGCACACAGTAGGTGCTTAATAAGTATTCATTGGATTAGATAACAATAATAATAATGACTTACATTTATGTAGCTCTTACTATGTGCTTAACAATTATTATCTCATTTGATCCTCACAATAACCCAGGGAGGTAGGCACTATTATTCTCTCTATTTTACAGATAAAGCAATTGAGGCAGGCCAAGCCCAGGATCATACAGCTAGTAAGTACACAAGGTGAAATTTGAACTTAGGTCTTCCTGATTCCAAGCGCAACACTCTTTTCCAGGGATGGGGAATCTGGAGCCCCCTGGGCCCATAAGTGCGGCCCTTTGACTGAACCCAAACTTCATAGAACAAATCCTCTTAATAAAAGGATTTGTTCTGTAGTACTTGGACTCAGTCAAAAGGATGCACCCAAGGACTTAGAAGGCTGCATATGGCCTCAAGCCTGCAGGTTTCCCCCCTGCACCAACCACCGCACCACCTAGCTGCAAGCATTGGCTTTAGGAGTCAGAAAACCTGGTTTCAAGTTTGAGCTCTACCACTCCTTGCATTTGTGAATCAGTCACTCACCCTCTCTGAGCCCCATTTTCCTCATTCATAAAATGAAGAGACTGAGCTAGATGCTCTCTAAGTGTATTTCTGGGCCTTCCTCTATGATCCTATGAGCATGACTTTCAGTATTACAAAGTTTCACCTAGTGTCTCTCATATATACCTCTAAACAGCATTTATATAAATAGCATGGGGTAGCACATTTGACTCGCAGAGAGACCATAATAGATATCCCTAGAATCTACTCCCTTCACTCTTCTCCAAAGGAGATTTAAATTCCTGCCAGGGAAGCAAGCAGGAGATTGGGGCCTAAAGGCTACCATTCTGCTCTCCTTAGAGAGAGGGGCTACCAGGCTATATCTATCAATACCTTTAAAAAGTATTAGCCTCGTGGATGCATTTTTTCAGTTCAAGGTAAAGTCCTATCTCTACTTCTAAAAGAGGAAAGGAAGGCCATGGGCTTTATATTCTGTTCTCACCAAATGCCAGTTTCACAATGAATGCATGTAGAAAGGAGCAAAGAAACCCATTTATCCAAGTTAACAGCAAAAAAGAAACCAGAGAAAGTATACACTTGAGAATGTATTGTTATTGTTTGGTCATGTCTGACTTTACATGACCCCATTTGGGGTTTTCTTGGCAAAGATATTGGAGTGGTTTGTCATTTCCTTTTCCAGCTCATTTTATAGATGAGGAAACTGAGGCAAGCAGGGTGAAGTGATTGAAAAATAAGAATAAAAAAAATGTCTGAGGACAGATTTGAATGTAGGAAGACGAGCCTTCCTAATTCCTAGCCCACTGAACCTCCTAGCTCCCCCAAGAGGATATATTTTGATGTTAATGTTCAGCTATTTTTCAGTTGTAACCTCCTTTAGGGTAAAAATTGAAGGAGCTGGTTCTATTGGGAGTAAGTAACTCAGTTCATCCAACAGAGTCTCAAATCTCACCCAAGGGCAAATTCTCTGAAGCCCTCTTGGTGTAGCACATTGTTGATGGGGACTTGGTAGCTCCTCTCTTGTCAGCTTCTCCCTATCTTCCTCAGTCTTCAGCGACCTAATGGAATGTTACCATCATAGATTTTTTTTCTCTCTCTCATAGCTAGAAGCTGGAAAAACCTGAAAAAAGATTGAAGAGACCAGATTTCTCTTCTCTCCCCCTCTCACCAACTCTCCCCTATCCCGTAACTCCAGAGGCATGTAACATTAATCACTACCAAAGAGGAGACAGTTCATACCAATGGTCTTTGAGGCTCAGGTTACACATAGTATTCTAAAGTTTACAAAGAGCTTTACCTATGGTATCTCATCTGTTCTTTACAGCAACACTGTAAGGTAGGTGCTGTCATTATCAACAGTTTAAAGATGAGGAAATGTAGGCTGAGAGAGAATGGATTATTTGCCCAGTTAGGAATAAAACTCATTTCTTCTTGACAAGTCTAGTAATCTATGCTTTATTCCAATTTGAGGTCACCTTGCTAGTTTTATACTTATATAGAAATTTAAAATTAAAAAAACCCCAACATATATTATCTGATCTGAGCCTGGTGCCATGACCTTAGGTTCTGACACCTTGATCATGAAGGGAAATCTTTTGCATCAGTCATTTCAATTCTACTATTTTATTTACTTCATCTTATTCTCCTGTGTTCCTTTGCTTGACATTATGACTGTATTAAAATAATTTGGCCCTCTGCAAAGCCCTGAAGTGTAGATGAATAATAATAACTATATCTTATATTTACATAGTTTTTTGTGGTCACAAAAGGCTTTCAAAGCATTAATTACCCTCAAATAAGGTCCTGCAAATATTGTCTTCCTATTCTACAGAAGAGAAAACTGAGGCTTGAGTAAGATGAATGATTTGCTCCATGTCATACAATTTCTAACTGGCAGAATGAAGGCTCAAAAGCCCATGCCTCCTTCTGCCAAGTTCCGCCCTTCCTTGCCCTCCACCCCCATCTCACTGCAGCTGTTTCCTTATATAAAGTCTTTTTTTGGTATAGCTTACTGCCTCCTCTTTAAGCACATAACTGCATTCCATATGTGGTCTAAACTATAAATTGTGGCATGATCTACCTTGTTCTAGATACCTAGTATATACCAGCAAGCACGTGCAAATCATTGTAAAGACATAATCTCATTTTATCCTCACAATAGCCCTAGGAGGGAAGCGTTACTCTTATCTCCATTTGTAGACACTACACTTTACTAATGCAGCTCTCCCCACCACTCCCAAGCTCATATTAGCTCTTTTTTGTTGTTGTTGATATAGTACAACATTAACACATATTGTGTTTGCAATCCATTAAAATCCTTAGGTCATTTTTTTCCCCATAAAAATGGTTATTTATTCAGTCAGTCAATAAACATGTATTAAGTATCAGGCACTGTTCTAAACACTAGGGATACAAAGAAAGGTGAAAAACAATCCATTTTCTCAAGCAACTCCTAGTCTAATGGGAGAGAAAATAAACATGTACGTAAAAGATGTGTACAGGATAAATTGGAGATAATCTGTAGAAGAAGGACACTAGAATTAAAGAAGATCAGGAAAGAATGCTTGCAGAAGATGGGCTTTTATTTACACTTTCCCCATATTCCTTCTGATTATATTTCACCTCTGATGCATACTATTGTTACAGTTAAAATTTTTTTGAATTCCAATTGTTTCATCATATGTTAACAATCATCCCACTCAGATATATATATACATATATATATACACACACATATATATATGTAATTATATATAATATATAATTCAGAATTAACAGATACACCAAGTCATTAAGAAAAGTTGAAGACAATTCTAAAGCATTCCACCAAAGACCTCTTGCATTCTCTCCAAGATGACATCTCATTATCCCATTAGCCTCAATTCTTTGGTTGATGAATCAGTTCTATGCCCACCTACAGCATCATCCATTCCACAACTAGTGTTCATCTTGTCTTCAAGGGTCATGGGAGATATTTTGCTGACCTCTGCTGTACATTAACACAGAATCTCCTTGCTTGATTAGTTTAGTAACACAGTCAAAAATGGAAATGAAGTTGTTTTAATATATGTTGAACCTCTGCTAGTTCTTAGAGATCATTGTTCCCTTTCTAATTGTTCATAATCCATTCCTTTAATAATATACCGCAGACTTTCCCAAGAATCAGTATCAAATTCTTCAGTCCTTTGTTGGAAGAATTCTCTTTTCCATTGTAAAGGTAGAAACCTTTCTACATTCCATCAGTAACTTCTCTCCTAGACAATATTAATAACTTACTCATTGATCTGTCTCCAGTGTCTCCCTTCTCCAGTTTTTCCTGAAGAATGCTTCTGCCTCAGAAATCATTCTAATGCCTTACTCTAATACTTTCATTCCTCTCCTCTGCAGCTTTCTTTCTTCCTCCCTCCCTTCTTCTTTCCCTCTATTCTTCCCTCTCTTCTCTCCCTTCCTTCCATCCATCCTTCCTTCCTTCCTTTCATCCATCCTTCCTTCCTTCTCCTTCCTTCCTTCCTTCCTTCCTTCCTTCCTTCCTTCCTTCCTTCCTTCCTTCCTTCCTTCCTTCCTCCCTCCCTTCCTTCCTTCCTCCCTTCCTCCCTTCCTCCCTCCCTTTCTTTCATCAATTTATTTAATTTTAGTTTACAACATTCAGGTCCACTAGTTTTTGAGTTCCAAATTTTCTCCCCCTCCTTCACTCCCCCCACCAAGATGACATGCACCTGATATAGGCTCCACATATACATCCACATTAAACATATTTTCACATTAGTCAGCCTGCAAAGAAGAGTTGTAACCTAAGGAATGAACCACAAGAAAGAAGAAACAAAAAGAGAGAGAACAAATAGTATGCTTCAATTTTCATTCACACTCCGTAGTTCTTTCTTTAGATGTGGACAGCATTTTCCATCATGAGGCTTATGGAGTTGTCTTAGAACCTTGCATGGCTGAGAAGAGCCAAGTTTATTGAAGTCAGTCATTGCACAATGTGGCTGTAACTGTGTACAGTGTTCTCCTGGTTCTGTCCCCTCACTTAGCATCAGTTCATATAAGTCTTTCCAGGTTTTTCTGAAGTCCACCTTCAGCAGCTCTTTCAGTGACTCCCCATTACTTATAGAATAAAATACACATTCCTCACGTCAGTGTTGACAGTGTGGCAAATGGTTGAAACATTGGTCTACTTGTGCCTCCTCAAACAGGGCATCCTATCTCCTGTCTCCATGCTTTTGGACTTGTCCCCTAGCTTGGAATACTTTTCTCCCTCATCTCTGCATCTCAATTTCCCTGGCTTCCTATCTTCTCCGGGAGGACTTTCTTGGTCCTTTTAGCTGTTTCCTTTCTGAAATTGCCTTCTTTCTCCCTTTTATTTGTCTTTTGTGTACTTTGCTATTTTCATGTGGTTTCTTCCATTAGAATGTAAGTTCCTTCAAGGTAAGGACTATTTTCCCCCCCTTTTCTATGTAAAGGTGCCCATCTGCAGTAATTAACTATATATTTTGAGTTGGAAAAGTAGAGAACTTCCCAATTGTGAAAAATAATGAACATCTGACTCCTGATAAAGACCCCTGAGGTGACAAGTCAGGTCTATCTTTTCAACAAACACAGAGCTTATCAGTAGCCATCATCTTGACTGGTGTCAGGCTGAGACAACCTAAGGTGTCATTAGCATCCCAAAGCCACATGCACTGGGGGATTATATACTTCAGCTGTTCATTTCAGCTAAGCAAGAGCTAAAGACAGGCCTCCGGCATCTTCATGCAGAAGGATTAGACACCACTTCAGGAGGCAGGAAAATCAGATGACTTTTGACTAATGGCCTTGATGTGCCCTATTTGAAAAGATGCCACACTCAGATTAAAGGCAAATAATCAATTTGGAAAAAGAGAAGAAGTGGAGAAAGTTATTTTCACATTTACAGCACATTCTCTCTTCACAAAGAACTTGATAATTATTTTTGCTTTCCTTCTTTGAAACCCTTCGGAGAAGGTCAAGAATAAATGAGATCTATCCCAAAATGCATTGCCAGCTTTATCACAAGATTGAAGTTCCCTAGAGCAGAAACTAGTATGGGGTATTTCCAGCTCTTGATTTTTCTTACTATTGTAAAGGTGAGGTTGAAACCATTACACCCCATTTTAACCAGGATTACCTAGTTATCCAGGTAGTTAACTAAGATAGCCCAGTTATTTCAATCAATTAGTCACTAACTAGAGACTAAGTTCAGAAAAGTCATCCTAATTGTAGCAACTTGCACAAGGTTCATGTTGAGACAGACTGAGGAAACATAGCAAGAGTCATTTATAAATTATCAGACTAGTTACAACCAGCATTCCAGAAACTGGAGCATTATTGGTCTTCCAATAAAACTCCTGAAAAGGGAATGTCTAGCGGGGCATGTTCTTTGCTTCTACCTTGAGTCTCCTTTCCAAGGTCCCATCCCCAGCCAATTCCATCTTTAGGCAGACGGAGACTGAGAACTTAGAGGGTCCAAAAGGTATTGCTTCCCACTTTCCCATTAGGATCCTAACATCATTCCCTGCGCAGATAGTTGGCACAGTGGGTCTAGAGTCAGGAATATTCATCTTCCTGAGTTCATATCTGTCCTCAGGTTCTTATTAGCTGTGTGACCCTGGGCAAATCATTTAACCCTGTTTGTCTCACTTTTCTCCTCTGTAAAATGAAGTGGAGAAGGATATGGTAAACCACTCCAGTATCTTTTGCCTGGAAAACCAAAAATGGAAAAACAGCAACATTATTCCCTGTAAATAGTGACTAGGAATAGTGTCTGCATCTGGAGTCAAGGACACACTGTATACTAGGTCCCAAACAATTATACTGTACAAGCAATTATCCTGTTAGTGTGGTCTTTCCAGTCCTCCTAGACACAACTAGAAGGCACACACTTTCCATTTGGATTTATTTTTACCTCAGGGTTCCTGAGGGTTAAGATGGAGAAATTTAAAAACAAAACCTGGTTTAAGTGAAGGAGGTTTGCTTTGAATTTTATCCCCCAAGCCTATGGTCAGAGGAGTTTTTGAGAAGCTGTCTCATTGCGGCCAAATCCCCAGACCTCAGTGCTTTTATATCCTTTTCAAATCTGATATTTCCTCCATAATCCTTTGCTCAGCTTCCCTCCAAGGTGACTTCCTGAAATGTGCAGTCTTTCCCTTTAGCCGCCACAGCTGCACCTGATCTCACAAACACAGAAGCTGTTGTATTCAGAACATCCTCTTAGATTTTATCAGAGCAAAGACTCTCTCAAAGACTCTGACTCTGCTTCTCAAGAGCTTAAATCAGACAAAGCCTCCACATCCCTTTCTCAGGCTTCACCTATTCTGAGCTTTACCTCAGCCTGTGATGCACAGGGGACTTGCAGCTCAGAGGGTCATAGATGTAGAATTGGAAGGGACTTCAATTCCCACATTTTGGTGTCGAGGAAATCAAGGTAATCGTTATTTGCCAAGTGTCAGAGATGAGATTTGAACCCAGACCTCTGACTCTATCAAAAATTAACTAATTTTTAGTTTTCAACATTCACTTCCATAAGATTTTAAGTTCTAAATTTTCTTTCCCTCCCTCTCTTGTCCCCTCCCTAAGACAGTGTGCAATCTGTCTATCACCAGACCTTAAAGTCACCTTGTCATACACAACTCTCATTAAAAGGAGATGTAGGTCTCTTATGTCTTTCAGAAATACAAATTCAAATAATAGCCACTGAAAGCCTGTTAGTGTTAACCAGCCTTAAACCATGGGGGTGGTGGGAGGAAATGTAGTTCACAGGCTCACACCATGTACAGAATGTACCATTGCTTCTTCTGTAACAAAACCAATTTTCTATGGATTTGTGTGCTGCCAAAAAAAACTGCCTTCCAACTCCTGCCAACCAGCTGGGAAATTACCGCACTTAGCAGGCAAGGCCAACAGAGCTGGGTCCTAAAGATAAACCTTGTATTTGCCTTGATGGAGCTCTGAGTCCTCTGGGGGGTGGTGTTTGCTTTATTTCTGTACAAGAAGGTAGGAGAAACAGGAGTGCATGAAGAGGCCAGTTTCATGAAGCCAATTCACCCTCTCTGGCCTTGGTCCCTTCTAACATGTACTCCCAAGGTTGGACAAGCCCAAAAGACAAAGGCCATTTATTTGTCCGCTGGCTATCCACAGGATAACCCTGTTTCAGTGAGGAGAGAGAGAGAGACTAGGAAAAAGCCTGCATCCCTTGGCAACTCTACCTGCTGGCTCGACATCAGAAGAACTGCCATCCTATCAACCCTGTGTTGTCCCTGAGCTGAGAGCAGCTTTTGATTTGAAGGCAGAAGAAAGAGCCCTATGGAGGTGGAGAGTGGTATCTGTCTATACATACAAAACCAAGTGGAAAACTGAGACAGTTCTCTGGATAACTAGTCCAAAACAACTGACACTATTCGCCCCCAAAATTTGACAACACTAGTAAAAGTTTCATTTTAGACTGAATTATTTGAGTAATTGCCTGTCTCTTTCTTCTTGCCTAATGTAAATAGGCACATAAGGAGAGTAAATCAGTATATCTGGCTTATGCTTGTAGCTTGGCCACTAATACCTGACTTACTGAGGACAGAAAAATGGAGATTAACTTATCTAAAGTCACACAGTGATAAAGGTAGGCTTTGAAACTCAGGACACTTGATTTGAGGGGTCACAGATTTAGAGCTGGGAGGGCCCTCAGAATCCAACTCCCTTATTTGGCAGAAGAGGAAACAGAGACTGGGGGAGGTTAAGTGATTTGCCCAAGGCCATATAGGGAGAAAACATTAGAAGTGGGATCTGAGGTGGTACAGCACACAAAGCCCTAGACATAGAGTCAGGTAGACCTGTGTTCAAATCTGGCCTCGGACACTGACCAGCTGCGTGACCACAAGCAAGTCATTTAACTTTGTTAGTTAAAACTCAGTTCCATCTTCCTCAGTTTTCTCACTTGTAAGTTGGAGATTATAATAGCACTTACCTTACAAGACTGCTGTGAGGATCAAAGGAGATAATATTTGTAAAGTGCTTAGCGAGTGCCTGGCACATAGTAGGAATTTAATAAATCTTTGTTCCCTTCCTCTTACAGTAGTCTGCAGAGCAGCACTCATTTTCCTCCTTTAAATAACTGTTGGCTTAATTGCTATGGAAGAATATTTATTGGGGAAACCCAGAGAAGTTGCTTATTTATTTATACCCAAACTGGGCATAAGAATAACTGAATATTGTTTTTATTATCTGAATTTATCTAGCCAACATAATTAAAAGAATATTGCTAAGTTTGGAAGAAGAGTCATGTTATTAAAATGCTGCAAGAAGCACAGAGAATGTGCTCATCTCTCTGTGATGCCAAAGATAACTGATTTAAAGTCAAGATAATTAATCATCCACTTGTTTTGTCTTGATGATTCCAAAAAACTGATTGGAGGGATTTCTTTTTTTCTGATTTGATTGGTGGATCTGATATCAATGGAAATAAAATATCACATAGAAGAAAGCGCATTGGGTTGAAGGTCAGAAGACTTGAGTTTTAATAAGAGAAATAAACTTAGAAAACTTGGGTTTGAATGTACCCATTTCATTTAAACTCTCTTCCTCAGTTTCTTCATCTATAAAATGGGGATGATAAAACTTAGTCAACCTACTTTAAAGTAGGAATTGCCAACACCAAAAAGATAATGTAGGTAAAACATTTTACAAGTGAAGCATTATAAAATCAAAAGCTGTTAGTTACTTTGGATCTTTGGGTCTTTTTCCTACTTTGCAAATCCTACCTCAGACACTTAGTAGCTTGATAAATGTTTTTGTTTGATTGATTTGTCTGGAGCAAGTTGAAAATGTGAAGAATGCAGTAGAAAGAAGGCTACATTTGAAGTCAGGAGGTGTGGATTCAAATCCCAGCTTGGCCACTTGATACTTCTCTGGGCCTCAGTTTCCTTTTCTGTAAAGTGAGGGAATTGAACTAGATGGCTGAGGGCCCTTCTAATTCTCCATTTGTGATTCCATGAGCCTTACTGTGCAGCCCTGGGTAAGTTAGTTAACCTCTCTGGACCTCAGTTTCATCATTTATAAAGTGATGGAGACAGACGCCATGATTTCTAAGATCCTTCACAGTATCTTAGATTTAAGATGGTATGTTTAATTTAAGACTGCAAGAGTTCTGTTTCAATTCCAAATTTTATAATTCTTTTGTTGTAAGTCATCAAGTTTAACATAAATATTAACTTGTTGATTTTTCATTCATAGAATCTTTTTCTATGAATTCACTTCTAATTAGGTGGACCAATTAGGGGAGTATATCTTCAATCTGAGGAGCTCATGGACCTGAGTCTGTGTCAGGAGGGCCACCACCCCATGAAGAGCATGAATGCATGAATAGACATCTTGCTTATGAGGGTCACCACCACATATTTGGGCATCTTGTGTAGATAAAGAACTTTGATTGATTTTCAATTACTGGGTCTGCTTCCAGGATGGTTACCTAACTGTGACTAGTAAGGTTTTTGTTTTGTTTTTTCCTTGTTTTAGTCATGTCCAATTCTTTGTGAACCCATTTGGAGCTTTCTTGTCAAAGACACTAGAGTGGTTTCCTTTTCTTTTTCCAGCTCATTTTACAGTTAAGGAAAGAGGCAAACAAAGTTAAGTGACTTGACTAGAGTCACACAGCAAGTAAAAGTCTGAGACTAGATTTGAATGCAGGTCTTCTCCAGGCATGGTGCTCTATCCACTACCCCACCTAGTTGTCCTGACTCATGAGGCAAGATTCTTTTGGAGGAGGCTTCCCCCTCCATGGTCTGTGAAAACAATCTGACAGACTATATTAGCCTCTTCTGCCTATTGCCATATTGCCTCTTGGCCTCTTTATCCTTCCCAGTTTAGAAGAGAGGTCACTATGCATCAGAAGAAGCCTGCATTTTAGAACTGGTAATAGTTCCTTTGGGGGGCAGAAACACATGGGAGTTATATGCAAATCTACGTAATCTGAAAATGGAAATTCTGACAATGGACTTTCCTAGCTCAAAGATTACAGCAGCAGAGGCTTTGATTGAGTTCCTGTAGAAGTACGTGGCAGCAAAAGACCTGTGTTCATCCATGCTGCTCAAGAAAGTTCACAGACATTATTTATGAATTCCAATCTCCTGTGCACAGGAAGGGGGAAATTTGACTCCCTAGGTAGTGTGGAATCTCACTTTCTAGCCAGAGTGGGGAGATGTCCTGAGCAGCATCAGCTTGGGAATTACCTCATGAGCATCCCCTCAAATTGGAAATTGGGGAATTAAAGCAGTAGATGTTCTAGGGGAAGAAAAAAGTATGCCCACATAATTCCTCAACTGCATCCAGTCTTGGAGATAATATATGTATGTACATGTATATATATATATATATATATATATATATATATATATATATATATATATATATATACACACACACATACGCATATATGTATGTATGCACATATGCATGTATATATATATTTTAGATATGATATAAAAATATTTTCTGTTAGATATGAAAATGTTTAAACCAGAATAATTTCAGGTACAAGGAAAACCAGTCATATATCTGTTTATATTTCTCTGTATATTTTTATAAATATATCAACACATATATTCATGCCTATATACACACATACAAATTTGTACATATTTATATAAATACAGGAAGAAAAATATACAGATAGATGGCTCATTTTCCTTGTAACTAAAATTACTCTGGTTTAAATATTTTCATATCATATCACATCAGAAAATATTATAGAAATAAATCATTGATTTCACCAAGATCTCAGAGAAGTTTTAATTCTAGTATGCTAAGGATAAAAAAAAGAGACTTTTGTTTGATCCTAACAATTTTTTGAGGATGGCTGCTAGTAATTCTTTGTAATGACAACACATTTATTTCTTCTGTCAGCAAAAAAACTCAAAAATCTTTCCCCAAACCTATTACTTAATATTTCTTACTAAGGTACAAAGAGGTCAGTGGTTTACCAGGGACCAACAAATAATTCAATGATCATACTGGTAATAGAAAACTGAATCTTCTGCATTCCAGCCACCTGGTCCCTAGGGTAACCCAGAGAAGAAGGCAGAGGAAATTGGATAAAGGGAACCCATAGATACACAGGCCTATTTAGCATAATCAGTTTATGTGTTTCAATTTCATTAGTTTTATAAATAGTGATGTTTCCTCCCAGGAAAGAAAAACTCCCTGTGCCTTTTCTCCAATCAAGGTGGGCAATTCAGTATTCACAGCTGTTCTAAAAAGGCACTGAATATATTTTCATACAGGCCAAAATGTAAAGAACTTTATACAGAAGTAGCTACCCTGGGCTCTGGTTTAGGTGGTTAGGGATGTTGCTTTTCTTTTCCATTTTCTTGATTGCTTCCCTCGGCGTTATGCTTTCCCCTTCTTCCTCACCTTCCCCTCTGCCCCTCAGTCCCTTTCTCCTGCTTTGACCTTTCTATAGGCTGCTACCAGAAGGAAGTTGCTCTTTTTCATCAGTTATCTAGTGAGGTTCAATGACAGGTGAAAAGGATTTCCAAGGACTGATTTTTTTAAAGCATGACTGGATGGAGGGAAAGTCTCTCTTGACTACAGAAGTCTCATTTATGTTACAAAGATTATGACAGGTATTAGAAGAAAGACCTAATATTAAGTTAAATCAAGAAGCATTTATTAAGCACCTACAATGTGTAAGTCATTTTGTTAAGTGCTGATGATACAAAGAAATTCAAACAATCCCTGTTCTCAAGGGCTTCACAGTCTCATGGGGGAAATCAACTGGTAGACACCAAATGTCATAGTTATAGTTATCTATATCTATCTATATAAAATACCAACAATATAAATTGGTGATCTCTTACTGTTGATGAAAATTTCATGTCTTTTATGTGTAATTTGATAAGCAGGTTAAGTTAGGCAGCACTTTCGAGAAAAAAGAAAAAGAAAGAAACTTGGTAAACTTAGTACATCTGGGGAAGGGCAGCCAAGATGGTGAGAGGAGCAATGGTTTGAAGGAACTTGTCTATATTTCTGCCTCTACATTCTCTCTTTCCAAGTCCCTCCTTAATCCCTGCATTCGGACTTTGACTCTAGTGAAATTACTCTCTCAAAGACCAAGCAGCATAATGTAGTAGAATAGAGAAATGAATCTGTAGGTTCAAATCCCCATTGTGCTATGTGCCTGGGACAAGTCATTTCTTCTGTTTAGGTTTTGGTTTTCTTCATTTATAAAATTAGAGATTGGACAAGATGATTACTACTTCCAGCTCTAACTCTATGATCTATAAACCTGAATGAGCTTTGCTAATAGTATCACTAAGCCATCCACCACATCTCTATCTCATAGAAGGACCAGATGAGCAAGGGAATCATTTGGAAATTGGATACGAGTTGACTGGAAGAAGGATGAACGAATGTTTATGTCCTAGAGAGGCAAGGTAGGATTGTCTCTGATCAGTCTTCAACTCACTTGGAGGCTAAACTTCCAATTCGATGAGTAACTTGGCAATAGCCCAGAGAATCAGCATGCAAGGAACTCCAAGATGAAACCCATGTAGAGTTCTTACCTTAAATCACTGAGCTAGTTAGTCAGCCAAGCAACAACAATCTATTATGAATTTCCTATGGGCCAGGCTCTGCTAAGTGGTGGACAAACCCATGGTCAATAACCTCAAGAATCTCATATTCTGATGGGATAGGCAATATGCAAATAACTAAATACAAATACGTACAATGAAAAGGAAGGTAATTCAACAGTGATCAAAATGCCTCTAAAGTGTCTTCTGTGTCTAAATCTGTGTTCTAAGTTCCTTCTTTTATTATACCATTACTTTTAATCACATTTAACATTTATCTTTGTGCCCTGTACATAACATGCCATCCACCATGTTATAAATGGGGAACATGGAATGACTTTAATAGATTGTTATTTTCCTCAGGGCTCAGTTGTCCTGTACTGGTTTGGTCTGTCTTTTTTAAAAAATTAGAAATTCTCAGAATTTCTAAACACTGGAGACTATCCAAGGTACATGTATCTGCACTAGATCATAAGATAGCAAGTCTGAGGAAAAGAATGTCTTTTAAAGGTCATTCTGTTGTCATGAATCACATTTCATTGCTTTCAAGGGGGGAAAAAGGTTGTGTAATTTAATTCTGATGTCTTGATATTGAGTGACTTTCAGCAACACAGCCACTTGTCCCTGGTGCTCCTCACATCATAGATGAATAATCATCTTATTCTTAATGCCACAATTCTATGGACTATTTAGAGTATAGTCACATATAAATGCAGGTATGTGCATATACACATATATCTATATCACTATCAATACATATACAACGATATCTCTATGACCTCTGCCCAAATGAGTTGGGTAAACAGTAGAATACATTTCTGACAAATGGTTCTTCCTCTTGTTTTCACTTTAACTCAGTCCTTAGAGGTAGCAGTCAAGCCGAGTTTCTTAAGGAAAGACTATAATTCCTGGTTTATTGTTTCATGAATGCAGAAACTTCTTGGACTAAGAAGTTTGCATACATGGACTATGTTTACTACCTGACCAATTAATACAAAAAGACAAAATTTCAGAGCCAGAAGGACCTCTGCGACTATTTAGTCCAACACATAGCTGAACAAGAATCCCCAGCATCCACAACAAAGTAGTTATCCAGTCTTCGTTTAAAGACTTGTGGTGAGGGGAAACTTTACTCATCAAGTCAAAAAGTCAGCAACCATTTTCAAGGGAATACTATGTGCCAGGCACCATGCTAGGTAAGTACGGGGATATGAAGAAAGGCAAAAAAAGGTCACTGTCTTCAAGGAACAATTATCTGTTCTAATGGGGCTAAGTAGCATGCAAACGAATATGAACATACAAGATATATTCAGGGTAAACTAGAGGTAATTTCAGAGGGATGAAACCAGAACTAAGGGGTTTCAGGAAAGACTTCTTGCAGAAAGTAAGATTTTAACTGAGTCTTAAAGGAAACCAGAAAATCAGGAGATAGAAAGGAGGGAGATCATTGTAGGAATAGGGAAAAGCCAACTAAATGGAATTACCCACACATGGATAGATCTAATTTGTTTTGGAAATGTTTTCCCCTAACATCAAACTCTATTTTTAGTTCTGCATTTTGATACCATGCATAATAAGTCTTGTTCTTGTTCCAGGTGACAATATGACATTTCTTAGGACTTCAGATGAAATCTCTGTTTCCTATATGCTGCTACTGGGTTTGTTTGTTTTTAGGAAACAAGTGAAGCCTACATGATTGACCTCCTTTTAATAAAAATAATTAGCACTACACTAGCTTAAATTCTCCAGGTTGTGTTTTGCTACAAAATTCATGTTGGCTTAGATCATTAGCTTCAGGCTAAAAAAGGTTGAGAAGATGAGATGCGATGGTCAGAGAAGATGAAACATATCCAGAAGGCCAGGAATTGACACAGGACTGTTAAGCAAGGAATCAGTGAAAGAAGCTGAGGATGAATTTTGTCTAGTTGGCCTCTTTAAGAACACCAAACTTTAGGTTATGCATGTTCAAAGTGTCATCATTATGTCAAAAGATAAGCTAGCTTCAAGCCACATAATTGGAGAAGGGTCTTACATACTATCTTGATGGATAATATTAATCTCTCGAAACAGAAACAAGTCTTGTTACTATTAACAGTTCTGAAAATTAGATATTGAAAAAATATATGAAGATATCTATGATATTCTGTCTGTATCTTCTCTTTTTTGGACTAAATTTTCCAAGTTCCTTCAACTGACTCGTATGTGGCATAATCTCAGGGCCCTTCTCCATCCTGGTTTCCATTCCCAGTCTGCTTCTCCAGATTACTAGCACTCTTCCTAAAATGTAGTACTAGAAATGAACACAATAATAGAGCTTTGTAATTACCAGGGCAAAGTACAAAACTATCCTCCCTGGCGACGATGTCTCTTTTGATGCAACCTTTCTCGAGAGCCATATCATAACATTGACTCATCTTGAACTTCCTGTTATTACTTCTGTGCTTTTTCAGCTGTGTCTGTCTGGCTCTTCATGACCCAATCTGAGATTTTCTTGGCAAAGATACTGGAGTGGTTTGCCATTTTTTTCTCCAGCTCATTTTACAGATGAGGAAACTGAGGCAAATAGGGACTTGCCTAGGGTCATACATCTAGAAAGTGTCTAAGGTCAAATTTGAACACATGAGGATGAATCTTCTTGACTTCAAGCTCAGCACCCTATCCATTGTGCTACCTGGCTACCTTCTTTTGAACTTACAATCCACTAAAATCTCCAGATCTTTTAGGATGATCTTCCATATTTTTTCCCTCTAATTCTTGGATTTCCTCACATGAATATAACTCTTTAATATGCTGGTATTTTTCCTTTCCCTTGTATCCCTTCCTTTGAATAAGATACTGTCTTCCATAGCAGTATTCTAGAAGTGGGTCTCATCCCTTCAACTTTCATTGATTATAATGAGATCAAGTTTGCCTCCTTGGCACTCAATCCATCAATAAGCTTTTTTCAATTTAATACAATACAATGCAATACAATACAATTTCAACCCAAAGACAAAAAGTAAAGAAGTCCCTACCTCCAAGAATGCGACTTTAGGACCACTAGTTCATCTTGCTCTTAACTGAATAATGAAATGACTTCACTTTGAACATTGCCAATATATATGACATGTTTTATGACTTCCACATGGCCTTTAGGTCATTTCTAATAATATAGGACAGTAAATACAATGTATTAGGACAACCTAGCTAATCTTAGGACCATAATCAAAGCAAACTTAATAATGACAGTTTTAATATAGAAAAGTTTCAATATAATCTCTGCACATAACACATTCAGCTGCCCAAGTTCAGAAGAATGTACCTTTCAAGGTTTCTCATTGGAAGTAAGCCAATAATTGCCTAGAAACTAATAAAACCTCCTTAGAGTAACAATCACTCCATTATTAGATGTTAAAGAATACCAGGCTGAATTTATTTCTTCTTTTAACTATGCTATGAGACAACTTCAAATTCAATTTTTAGCTTGTTCTAGGACAAAGCACAAGTTAAAGAGGAGATTGTCTTTGAACACTCTTATGATGATTTAGAGTAAGTTTAATCATTTCCTGCTCTCCCCAGGAAGATTATAGATGTGGCTTAGGAAGCAGCATGTAAACTGATTTCATTCTGGGGAGGGAGGGAAGATGATCAGAACTCGTTATGGATGGATAAATTTAGATGCTGCCTACTTCACATTCTGAGGGTGAGCAGAGAATTCTCAACATGGAACCTGGAGCAAAGTGTTTAGAGGGTGAAACATGGACTGGTTCATAATGTGGTAAACAGGACTCCTGGAGCTTTAACACTCCTTAAGCATAAAAAGCATTTAGTAGAAACTAAAATATCAGCTTAAAATACATGTTCTGTCTATAAGAAAAAATGTATAGTTTCCTGTTGTTAATAGCTCTGAATATTAGATATTGAAAAAATACATGAAACCATGAGTCTCCACTTGTGGCAGGTCTTGTTTTATGATGGGACATTTGTGTAACAGAAGATCTTTTGGGAATACCTGTTTCTTGGAGGTCCACAATGGGTAATATGGCCAGAGCTCTTTGGAATGGGGTTTATGCCATAGTCCGGGGTTATTCATTCCTCTTTTTCTTGATTAATTATTCTACCTTTCAGATAAGTCATCAATAAACTACAGCAACTAGAAATAGAAATCTGGAGTTAATATTTTTGTATATTTCATATTAGATAAAATAATGACATCTATCAAATAGAATCTTAGATCTGCAGAGAACTTAGTCTAATACAACCTTTTCATTTTATACAAGAAAAACACTGAAGCCAAGAGAAATTCAGTGATTTGCCACAATGCTTGTTAACATCAAAGTTAAGATAAGAAATGAGGCCTCTTGACTTGTGAAATTACTGGGTATTTTCCTTTTATTTGTCTTGTTGGCTTTTGTTTTGTTTTGTTTTGGACACTCCTGGCTTAGAGTGAATGTCCAAAGTTATAGTTTCTCTTCAAAACTGCCCCTTCCACAGTGATTTAGCTATTTATTTTTTTCTTTTCTATTAAAAGGGCCACCCCTCTGCCTACCTTTTAAAGAGGCCTATTTACTGAATGGGCATTACCTCACTTTAAGTGAGTACCTGAAAAGGTCTTAGTCTAAAAGGCCAAGGTCTCCTATTGTATCCTGGGCCATCTCCAGTCATCCTGATGAATATCTGGTCACTGGATCCAGAAGGCTCTGGGGGAGAAAGTGAGGCTGGTGATCTGCACAGCCCTCCCTCATTCAAAACAAAGTCAAGTGCAAGTCATGTCATCATTCCTCTGATGTCGTGGTCTTCTTTGGCAATGAAGGATGAACACAACAACAGAGACATGCTCAGCATTAGTCTTCTTAAGTCACTAATGGATACTGCATTGATCAGATTTTTGAAGTCTTTCAGTGTTCACATCATTGTGGTCAACCTGTACAATATTCTGGTTCTGTGAACTATACTAATACCACTTAATACAAGTTTCTGGGTATCTTCCACTATATGTATTGATAGCTCTTTTAAAAAAAACATAAAAACTTTGCAGCAATTTTCTTTGATATGGATCACATTGTATTTCTTAATCTAGTGACACTGGTCTCCTTTGCTGTTTCTTGCTCAAGATACTTCATCTCCTAACTCTAGGCATTTTTATAGATTGTCCTCTATAAATGCAGTGCTCTCCATTCTCAACTCTGCCTCCTGGTTTCCCTGAATTTTACCTCTTCTTCCATGAGCCTTGCTTTATTCTCCCTGCTATCATGATCCCCATTTTCTAATTTAACTAGGAGGGTTCTCTTCTTTTTAGGAACTTCTTGAGCACTTAACACATCTTGCCTTGTATCATAGTTATTTGTGTCAAGAACTTGTGTAGCTCTCTCCATATCTAGCATATAAAAACCACTCAGAAATGAACAAATGAATGAATGAGTCAGTCAATGGCAAGAATCAGGCAAGGGTAGACAAAGAAAGTCTCAGAATATAGGCTCAATGTATTAAAAGAAAATGTTTTTTATAATGTTAATGTAAGGTTAATGGTGAATGAGGGGAAGAGTTAAAGAACTTCTGTTCCCATTAATCAGCCTCCATACCTTTTGTTAATTTCTATTGAGGCACTAGATCAGAGGGTCATACCCTTAAGCTCTGAAAAGTATATAAATATTCTGAGTTGAGGTTTTACTTTGGGGCTGACTCATTGGAAGTATTTGTTTGGCTAGATGAGATTCTGGGTAACCACTAAGTAGCCCACATGTTGAAAACCCAGATGTTGGTGCTTCTGTCTCTGGTAACTATGTATGTATGTGATGGTCAGACAGTTGGATCTGTCTGTTGATCTGTGATGTATGTATTGCTTATGGTCAGACAGTAGGAAGTCCTGTCTGTTGGTCTTTATTTTTCCGCTTATATTTTCTCTGTTGTATATGTATTTGATTAAAGTTATTGTTGACCCCTCAAAAGTTTCTTTCCTTTTAGAAAAGCCGATCTAAAAATCTATACAGCAGGCCCTCCTGTGTATACCAGGGTTCTTGCTGTTACATATTTATATTAGAGAATACACATAGAGGAAATGCTTTATTGAACATTTGCAATTTACGTTAAATTAAAGACATAATACAGAAAACATTTAAAGAGTACATCTTTACTCAAAGAGAGGAATTCATTACTCAAGGAATGCCATTTAAGACCAAAATTCGTTAATGTAATAGATGGTATCTTGTGATTCTTGCAGGAAGTCTAGTTTTAACCACTGGAAGTACCTGTAATTCCATCCTGAATTTCACTAAAGTTAATCATACGATTTCCTAGTTGCCAACATGAGATCACCAGCTTTGGACTCTAACAGCACAATCCTTCAAACAGCACCAAAGAAGTGAAATTTAGGAGGAGAAATAAGACTCAGTAAACAGTGTGTGTGTTCGTCCTTCATTGCTAAAGAAGACCATGCCATCAGAGAAATGATGACATGACTTGCACTTGACTTTGTTTTGAGTCAGGGAGGGCTGTGCAGGTCACCCGCCTCACTTCTCCTCCAGGGCCATCTGTATCCAGTGACCACATATTCATCAGGATGACTGGAGATGACCCAGGATGAGACAATTGGGGTTAAGTGACTTGCCCAAGATCACACAGCTAGTGAGTGTCAAGTGTCTGAGGTGAGATTTGAACTCAGGTCCTCCTGACTCCAGCACTGGTGCTCTATGCACTGCACCACCTAGCTGCCCCCACAGTAAGCAGTGGAGGACAGTGGAGATCTAATCTTGAAAGCTCTGAGAGACTAATTTATCAATGTAACTGAAAAAGGAGGATATTTTCAATGTAAAAAGATGTGAGGGGAAAGTCACAAACCTCTCTATTACTTAAAAAGGTGAGTGAGAAAAGCTCAATAACAATAGCACATATGTGTACTTTTCTATAATTTTTTTTGAATGAGAATTATCTACACAAGTACTGAGGGTTCCCTTGATAAAGATGTAAAAAGAGAACAGGCAAGTTTTTGCAACAGTATTCTGTTTATAGCAGGCCACAACTTTATAGTCATACAACTGATCAAAAAGTTATAGAAAATAAAAGGTACTTCTGTGTTTATTTGTTAACTATTTTAAAAAAAGAACAACATTTGAATCAGTGAAACAAAACATTGCCTTAAATGCCCTGCTCCAAAAGGGTATCTTCCATAGGGATAGATACTGGATAAAGACTGAACTTTCATGAGTATAGGAAACTCCTAAATGAAGAAGCTTTTTCAGTGCAAGTTATCACCTTCTCTACAACTTAATCTCAGAGAGTTGCTTAGAGCACTGAGAGGTTAAGTGACTTGACTAGAGTAACACAGACAGTGTATATCTCAAGACTTGAATCCAGACCTTTCTTCTGGCCCTACTATATCAACCATGCAAATATATTTGAAAGGTATATAATGGATGACTTTGTCTGATGATGCTCTGATTACTAATATCAAGTGCTTCATAAAATAAAGAAATGCACCCATGTCAAAGTGTTTATCGACATCAAGGAAGATATCCAGCACAGTCCCAGTGCAGAAGGGATTCTCTATGGATTTGGAGGTCTTTCAGTTGCTTCTATTTATAGATGACCTTGTCTTGATTGAACCAAACACCAGAACATTGCAGAGTTTCATGAAATGCATAATCATTCAAAAGCATTTGGCCCAACTGTCTACACAAGAAAAAGTATGTGAAGAGTAATTCGGGTACAGACCAGGACTTCTTAAACTTTTCCCACTCATGACCTCTTCAGCTTTTCTTAAACTGTGGTTCGCTATCCACAGTTTAAGAAGCACTGGTATAGGCTATGATATGCTATTAGATGTACTACCAATAGATGTTATTCATCAATAAACACATCTTGAACAAATTCTACACAGACAAAGAGCTCGGTTCAGAACTGAACAGGAGAGAATGCTGGATTGCCTTTGGAATATTATGTAGAGCTTTTCATCATCCAAAGTTTCTCCTTGAAGCATGGTTCATCTTTTAACACTCCTATTCTTCTGGGAATATATGGCTGTGAGTCATAGAATACTACAGTCTCTGGAAACCCACCCAAAGGGCAATGGAGGAGGGTGTTTTTTTGTTGTTCAGTTGTTTCAGTCATGTCCAACTCTTTATGACCCCATTTGAAGTTTTCTTGGCAAAGACTCTAGAGTAATTTGCCATTTCCTTCTCTACTCATTTTATAGATGAGGGAATTGAGGCAAACAGGGTAAGTGACTTGTCCAGGGTTACACAACTAGTAAGTGTCTGAGGCCAGATCTGAACTCAGGAAGATAAGTCTTCCTGACACGTGGTCTGGCACTTTTCTTTTTCTAATGTATTCTGTTCCTGGAGTCTGGAGTGGCACAAAACTCAATTATGAACACAAACACTGACACCCAGGGGGAATCTCAAACATACATACTCCTGATTGGTCTTTCTAGAGATGCTCAGTATCCAGGACCATGAAGAATCTTTACGTAAAAACATGGTAACAAAGGAATAGCAGAGCACCATCACCCAGATGCTTTGAGTTCCTTGGAGCCTGACCCAGTCATTTATTCCAATTCTCTGCCCTACACTATGAATTTCACAAAGCTAGGTATTTCTACACCATGATTGACTGCACTATTGGTCTCACTTAATACTTTCTTTTTTCCAACCAAAGCACAAGATAAGTTGCCAGAGCTCTTTTCCATGACCAGTCCTTGGCTATGTTCTTCTGCCCGTGCACTCTTTGCTGATATTGCTCATCCCCAATATAGTTATGCCTTCCACATCACGACTTTCCCTATCACAGTTTTGATATATTGTGGGTTGGCATAAGAAATTAAATGGGAATTTTGTGGGAGTTTTGTGGAAGCTGCAGATGACAGATGAAAGCCAGCCCATGACAGAGAAAAAGTTTAGAAACTCAGAAATACATAAAATATATGCATAGTATTATATAATATCAGCATATTTTATCTTTTAATACTGTAAACACCCCCATAAAAGAAAAAGTATAAAAATTAGACTTCTCTGATACGAAGGGAGGGACAAAAAATTTATATGGATTTTTGAGATCACAGGGGTGCCCCATCCCTAACCACTGTGATGTGGAAAGGATAACTGTACTTCAAATGGTAAAAGATGTCTGAACAAGACTTAGATTAATAGAAATAATTAAACTACTAGAAAATAGAAAATTTTTCTAAAAAATTGAAAAACTTAAATTAATAGAAAAAATGAGCCCATAAATCTAATTCCCCATTAGAAAATTTGCACCAATGATTTAGTATCTGTCAGTGTTTGATTTTAGTCAGCAGGTTTCCCAGTTGTATCTGAATGAGTCAGAAGAAAGCATTTCTTATTAAAGAGCTGGTGTGTGAAACAGCACAATGTTTATCATAAGCTGATTAGTGGTCTGTTCAAAACAGTGTGAAAAAATTTTTTTACCAGCTCCCAACTTTTTTATTTCATTCCGAATTTCCATTGTTTCTGACAATATTACCCAAAGTTCATTATCTAAAATCCCTTTGAACAACCCAGAAGGGATTCTCTTGCTTCAAGAACCAATCCTGAATGAAATGAATCCAGAATTTTACCTCTCCCCTCAGTTATTTTCCAGTTCTTAGCTATCACAGCTCTTCGTTGCTGTCTACAATTAGCCTGTATCTTCTCAACCTGCTTTAATACAAAAAAATCTTCAAAGCCAATACTGGAAAAATTTCCATGGTATGGACCTGATATATCTAAGCATTTGTCCAGAATAATAAAGCCCAGGGTTACTTAAAAATCCCACTTTACGAAACTTTTGAACATTTTTTTGTTTCCATTTTTTTATTTTACAAAATCTCTTTTTTATGTGCATTGCAAAGGGGGAAAATTTATGATTAAATTAAAAGAGACAAATTCAAGAACTTGGCACATAGTCAGCACTTAAATTTGTGGATAGAGTGAATTAGCTTGGCTTCTAGATTCAAGAATTACTCTTGGAAATTCCAAATTATTGCTTTACTTTATATCTCTGAGGTGGTTCTGACTGAAAGTAGCAACAAACTTTGATTGAATAATAAACATGGTTTTTTTCAGAATATTCTGTGCACAGCTCTGTGCCCTGTACAAACAAATATGCCTCTATTGATGAAAAGAATGTATTTCAGGGAAATAACGGGTTGCTACGAATGTTGTTATCTGAATAAAAATAACAAGAGGCTTATAGATATATCCCAAGGGACTTGTGTTAGAAATTATCATAATACCTTACATTTATATGGCACTATCAAATTTACAAAGCAATTTCACATGTATCAACTCCTGCTCTCATTCCTGGCAACTTCAAATACATATAGATTTTTTCCCAATTCACCAAATTCTTCAAATCCCATTACCTGCATATTTACTTCACCTCTTTCTCCTACTGAGGTGATTGTATCCTTGACTAATCATCACTCAGTGAACTTTTCTTAGTCGGCTTCCTTCTTGAACTCTCAGTCAGTCAGCCAATCACTTAGTCAACAAGCAATTTATTCAAGATTTCCTATGGTCTAGGAAAGATGCTAAGCACTAGGTAAACAAAGAAAAGTAAAAATATGATCTCTGCTCTCAAGGAGACCACCTTTAAATAAGGAAGACAAGATGCAAACCATGTTGTACATATCACATACATTGTTGTTCAGTCATTTAGTTGCATCCAACTCTTCCTGATGCCCTGGACTAATTTTTCCCATTGGGTTTTCTTGGCAAAGTTACTGAAGTGGTTTTCCATTTCCTTCTCTGGTGAATCACCTTGATTTTTTGTTGGTTTTTTCTTTTTGGTCAGAGCTTTCCAGTATGTCCTGTCCATCTTGAGTAACCCTGTATAGCATAGCTCATAGCTTCATTGAGGTACACAAGGCAGTGGTCCAGGAGGGGCAAATTATTACAATTAATCTAAACAATATTAACAATTAGTAATTAAAATAATATTCTATTAGTTATAATGGCTAGAATTGAGATTGCACTTTAAGGTTTACAAAGGCTTAATAATTGTGGTCATTATGTAATATGTTAATATATATGCTAACATACTATATCATATACTAACATACTATATATTATATACTAATACATATACTAATATAATATATAATAACACATATTTACTAATATACTGTGTTATACACTAATATATGCTAATATCCCAGTTGTATACTGTTATACTACCTTATATACCAATATGCTATATTATATACTAACATATTTAATAACACAATATATTATATACTAATATACCATATACAATGAAGCCTATTTCCCTCTTTTTGTATAAAGATAGGGAACTATAGATTGTTCCATGCCCTCTGTCCAGTGGATAATTTTGGTTAGCATGGCTTACCTGTTTTTCTTTGTTCCAATGGAGGTTTCAGTTGGATATGTGCAGATGCGGGGGTAGGGAGTGGGGGAGGAGGAGTGTTTTATCAGCAAATGACAATAGTGTAAGAAGCAAAAAGCATTCATAAACCTTTGAATGAAAAAGGAACTGAACTGGGTGGCTGCCTACACTTAGAGATCTTCAGGACAATTCTCAAGACCCTCTTATAAGTGAGATGTGAATACATTCATCAGTAGTAAAAGTATGTATTAGAGTCTCTCCTGTTTTTCAAAACCATAGCCATAATTCACTGATTAGAAACAAATATGTTTTATGTATGCTACTGTGAGTCACTTAAAAAATGTTGTTTTCTGCATTACACAGAATTTAGACTGTTGGTCAAGGTTAACTTGTGTGACTGGTTGAAATACTTGTCAGACTTTTAGCAACAATCACTCAGCAACTGTGCTAGCAGCTGTGATGAGTGTAAAAAGAAGTGGGGTTGTTCCTTGCCTCAGAGAAGCTTACAACTTAATAGGAAAAACATGATAAAGACAAGTGAAAAATCAATAAGAGCACAGAAGCCAGAAACCTGTGTCTGTGAGCAAAGGACTTGCTGGAGTGATTGAAGTGACTGAATCCAGGTAAATTTAATCAGAAAAGACTTCATAGAAGATGAAGCTTAGAGTTGAAAGGACCTGCTGAAATGGAACAAATAGCATGTTAAAAACAAAACAAAAAAACCCAACTAAACCTAATTATCTCCCTCCCTCTACCAAGCCCTGGTGTCGTAGTACAGGGATATACATGGCGGCTAGTTTCAGTAACAGATTTAAGGAGAATAAAAGGGGGGAATGTTAAGAAATGTCACAGCGGTCTGCATGCAACTGGTGTCCAATAAGTGTTCTTTTCTGACTAAATACAGACATTGAAGACAGACTGATTATTTGTGGGGGCCTAGAATAAAGAAAGGCATAGTAGACTGGTGATAGTAATGGCAAAGTTGGTAAAGAGCTCACATTTCTATAGCACTTGGAGGTCTACAAAGTATTTTCCTTATAACTTTCCTTTGAAGTAGGGAGGTTGGGTATCATTATTCCCATTTTTCAGATGAGGAAACTGGATCTCAGAGGGATGAAATGACTTACCCAGCCAGCATCACCTAGCTGAGAGAAGAAACCTACACCTTTGCATAATTTGGCATGGAAATGACTTCATATATCTCTGAATTGTCCAGCTAAAATAAGTCAGTGAACTAATTACATTGTACTAATGCATTAACTGATTTGTGTGATAAGCCATCTTAAAAATTTGGGTTAAAGTTCCTTCTTCTTGAACACAGGGGAAGAGACTGTATAACCACATAAACAAATCTGTTTTCCATATTCTGCGGGGGCTCTTGAACCCTGTCTATATTTCAGTAGTCATGTTGAGGACCAGAGAACAGGTTCAAACGAAGAATATTTTCCCTTTTTCCCTCTCCTCCAAAGAGTCACAGGAACCTCACTTAAACTTGGAAAGAAAAAAAAAACAACTTGAAAGGGTCTCAGGAGGCCTTCTCTGAACAAGTAAACTTGAAGGGTAAACATTAGCATTTGCTTGACAAATTCTCTCCTCCATCCCTTTTCTTCAAAGGGACTGAAATGAGATGATTTTTGTTAAAGATTTTCACTTCCTTCACTACTCAAGTTAATTAGCTTTTCCAAGCCAATATTTTCCATGACATCTGGAATAACCAGGGTCCTTAGCTCCACATTCCCAGCAGCCTGGATCTAGCCTCCAGATTCACACATCTTGATTGAGGTTCATCTGTGGGCAGATGTAAGATGTATTTTGATTTTTTTCTTCTTTTTTTAATCACTCATGGTTTTAATTAAATATGCTCTAGATGCCTATTTATTCTTGATCCCTATCATAAGAAGTATACAATACAGTTGTTGCTATTGAGTTGTTTTTCAGTTATGTCCAACTACATCACCCCACTTGGGGTTTTCTCAGAAAATACGCTGGAGTAGTGTGTCATTTCCTTCTCCAGCTCACTTTACAGATGAAAAACTGACCCTTAACAGGGTCTTAAAAGTTTGTTTTTTTAAACAGTTAAGTAACTCGCCCAGGGTCTGATGTGTGTGTTCGTCCTTCATTGCCAAAGAAGACCATGCCATCAGAGAAATGATGACATGACTTGCATTTGACTTTGTTTTGAGTGAGGGAGGCTGTGCAGGTCACCAGCCTCACTTCTCCTCCAGAGCCATCTGAATCTAGTGACCAGATATTCATCAGGATGACTGGAGATGACCCAGAATGAGCCAATTGGGGTTAAGTGACTTGCCTAAGGTCACACAGCTAGTGAGTGTCAAGTGTCTGAGGTGAGATTTGAACTCAGGTCTTCCTGACTCCTTCACTGGAGCACTATCCATTGCACCACCTAGCTTCCCTTCTTGCCCAGGGTCACATAGTAAGTGTCTGAAGCTGGATTCAAACTCAAGAAGACGAGTCTTCCTGATTCCTAGCCCAGTACTCTATCTATTGTGCTACTTAGCCACCCCACAATATAGTATATAGCTCTAAAAAGAGTGCCTTTCATAACAGATCAAAGAACTTTGTTAAGTGGTAATGACTCAATACCATTAGGCCTGATGCAGTGGAAAAATTTGAGTCATTATACATACCCTACTCTGGATACAGCACACAGAGCATAAGACAATGGAATCTTAACAATATGAGAGTTCAATAACAGAGAATGGCAAAGCAAGTATCTTGAGGAATGCACAGTACACTTAATGCACTGTTGGGATTGTGGCAATGCACGTAGTTTACATGAGATAATATGAAGGAGAATGCTTTGAAGGTATAAAGGACATCATAATAAAAGAGGAATAATAATATAATATGATCAGTAGTAATGAGTAATAATAGTAGCCATGAGAATGAGATCTAAAATCAGAGGACCTGGGTTGTATCATTGGCTACCCATGTGACTCTGAGCAATTCACTTACCCACTCTGAGCCTCAGTTTCCTCATCTGAAAAATGAAGAAGCTGGACTCACTGACCTCCTTTTCTACTTCTAAATTTATGATTTTTCTAAGCTGATGATGGTGATGACGATGTTCATATTGATGATGATAATGAGGATGACAATAATCCATTCTAGATATTCATTAGAAAAAGTTAATATTCATCGAAGAGCTTTTCATGGCTAAACACAGAACTTTTGATTTCCCAGCCAACGGATGTGGTATTAAAATGGACATGGCTTTGACTTTAGTTACCGACAAAGCCCATGTAAAATAAAGCAGATATTCTTTATTATGATCAATTTTATGAATTTCCCAGCCAAGTAGAAAAGTTTCTCTCTTAGGACAGATAACATAGTACTTATGCAAATGCAACAAAGAAAGTTTTTCTGTGAAACTTCAGTATGCATACCTATCCAAGGATCAGACTTTGATTAAACTCTCAATCACTTTTCTTGGAACTGAGTTGAGACTCAATGGTCTGTGGTTTCTGGAATCTCCTTTCACCTCCTCATTTCAGTGAGGATCTGTATTAACAATTTGTCCTCTTGTCTCCAGGGAAAGTTGCAGTTGTTAGAGGACGTATTGCATGCTTGCCAGCTTTGTGACTATTTCACAGTTTACTTCCTCCAGAACTCTCAAAAGAATACAGTGACTACTAGTGATTTACTGTTCTGAACTCTTCAAAGGTACTCAAGAACTGTGTCCTTAGAGACTCAAAGATATATGCGAGCATCCCTGAACAACCACACAACATGAATTTCAGCCGCCATTCTCTGTGGTAGAGTGTGTTTTCACCCTCAATTAAGCTTCTCCAAATACTTTGTCTATGCAACCTGTGGATACAGTAAGAGAGAGACAGAGACAGACAGAGACAGAGAAACAGAGACAGAGAAAGACACACAGAAAGAAGCAGAGACAGAGAGAGACAAATGAAAAGAGAGAGGGAGAGAGACAAAGAGACAGAGACAGAGAGAGAACAAAATATTTAAAAACCACTCTGTTTCAGTAAGAAGCATGTTTCACATTCATAAATTCTTCTGGAAATCCAGTCTCTGGTGACCTTTGTCCCTAACCAGAACTCAAGCCCTTGTTTAATATATGGACAATTGGCCCAGAGGAGGCCAAGATAAATATTTTTCAGGAAAGACACTGAGGTGGCAGAAGTATATTTTATTGGCATGTGGTAATAAAAGTGAAGGCACTTCAAAAGTAAAATAACTATACAATTGCAAGCTATTTTTTGTCCTCCAGAGGTGTTCTCTCCCTCCCATGAACACTTTGTAACTCAAGAATTTTCATATTTCTCTTTCAATTATATTTATGAGTGTATCGCATTCCCACTAGGAGCTTCCTGAGGGCTTAATCAGTGTCTTAGGATCCTAGATTATAAATTTAGAACTAGAAGATACCTTAAGGGTAGTTAAGTCCAGAATCCCTCATGTGTATGTGGAACCTGACGTCAGTCTCTAAATAGTAGTAATCATCATAATAGCTAACATTTCTTAAGCGCCTACTGTGTGCTGGTCACTGTGCTAAGTGCTTTACAATTATTATTTCATTTGGTCCTCACAGAAACCCTGGCAGGCAGGTGCTATTATTATCCCTATTTTATGATGAGGATACTGAAGCGAACAGAGGTTAAGTGACTTACCCAGTCATTGAGCTAGTAAGTGTTTGAGGCTGAATTTGATCTCTTGTCTTCCTATTTCTGTAGCAGATGCATGGAATTTTTCTTCTATGTTTCCCTTTCAGGCTTGAAGCACTAGGGCCTCAGTAAGTGTTGAATTTAATTTTAGTATTCTTGTTCAAGTAGTCTCATTCTTCTCTCTGCCACCTATGATCTCCTTTTTGTTGCTTCTGCCATACTACTGCTGCCACAGTTTGATATTGAAAAAAAAGGTTATTAGACTTTTGGGGTCACAGCCCCTCCCCGACTGTACAACAGTCTAGTGAAGCCTATGGATCCCTGTTCAGAATAATGTTTCTAAATGCATAAGATAAAATACATAAGACTGCAAAGGAATCTAAATGTTAAGGAAAATAAAGATGTAATTTTTCTTCCCATCCATGTTCACAGGCTGTCTGAAATCTCCTTCAGGTTTCATGAAACTCAGGTTAAGAACTCATTTAAAGTGCTTAATAACAATCCTTCCTGAGTGTTGAACTTAGTTTTGAAGATTAAGTCAGTTGAGAACCTGAGTTGATAGAGATGTTGGTTGCTTCTACAAAACATAAGTGACTTGCTAAGATGATCAATAGAACTGGATTTATCTTAATGTGTTGTGGGTCTTGAAGAGAAAATGCTGATTTGTTGTTTGTTTGTACTCATGCTCATTTCCTGTTCCTGTAATCTCTACAAGTCAAAATCCTACCCCTCATTCCCGTTAAGGTTGTGTGTTCATCCTTCATTGCCAAAGAAGACCATGCCATCAGAGAAATAATGATATGACTTGTACTTGACTTTGTTTTGAATGAGGGAGGGATGTGCAGGTCACCAGCCTCACTTCTCCTCTAGAGTCATCTGAATCCAGTGACCTGATACTCATCAGGATGACTGGAGATGACCCAGGGTGAGGCAATTGGGAACACTCCTCCACAAGCCTTCTCTGAAGAAATAGATAGAATATGCTGATTGGGTCCCCTACAAACGTGTGTTATTGAACTTCTGGCCTATCCCCGATGTTTCCTCTTCCATCAGTTCTGTATCAGATTTTCCACAGCAGCTATTCCAAATCTTTCCATTCTCCTCCACGTCTTAACTTCTTCACAACCTCCCTCATTCTTGCTGTAGTTGTTAGTCAGTTGTGTTTCACTCTTCATGACCCTATTTGGGGCTTTCTCAGCAAAGATCCTGGAATGGTTTGTCATTTCCTTCTCCAGCATCATTTTACAGATGAGGAAACTGAGGAAAACAGGGTTAAATGACTTGCCTAGGGTCACACAGCTAGCAAGTGTCTGAGGCCAGATTTAAACTCAGGAAGATGCGTCTTCCTGGTTGCAGGCCTGCTACTCTCTCTATCCACTGCACCACCTCACTGTCCTCATTCTTAGGCAACTTCAAATCCTACTTTACAGAGGTGTACGAAGAACTCCATCACAAACATGTTAACATCTCACTGTAATTGCTCCCTTATAATCTCTCTCTTAGCATGCCCAGTCCTTTCTGCCCCCACCTCTAATACAGTGGAAAGCACACTGGCTCTAAAGTCAGAGGACCTACTTTTATGTGACTTTGGGCAAACTACTTAACCTCCCTCAGTTTTCTTATCTGCAAAATCAATGATTCAGTTTATATGGTCCTAGGACCTCTTGTAGCACTTGATCTCCTAAGTATTAACACATTCTACCACATCCTTATATTATCATCATTCACATCCTCATTTTATTTCCCCCACTAGCCTATAAGCTCATTAAAGGCATGGGAATATGTTGTCTTAGATCTAGAAAGAATTGTAAATGATCATGGAGGCCAGCTCCTTCAGAAACACATCTTACTTTTTCCCTATCATCCTTAGTGCCTAAAACTAAGCTTTGTACGCACCAATCATTTTATGTCAGGATTAAAACTGCAGAGCAGAAAGGAGCTTCAGAGGGTACCTAGTCACTTTGCATATGAGGAAACTGAGACTTGGAGAAATTCCATGACTTGCCCAAAGGCTTAGAGACAAACAGCATGAGAGGTGGAATTTCAATGTTTCTTTAGCACATATTCCTACAGAAGCCTAAGCAGAAGTGATCCCCTCTTCCTTTCAAATCCTATGCAACAGACCATAAATGAACATTAATGAATTGAAACATAGACATTTATGATTCTTTTATTGTGTATTATTTTATGTGTTTAGTATTTATTGATGAATTTAATAACATTTATTTTTAAGTATATATCACTTATCTTTTATTTTTGGGTGGGGAGGCAATTTCATCAGTGTAAGTAGATTCTCAGTGTAGAAACTCTCCCCAAATATGATCAACAACTTATATATTTAATTTATTATCTTTGAAAATAGACCAGGGCACTGAAGGGTTAAATAACATGCTGGTGGTAACATGGCCAATAGGTGTCAGAAGCAGATCTTGAACCCATTTTTTCGTAACTTCAGGGCTGGCTTTCTATTCACAAAGCCAAACTGTCTTTAAATTGTTTTCATATTTTATGTATATGTCATATCTTCCCTGGTAGAGTGTAAGTTCCATGAGGATAGGGGTTCCATATGACTTTATATGTCTTTATATATACCTCAGCCCACAGAATTTTGACTAAAGTAGTTACCTGATTATCATATATTGAATGACTTGGTTATGAATTGATTGTTATTATCATTAAACAAAACTCCACCCAACTTCATTGGCCATTTCTGTCCATTAGGCCCCATGTTATGTGCTGGGTTAGTTCCATTTAATCTGTTATCCATATCATGACCAAATACCCACTTTACCTTTCATAGATACACAGCCTTATATTTCAGGCTAGATAATAGACATAAGGTCACGAATGTAGAAGAGCTTTAAGGGAGCTTATAGACCATCTAGCTCACATCACATCATTTTATAGTCGAGGAAACTAAGGCCCTACTATAAAGGTTAAATATATTATATTGATATTCAGTATTTTCACATGCTGAGATTAGGGTCACACATTTGAAAAATCTCAGAATACATTTCTGTCTTGTATGGAAACAGCTTTCTGACCAAGTGTGAAATCAAGAGGCAGTTACAGATGACAAATGTGTTGGCGCAAGCGGTGAGCAATCATGACAGTGAAAACATCATTGCCTTAAAGATGGATTGGCCCTGACTGCCCTTCGGTCAAGTGGACGTCCTTCCCTGATGGAAGGCAGCTGTGAACAAGAGGCGGGAGTCTATCATACAAGTCCCTTCTCTAGCCCAAGCATCCAGAAAAGATGCTCTCTGAGTAATTATAAGGAGCATAATCCAAAGTTGACTAGGAATCTAGTCAACTTAAGCATAATGGGAAGGGGATGGAGATGGGTGCAAAGAGAAATGAGCTGAAGTGTTGAGTGCTTTGACAAAACTTATTGAGGGACATAGAGAGGGTCCTGAAAGTAGCAACACTAATCTTTGGAATTTCCCAGGAACTCAAAGTGCCTTCATATTCATGATGTTATGTATTCTCACCACAGAGTTAGGAGGAAGAAGGAGGTCTTTTCATTCCAGTTTTCCAAGTGGGAAGTGGGAAAATTAGGAAGATCATGCCTGGCCCAAGGTGACCCAGGAAGTAGTAGTGTCAGGTCAATCCATCAATCAATCAACAAGCATTTATTAAATATTTGGTATAAGCCAGGCACCATGCTAAGCTCCAGGATACAAATACAAAAGAATAAAACAATCTTTGACTACAAGAACTTCTATTCTATCGAGGGAGATGTTGTGTGTGTATATGTGTGCATGTGCACATGCACACACACATGCATATATTGTGTACACACATACACAATACACATAGATGCATATATACATACACATATGTGTATATTTACAGATATGTCTTTCATCATTGAAGGAAGTCCACTTGACTAAAATGCTGTCACTTAAAATCTGTCTTTAAGGCAATGATGTTTTCACTATACTATTTGCTTGCCTCTTGAGCCAACACGTGTTTCATCTGTAAATAACATACATATGTATGTATATGTATTATGTGTGTATTAATTATATGTGTATGTACACTATTAAAGCTTAAAGCTAGACTAAGACTTTTGGGACACCATGTATATGTGTGTGTACACATGGACACACACATATAGATATTTGACAAATAACAAAAATTATTCCCATTGATAATTGCTTTAAAGTCTCTAGACCAGGGGTGCAAAATCTGCAATCTTGAGGCCACATGTAGCATGGAGCCTTTAAGGCCTTCTGACTGAGTTCAAGTTTTACAGAATAAATCCTTTTATTAAGGAGATTTGCTCTGTGAAGTTTGGATTCAGTCAGAGGGCTGCAGTTGAGGACCTCGAGGGCCTCATATTGTTGTTGCATTCGTCCTTCGTTGCCAAAGAAGACCATGCCATCAGAGAAATAATGACATGACTTGCACTTGACTTTGTTTTGAGTGAGGGAGGGCTAAAGAGAGAGGGCCTCATGTAGCTTCAAAGTGGAAGGTTTCCCAGTCCTGCTCTAAGCTATTTTCCTCACCACATCCCTTTGAGGTAGTTGGTGATGGTGAGAATCTTATTCTCCTCATTAATTGAGTTTCAGGGGTGTGAAGTGATTGCCTAGCACCTAGGCCACAAAACCAGTCAATGTTAGAGTTGGGTCTTCCTGAGTTCCATTCCAATGTTCTGTCCATGCCCAGAGGTTATTCAGATGCATTGTCAGATTGGATGGTGGGTCCAGGTGGTTCAGGGAGTTAAGTTTTGAAGGGAAGATGACAAGACCTAGATATTCTCCCATCCTTCCAGAAGGAGTTTAAATTGGGGACAAAAATTACAGGTGATGGGTTGGGCTTTGCTTCACCTTTGGGTACATTTAGAGTCTTATCTAAACTGTGCTGGGCTCCTGTTTTTGCTCCTTCTAGCTGCTTCTATATCAGCCTTGTATTGGTTTCTGAACATTGGGCAAAGAAAACATGACTCAATTTAATTGTTAAAATAAATTGTGGGTAAAACATGGTAGGTATAAGGGAAAGAGAATAATCTAAGCTAATGGCTAAAATGCAGGGCAATGAGAAAAATGATGCACTGGACCTGGAGACAGAAAGACCTGAGACCAAATCCCTGCTCAGGCACTTACTGTGTGACCCTGAGCAAGTCACTTATCCTCTCTCTGCCTTAGTTTCCTCATCAGTTATATAAGGGAGTGAGACTCAATAGCTTTTAAGGTCCCTTTGACTTCTAAATATGTGATTCTATGACATAAGAGAAAGTTTTGGCAATTTTAATGGACAATATCCAGGTAAGAGTTTGAATATTTTCATTACCCTGTGGATCATATTCACTCTAGAGTCTATTAGGTCTAGAGAGGGGTGTATGCAGGTATTCTGTACTGAGTATTCTAAAAATCATTTTGGGAAATATAAAAATGTAAGCACCTGAAAGTGGCCTGAGAACCACCTGGGGCAACCCCTGATGTTACACGGTAATGATGGCTCTGCGCTCTGATGACTATATTGGGGACTCAGGACGGTTTTGCCCCCAAATCATATGGTTATAGATTTAAATCTGGAAATAACCTCACATGTCATCTCACCCAATCCTTTCTATCTTTATTGCTGCTATTCAGTTGTCCAGTCTAGTCCAACTCTTTATGACCCCGTGGATCATAGCACACCAACCATGCCCTTCTATCCCGCTCTCTGTCAAGATCTGTCCAAATTCATGTTCATTGTTTCCAGGATACTGTCTATCCATCTCATCATCTGTTATCTCCTCCATTTGCCTTCAGTCTTTCCCAATATCAGGATCTTTTCCAACCTCCTGTCTTCTCATTCTGTGGCCAAAGTATTTGAACTTAAGCTTCAGTATTTGACCTTCCAGTGAATATACTGAATGAATTTCTGTAAGTATCGACTGACTTGACTTCCTTGTTGTTCAACCCTTCCCTTGATGTTATAGATGAGTAGAGTTCTAGAGAAGGAAAATGATTTGCTGAAGGTCCCACAGGTGTTAAGCAGTAGAGGTGGGGTACGAATCCAGGGCCTCAGATTCCAAATCCAGCTCTTTTCAGAAATTCTCTCCCTTTTCTACACACACAAGATGAAAGTGCTTCTGAATTACCAGGGGGATAACTTGAGGAGTTCTGATGGATATAGTCTCAGAGAAGCTGTGATACCAATTTCTAGAAGATGGTATAAAAATGAGCAATAAGGGTAATCACCACAATGTCAAACTCACTACCATCCACAGTAAAATAAGGAAACAAATATGAAGGTAGAGGTGCAGACATAACAGAGAGAAGCCACATAAATAACTTTTGCAAAAAAAGAACCCTGCCAGACACCACTGATTGCTTTTTTTCATTGAGGTACAAGATAGGTTATTAAAAAAAAAAAACTACCCACGGAAAATTATCTCTTGATTTAGTAAAGCTTCTGATACAATAGCTCTCGAAATTTACTCAGCTGGTGAATTCAGATGAGAACTGCCTCCTGGACTCCACCCTCACAGACAGAAACCAAGCAGACATATTCAGTAGTAATGTGCTATGGAAGGATTTGAAATGGAAACTAGGGTTTCCAGATCATGTCCTTTTCATAACACCGTGCTGCCTCCTTTGCAACAGCCTGACTTGTTCTTTTTGGAGAGCCGTTCTTTTTAGTGATCCCTTAGTCCAACTCCTTCATTTTATAGATGAGAGAATTAAGGTCCAGAGAGGTGACTTGACATGTCCAAAGTTATGGTCACTGGCAGATTGAGGACTAGAACCGGACATATTCCTCACTCTCAGGCCAATACTCTTTCAGTCACATACTACCTCTCTACAGGAGTGTATTTCTGACTGTATATGTTTCAGATAATATCAGGGAGAGACTAGACATCTGCCCTCCCACCCCTTGCTCTACATATTGGTCACTAGTCCCAGAATTAAGACCCTCTTGAACCTCCCCACTCTGGAGGAGATAATCTAGTCAGCACTGGAGAGATTTCTAGCCTGAGCTGGGTGAGAGTGAGTACCTCAAAAGTACCTCCCCCCTTCCACAACTAGCCTGGCTCCAACACACAATTTGATCTGCAAGCAAGATCAGAGACTAGACACCTGTTTGCCATTGCACACATACTTACCTCACCCCCTCTTCCACCGCTTTTTTTCTAAGATTAATAATCAAATCAACATTACTTTTGCCACTATTGAATCCCTGTAGTTCTGAATCAAAGGAATGTCTAAATTGAAGCTTCCTTCCCTGGCCACCATTCTCTGTTCCCCCTGTACCCAGGCATGTCAGCCCCTTCCCTCTGTCTCTTTTGGATTGATCCATTGTACTCAGTCTTGTCCTACTGTGTCCTCCGGGACCTGCCTTTTATATTAGAACTCCTCACCTTCTTCCCAGTCCCTCAAAATACTTTGTATATGTTTATATATCATGTGTACTTATAGTAAGTATTCTATGGGTACCTAGAGTAAGAATACTATGTGTGCTTAGAGTAAGTATACTATATGTGCTTATAGTAACTATATTGTTTGTGGTTAGAATAAGAATATTGTGTCTGCTTAGAGTAAGTATACTATTTGTGCTTAGAGTAAGTATACTGTGAGTGCTTAGAGTCAGAATACTGTGTGCTTGTAGTAAATATACTTTGTATGCTTACTTTTCCTGTGTCTAAGGCAGCATGGTATATAGTGGCCAGAAAACTGACTTCAGACCCAGAAAGAACTGTGTTCAAATGTGACCTCTGACACACATCAGCCATGTGATCCTGGGAAAGTAACCTCTTAGCACTCTAGGCAACAGTCTAAGATTCTAGATTGAGGAGAAGGTCCCAACCTCAATTGGTAGAGGGAGTTTTATCACCTTCTCTTATTTCCTATGTCAGTAATATCATAGGTCCAGTTCTTATCTCTACTTATATAGATAGACATTTTCCTCCATAACACAATAGAAGTTCTTTGAGGGGCTAGGCTTATGGTTTTGCACAGTAACTGATACATAGAAAGCTTGCTTAATTTAATCATATTATCTACAGGGACCATACTTACTAAGGATGAGGAAACTGAAGTAGCCGAAGGTCTCCATGAATCTTCTGCATTTCATTGTGTACAAGTTGTATTTCCTTCCTCTAGTAGAATGTAAACCCTCCCCAACTAATATATTGAATTGTGGAGATAGTTAAGTGGTATAGGAGATAGGGTGCTGGACCTGGAGTCAGGAAAAGCCAAGTTCAAATCTGGCCTCAGACATTTACTGCCTCCATTCCCTCACTGTAAAATGGGAATAATAATAGCCCCTACCTCCCATAGTTGTTGTGAGGATAAAATAAGTTAATATTTGTAAAGCACTTAGCATAGTGCCTGGCACATAGAGGGACTATATATATATATTAGCTATATATTAGCTGTTGTCATTATTATCATGACTCAAGTTTTGTTCTGGTAAAAGGAAACTGGGCCCCTGATTGAGGATTTCCATTTTGGAACTCTGGAGAAGTTCCAGGGTGAAAGTTCCAGATGTTTAAGAAGGAATAATCAATCACTCAATGGCATTCTTTTAAGTCAGTCCACAAGCATATCTTTAGGTGACTACTAGATGCCAGACAATTAAAAAACCTTAGGAAGATTCTGAAGATCACCTGGCAGGATAAGATACCAGATATTGAGCTCCTTATTCGAATGAGCTGCCAAATATTCAAACTCTGCTTCAGAAAGCATAACTCTGATTGGTTGGCCGTGTTGTTGGAATACAAAACATATGTTTGCCAAAAAAGACTATTTTATGGAGAACTCACGCAGGGCAAACGTTCACATGGCGGTCAGAAGAAGCGAACCAAGGACACTCTCAAGGTTTCTCTTAAGAACTTTGGAATTGATTGTGTGACATGGGGAACACTAGCACTGGACCCCTCAGCATAGTGTGCCCACATCAGAGAAGGTGCTATGCTCTGTGAGCAAAGCAGAATTGAGATAGCTCAAAGGAAATGTAGGATGTGCAAGTTTAGAGTATCCACCCCAAATGTTCACATGGACTACTTGTGCCTGACCTGTGGTAGAGCATTCTGAGCTCTTATTGGTCTGATCAGCCACAGTCAGACACAATGAAACTTGACTCTAGCATAGTGATGTCATTTTGGTCGTCTTTGAGAACAAAGGACATTAACCAACCAACAAGATGCCAGACACTATGCCGGGCACAGAGGATGCAAAGAATGAAACTATGCCTGCCTTCAAAGAGTTTACATTCTTTTGGAAGGAGACAACATGTGCATGTATAAGCACATACAGAATAAATATATTCAGAACATGTGAAGACTAAGTATAAGATACTTTGGGGAGAGAAGAAAGACGGGATTAGGAAAAGTTTCGTGTGGAAAAAGAGCTATATCTTGAAAGAAGAGTTCTCTGTATGAGACAAAGTTAAGGAATAAGTACATTGTAATAAAAGCAACAATAATTATGAAGATAATGAACCCCAAAGCCTAAGAGGCCAGTACTTCAGCCTCATCCTCAACATTTTGGGTAACAAAGAATAGCAGAATGAAACACTGTAAGCCAGAAAAATCAACAGATACACTTACTCAGACTCATCCTTAAAATCTCCATGAAGGACAATAGACCCCTTTGTCTACTTTCTACCCAAGGATTCTGAATCATTTATTTTACAAGACACAATGAAAATGAAACAAAATTAGGTCAGTGACCATCCCTTCAGATTGTGAGCCATCACTTTTGGCCCTGTCATATCCCTAGTACTAAGAAGCCAAGTATAAGTGTGTCTCCCAAGGAGTAAACGTGAGGGTGTGCAGAATCACAGGGTGTGGCTGACCTAGACAAAATATCTAATTAATAGAACCATAGATTTAGGGCTGTAAGGAACTTTAAAGATGATGTGGTCTAACCATCTCATTTTACATATGAATTAAATGAGTTCCATATATTCTGTATGACTTGGTCAAGGCCAAACAGCTTTCAAATAACAGAGCCTGAAATTTGACACAGGTTCCAAGTCTCCATATTTAATGCTAGGTGGCTCAGTGGATAGAGTGCTGGGCCTAGAATCAGGAAGACTCATGTTTCTGAGTTTAAATCTGGCCTCAGATACTTGCCAGCTGTGTGACCCTGGCCAAGTCACTTAACCCTGTTTGCCTCAATTCCTTATCTGTAAATGAGCTGGAGAAGAAAATGGCAAACCACTCCAATATCTTTGCCAAGAAAACCCCAAATGGGATCACAAAGAGTCAGATACAACTGAAAAACAACTGAACCACAACTATATTACTCTGCCTCCACCTTTGACCTGAATCAGGTCATGTCAATACTACAATTCTGAAACTTGTAGGGGGAAATGCAAAAAATGACCCCAGAGGAAAAAAGGTTGGAGGAAAAAAGAAAATAAAGAAAACCAATCTCCAAGGATTGAAGGGTTAACTGTTACCTAGGATAAGCTCAGCACAATCTTCAAGATTTAAACAATAGAGACTGGTAAGAGAATGGGTTTTCCCCACCCATGCCTCAGCTGAAATGAGTTTTACTGACACTTGTGGAGATCAGGGACGATGTCTATTTAACTTGATTTGTGCAGCTCCCAACATAGCACCATGTAGAGGTGAGTGCTTAATCAGTTTAAGATGATGGATGATGATTTAATTGGGACAAAGCAATCCACAAGTGCCTTCCGGGTTTAAAAACACCAAGGAGACAGTGAGCTCAGTGTTCTAAAGAGTGAATTGACGAGTTGAGTAAAAGAACATTTTCAGCCATTAGTGAGTTCAGAAAATGAAAGTTATTTGATAATGCAACAATTACCAGAGGATCTGGCATTAAGGATGAGGGAATACAACCTAGTGTTTTAAATTGTACTAAGAATAAAAAGCCTAAAACATTGAATAAAGAAACCATTTAGTAGAATCACAAACTTTCAGAGTGAGAAAAGACCTTAGGGGCCATCTAATCTAACCCTAGAGTACTAGATTTAAAGTTAGAAGATTTTGAGTTACTCTTAACTCTTATTCCACCTTGGGCAAGTCACTTAATTTCCTTTGGCCTCATTTTTCTCATTTGTAAAATGGAATTGTATCAGGCAAAGTATAAGGTTCCTTTGAGCTCTCATCAATGAGTTCACCTCCAACCACTGGTCATCCAGACAGATTTGGACTCTATTTAAAGGCCCTTTTCATACCTAATTTCTTTGTTTCTATGGCACTTCAAGGGTGTTGAAGGCTAATTATGCAGTGGTTATTTAAAGCACAGTGAAAAAGAATTCCAGGACTTCTGTGAAGCAAGAACAAATTATTTGTGCACTGTAGGCAAGGTTTGGAAATTGTGAGGCTTGGCTACTAATATCTGCCCCCCTTCCATTTTTTTCTCCTCACACCCCCCCCATTGGAAAATTTATGTAGCTCCGACAACTTGGCTTAAATAGTCTTCCTTTCCCTCTCTCTTCCCCTTGTACTGACTCAGGAGGATAGTAATGACTTGATGACACGTGTACCTTATGAACTATTATGATAATTACTGTGCAGAGCTAATATTTTAGCAGAGAATTCAATGAATGCTGATAAAGAAGACCTCCTTCACCCCAAAATGTGGAATCTCTGGTATGAGTACTATGCAATACACTATGAGTAGTAAGAAGTGGTAACTAGGATGGGGCAATCAGGGTCCGATCACAGAGCATCATAATTTAGAGAGCGCAAATACATAGCCTATACCCTCCTTCAGCAGATAAACCACTAGAGGAACGAATTATCTTTCCCTATTAGCTGAATTTCTCTTAATTATATATCACCTATTTCCAAAAAGTCTTTTCCAATCCCTCCTAATTCTATTGCTTTCTCTTTGTTGATTATTTCCTATTTATCCTATATATAGATGTATGTATATATATATAACATGTTTGTACATGGTTGTTTGCATATTGCCTCTCTTATTGCATTCTTTGCTGACTCCTCCTCCTCCTCCTCCTCCTCCTTTTTGTTCTTGTTCTTGTTCTTGTTCTTGTTGTTGTTGTTGTTGTTGTTGTTCTTCTTCTTCTTCTTCTTCTCCTTCTCCTCTTTCTTCTTCTCTCTTTCCCTTTCCCCCTTTCTCCCTCCTTCCTCTCTCCCCTTTTCCTCTCTCCCCCTCTCATTCTATCTCCTCCCCCCACCTTTCTGGCCCTCTTCCTCTTCCTCTCTCTTTTTAAAAATAAAGGATGATTCTCTGGATGGGAAAGAAAAGAGGGATATATTATGAAATAAAGATATATGAAAATAAAAGGTATCCATTAAAATTGTCAGAAGGAGACAAAGAAAGAATGAAAGAGAAAGAAAGACAGAGACAGAGAAGGAAAGAAGTTTCTACACACAACTTCCTATGACCAATGGACTAATTGGCTCCTAATTTCTAGGAGCCTAAGATCACAAATTTAGGGCTCAAAGAAATCTTAGAGGTCAATTAGTCTAGCGGTATCAAACATGTACCTCCTCTAATTGCATGAGGCCTGAGCCAGATTAAAATGTAATTGAAGAATATTTAATAAAATAAATAAAAATGAAATAAAACAGATAATGTTAATTTGTGATTTTTGAAGTCACCATGTAGCCTGCAGGGATCCTTGCATAAGTCCCTCTTTTTATTTGATTTTGACACTACTGATCTAGTCCAAACCTCGCCTATTACAATGAGAACATCTTGAGATCCCAGAAAAGTCAAGAGAATTGTCCAATTTTAGCTTGTAGAAGGTTCCAGTTTCCTTAAATAAACTTCAATTATATGGATTAAAATGCATTTTTATAATTGGAGATGGGAAAATTATGGTGGCTGCTCAGGGATTAGTAGAAGTCGTGTGCTATATTCTTGAAATCTTGGCTCCAGCCGGCTTACTACTTCAAACATGGAGCTTTTAAAAACTTTCCTATAGTTGAAGCTCAAATTGACTCCATTTTTCTCTTTTTTTCCTCTTCATTTCCACTCTTTTCTTCTCCCCCTTCCTTATATATTCTGGCAACGCTTTCAAATGAACCTCTCGCATTGCTAAGCTATTGGAATGTCCCATGTTTTGTTGATCCTGCAGCCCTTTTCAAGTGCATCTTTTCCTCTGAGAAAGTTAGTTTACACTTTTTTTTTTTAAAGAAACTGAGTTTCTCTGGCTCTATTCTGAGATATTTGTTAGCAGGAAATACAATGACAACTGCCAGTGCCTAGCAATGATTATTATTAGGTATTTCCCCCATATATATAATATATATTGTATTATATATATTATGTATAATATTATTAGGTATTTATATATACATAATATATATAATACAATATATATTATGTTATATATATTATGTATAATATTATTAGGTATTTATATATACACACACACATATATCATCTGGAAGCAAGGCACTTCATCTCACACTTTATAAAAAGTAAAATCTACACATACACACACACACACACACACACACAGCCATTGCTATCAGATTTGAACTTCAGTTCATTTTTGAGTTGATAAACACAATATATGATGGTACCCACACAATTAAAGGAATGTGTGGATAAACTTTTAAAGACTTTTAAAATCAGACATCTCTAGAACTTTTCAGTAAATCTTTAGATGAAGATGCAAGTAGAAGAAAGTGACAACAATTAGATGCTAAATGCAGACGTATTTTTACTTTTTTTTCTTTTTTTTGCTTCTGTTGGTCCAAACATTGAACTCTGAAATTCTTGCACATCTTTAATACATTACATGAAAAGACGTAATGTTAGTTTTCAAAAATCATTTAGCTAAATTGTTACTTCTTAGTATGCTTTGCTGTATTCCCAATTAGCTCACTTGATTAGAGTGCTATGCAAATGAGTCTGAGGTCACGAGTTTAATATCCACATGCCTGGGTTAGCTTCCCTCTGCTCTATGGCCAAAGGCGGTTTCCCCCAGATGTAGCCAGCTGTTACTCAGATGTATGCACTTGGCTGCAAGAGGGGTTTCGTGACAGACTTTGGATATATTAACAAAAAACCATCTCCATTATTAAGGAACAACAAACAACTAAATTCAAAGGTTATTCCAGGCTAACAATTAGCCTTTTTTTCATTACAGTTGTTGCTAGATATTAACAATAACCAACAATTCAAGATGAGGGAAATGCTGTGCTGATAGCAGAGCTCTATTTCAGTCCAGCATTTAAGAAATTTTGTCCTGTTGGACAATAAGAACAAATGTGCACTAGATGGTAGTGGAGTTATGTGGATTCCAAACTATTTAACTCCAAAACAATCATGATTGATGGCTTAAAGTTAACCTGGAGTGAGGTAATGGTGCGTCCTAGGGAGCTGACCACGGCCTGTTGCCATTCAACATTTTTATTATCGACTTAGATGGCATGAAGTCTTGGGAGGATAGTGAACCAGTTTAGAAGAGAATGCCAGGATCAATCTAAAAATATCTTGACTGGCTAGAACACTGACTGGATCAAATGAGGTGTAATTCAATAGTAAAGCCCTATACTTGGATCCAAAAAGATCAATTGTAAAAGATGAGAAGATATTGCTAGGCAACAGTTTATGTAAAAAAAGGAAAAGTGGGGTTTTAGAGAATTGAACATAGGATTTCTAGTTCTTGTTTTGTTAATAAGAGTACTTTATATTTTTGTAGATAATTTACATTTTTCTTTAAATGGTCAGTTTAACTAGTATGTAATAGTATATTGTCATTTCTGTTCATTTGCTTTTTTCTTTCCTATTGTGAATTCACTTTCTTTTTAAATTTTGGTAAATTTATTGTTCTTTGAAAAATTAGGTTAGCTATGATTTAAAATTTTTTAAAATTACCAGGTCTTTTTTCTTTTTAGCATTGCAGTGACCTATATTTTAAATTTAAATTCTCTTATGTTCTCAAAAATGTCTTTATGATTAACCTGTAATTATTAATTTGTTGCTTTTCTGGGATCTTTTAGTTTTATGATCAAAAAAATCTATTTTGTTTAGATGTTTTCAGAAATAAACTTTCCTCTCAAAACTATTTTTTACTGTGTCCCATAAATTTTGGCATATTGCCTCATTGATTTAATCTACACACACACACACACACACACACACACACACGAAATTTGTTCTTTTTTGAGGGGAATCAACTGAGGTTAAGTGGCTTGCCTAGCACTCTCTGAGACCGGATTTGAACTCAGGTACTCCTGACTCTAAGGCTAGTACTCTATCCACTTTGTCACTTAGTTGCCCTATAATCTGTTCTTTAAACCAGTCATGATATAAGATAACATTATTTAGTTTCCTATTAGGTCAACCCATTTTACTAAATTGTTATTGATGTTTTTATTGTAGTAGGTGCTATAAATAATGTACTAAATTTTCTGCCTTTTTATATTTATTTATTATTTCTTTATGCCCTAGAGCATGATCCATTTTTGTCAAAGTGCCATCTAATACTGAGAAATATGTACATTCTTTAATAGTCCCATTTACAAATACATACATTCTCAGTATGAGTAAACACAGTGACATAGCTTCTGACAAAGGAAATATAATCTTCACAGTCTTATAGTGCATCAGTACAAGTGTAGTATTAAAACAAGGAAAGTACTCATTTTTTCTGTACTTTGTACTTTTAAAATTTTATTGGGTGTACTGTTTTTGGTTCTGAGTACTACATTTTAATATGTACATTGACAGTCTGGAGCACATATAAAACAAAGCAACCAGGGTAATGAGAGAACTGGGGAACATGCTATTGATTTAAAAAAAAAAAAAAGCTTTGAATGTTTAACCAGGAAGAAAGAAGACTTGAAGGTAATGTGATAGCTCTCATCAACTCTCTAAATAGTTGTCATGTGGAAGAGGGATTGGATTTATTCTTCTTAACTTCAGAAGGTACCAGTAGGTGTAATGGTTGAAAGTTTCAGGGAGGTAGATTTTGGTTCAATATTAAGGAATACTTCCTAGTAATTAGAGTTGACCCCATAGGCTACCCTCAAGGGGAGCTCTTTTCAGAAATTATGACAAGGAGATAACTGTTTAGATATGAGCTGGACTAAAAAGTTTTCTGAGGTCCTCTTCTGCTCTGAGATTTTGTGAAATGAAATGTCTCTGTGTCTTGCTTTTGTTACATTTCACAGTCATACAACTTCAGAGTTGGAAGGTATTTAAACGTCATTCATTCTAATCCCTTATTTAAAGGATAATTGGAGTTAGAAGTTAAATGAGACTATCCAATCCTAACCCCCTGATTCTAAACAGAATTTTAGAGCTGTGAGTAATTTGAGCAAGGTGTCAGTAGTGAGTAGCACAGTTGAGATTCATATTTAGGTCTTCTTATTCCAAATCTAGTGCTCTTTCTATTATACCATGATGCAGAGATGATGATACTATACAACTTATTAAAAAATAAAATTGCTTACACTTATAATTTACTGTACAATACTGTACAGTCATTGTATGATTGCATCTTTAAAACTTCCTCATCAAGATGATGATGCAAGTATTATTATTCTTGGTTTACAAATAAGGAAATTAAGGCTCAAAGAGGTCATTAATTTACTCATCCAAAAGCCCAAAGTTGGCTAGTGACTGAACTAGGACTCAAGCTAGGTCATTTGACTTCACAACTAGTGCCTTTTCTACTACTACAGCAAAGAAGGAAAAAACCAAGATATATTAAGTGGTTTACACTAATTTATTCAGCTAGCTAGTGGCACTACTGGGAAAAAGAATCAGTCTTCTGACCTTATATTCAATGAATCAGAATCAGATTGTGCTACTTTTCCTCAGCACAACATTAGACTTGCACTATAATACAAATAGGTATGATAAGATATTGACCCAGTTAACTCAAAATGCAGGTTAGATGACTGGGAATCTATTGCATATGAGTAATCCTTTTATGCTTCCAATCTGAACCCCTGCCCAAATACAAGTGGAATAGAGTTAGGGACTCTAGCTTAAGGAAATTAATTTACCCTCTCCCAATATTCAACCCTTACTTAAAGTGATGAATTTAGGCTGAAAAAGAAAAAAAAAACAGATCTGAATTCTTGATGTCATGGTCCTTTACGAGAATGGACATACACAATCTCCAAATACATACACTTACATGTATATATGATTGGAGACAATATGTGTGTCCATGTCTGTATACATATATGTGTATATATATACAAACATATAATTTGTATGTAGTTACTACCATGTTGTATCTCTTATTAGACAGTGAACTCCTGGAGAACAAGGACTACCGTTTGCCTTTCTTTGTGTCTCCAGCAATTAGCACAGTGTCTGGTATGTAGCAGGCACTTAAAATAAATGCTTATTAACTTACCCACAGTCTTTTTTTTTAGGAGTATGGGGATTATCCCTGAAATTTCATTGACAGAGAGAACTTCAAGTAATGAACCTTTCTCTACCAGTGCTGATCAATACCAGACCTGCTCTGTAATTTGTAATTTTAGAAAGTTTTCTAATATACGGGACAGTTAATTACCAATTGCTATATATTTTTGTTCCACCAAGAAAGTCACCCTATGCCTAACCTCCATTTATAGGAACAGTGTCTTTTTAAAAGTGAGAACTTGTACTGGAATCCTCCATTTACTAGGACAATGTCTAAAATTTGGTAGACAACAAGTACATGGGTGGAAGGAAGGAGGGAAGGAAAGGAAGGAAAGGAGGAAAGTAAGAAGAAATCACTCTGTTGAGCACTGATAACAGCTAGAGCAAAAGTTAAGACTTCTGATAATCTTCCTCTGCCTTGGGAAAATCACTTTACCTCTCTGGGTCACATTTTCTTCATCTATAAAATAAGTGATATTGGATATGATGGCTTCTGAAGTCCCATCCAATTCTAAATCTTTTAGAAAAGCATCCTGGTGTCAAATATATGCCATAGGTAGTCTACCCCACTCCTGAGTGTAGCCTCAATCAGATTAAAATGTAATTGAAGATATATTTAACAAAATAAAAATACAACAAAATATAGCTATTACATTTTAAAACAGTCATAGATATTCTTATATATAGATTAGTGGTTCCTGATTCTATTTAATTTTGACACTACCGGTATAGTGTGTAAGATGTTGGGCTTGGTATCAGGAAGACCTGCATTTGAATTCCATCTCATGCACTATTAGCTTTGCGACCTTGATCTAGTCCCTTAAACTGTTTCAATTTCTTCATCTGTAAAAATGGGTTTTATTGTTTCTAAGGTCCCTTCTACTTTCAAATTCATGATGCTCTGTCCCACTATGGTGAATTGGGATGAACTCAGGTCCAGGTGAAATTCTAAAGACTTTCAGTTCACCTTAACCAAAAGCTGCACTGTCATTTCCATAATAGTAGCAGTCCAGTCTTTAAAACCACCAGCCTTGGCAGGGTGTGCAGGCAGCTCTAAGGAGGACAGCATCCAGGGTAACAATTAGAATTGGAGACAGAGGAACAAGAGAAAGAAGAGGAGGTCAGGGAGCACTCAATAATCAGTGCACCTTCTTTCCCCACCATCCCTCCCCCCACAGCTGGCACACAGAAATCTTCTCTCTCAAGCTTGCTGATTAATTAAGCTTCAGATTTTCAGCAGTGCGCTTCTGCCATCTAGAGGTTCTCAATCTTTTAAAGCACTCAAAATAAAAAACCTTTCAGAAGTGGATTTTGTTTGCCAAAAACCTAACAAAGGTAACATTAGCCAGGGCGCCAACTTTAGCATTGTGTTCCAAATACAGTAAAACTCAAAGCAGAAAAACATGTTGTTCTCTCTCTCTCCCTCTCTCTCTCTGTCTCTGTCTCTGTCTCTGTCTCTGTCTCTCTCTGTCTCTCTGTCTCTCTCTGTCCCTGTCTCTCTCTCTCTCTCTCTCTCTCTCTCTCTCTCTCTCTCTCTCTTCTCTCTCTCTCTCTCTCTCTCTCTCTCTCTCTCTCTCTCTCTCTTTCTCTCTCTCTCCCCTATCTCTCTCATAAGCCAGCAAAATGGGAGATAATGCTGGACATTTGAGTCATTCTGAAGACAATTGGAACCTTAAATCACTGAAAATACAAATGGATAATTGTTCTTTCTTTCCCTGGGAAGAAAATGAATTTTTAAAAAAACAAAAACCGTACTTGTTGAATTCAATTCAATTCAATTCAAAAATCTTTTTTATTGTATATATATATACAATATATATACAATTATTTATATATATATATATATAAATAATACATGTTCTACCATGTATTATTTGCATGCTGTTTCTCATGTTAGAATGTGAGCTCCTTAAGACCAGGAACTGTTTTACCTTTCTTTGTATCCCCCACTTTTAGCACAGTGCCTGACACATAGTAGGAGTTCAATAAATGCTTGTTGATTTCCCTTGACTTTATATATTAGGAGGGGAATCTTGGTTTATATGATGTAATTTTTGCATTGTTTTTCATCTCAAGAGATATTAAATACTTTTGCAAGCCCAAGCACTTTAGCCTACTGATGGAGTACAATCAATTAGGGAGAGAAGAAAAAGAAAAAAAAAACAGGAGAATGTCTGCTCCTTCAGGCACAGTGGATTGAAAAAAAAAGCAGCAGCCAAGAAAGCTGCAGCTGAGATAGAGCAGGGAAAACATTTCAAGGAGAGGATTGACGGCATGAAAACGTCCTTAGCTTCTGACGACTCCCTAAGGGAAGCTTGTGCCACTTGCTGGCTTTTTCAGTGTGTCCCTGAAGTAATTCATTAATATATTAATAGTCTGTGTTTGCAGTCTTGGAGCAAATTGGGAGAGATCCAACTGCAGAAGAGCATATCAATATGTAGACAAGATATAAGGCCGGATCCGAAGCTCTTTGGAGGGCTGACTGCCATAGAAAATTGGTTTTGGGATGCTGTTTCTGAGGACACTAGCAGTACCAATCAGCTTATGTCTCACGTGGAAGTCAATAAGATTTAACACTACTTTCCCTAAAAGAGAGTTTTTCAGTCAGAAACTTTATGCACATCCATAGCAAATATAATAAATCTATGCCCTTTACTCACCAGTGGCCAGTATTTAGCACAAGGAATAGGGATGAATATAAAACAATCACAGTCTCATAAATCCTCCATGCTGTCTTAAGCAATCTCCATTCTCTTGCTTTTCTAATTCTCTGGGCACGAGAATCTAAGGATGTAAATTTAATCCCCAGATCTGCCTTTTATTATTTGGGTAACCTAGGGCAAGTCAGCCTTTCTGAGTTTCAGTATCTTCATCCGAAAAATGAGGTGTTGGATTAAATGACTTCCTGTGTCCCTTCTGGCTCTAAAGTGATGATTCTATGAACCAAATGGTCATTTTTCACTTGTGTCTTCAGTCACGCCCCACGAACCCCAGATAGGTATATTTATAAGTCTCACTGAATCAGCTTGTGAGAGCCCTATGCCTTCTGGTATTCTGTTAGAGAAGCTAAATTGCAGGGAAGAGATGTCAAGACTTAGGCAGTGTGTGAAAGACCCCAAGACAACTGGCCAATTTAATCAGAAAGTCAGACAAGCCAGGAGAAAAAGCGTTCCTTTGATATCATGTAGGCATAAAAATTGAATAATTTGCTGATTTTCTTTTCTTTCTTCCTTAGTGTTTTGCGGTTGTATGTATAGAGTCTCAGATCAAGGTGACTTGCTTTCAGACTGGCCTCTGGCTGATGAGCAAGGCTTATATCCACACTCCATTGCTGCCCCAACTCCCAGAAAACACTTTCTCTTTCCTTTCTTCAGGTTTTATGAATTAAAAATGTTCATTGGGAAGCCTGTAGGCCTACTTGGCTGAACTCAATACTAGATATGAGTCCTCATAATCTATATAGACTGCATCATTTCAGTGTAATTTAATTCAAGAAGTATATTTTAAACAGGGCAGGTAGGGGCCATAGCAGACAGAGCACCAGTACTAGATTCAGTAGGAAGAATCCAAATTCAGCCTCAGATACGTAACTGTGTGACCCTGGGCCAATCACTTAACCCTGTTTGCTTTAGTTCTTCATTTGTAAAAGGAACTAGAGAAGGACATGGCAAACCATTCCAATATCTTTGCCAAAAAAGCCCCAAAGGGGTCATGGAGAGTCGGACACAAGTGAAGCAACTGAACAACAACAAAAATTTTAAACAAATGCACATTTACACAAGTAAATATTAGATAGATAGATAGATAGATAGATAGATAGATAGATAGATAGATAGATAGACAGATAGCTAGATGGGTAGATGGGTAGATAGACAGATTGATAGATAGAAATATGCATATGTACACACCAAGTAATAGCATATGTGTCCCAAGTAAAAGAATGCGATTTTAGGAGGGAGGGAGAATCAAGAAAGTCATTGGGTCATTTTAGTTGTACTTTGCAGGAAGCTGGGGATTCTAGGAGTCTGGGGGGTGGGGTAAGGAAGGGGTGCATTATAGAAATGAGAGACCAGTTATACAAAGACACAATGAGACTTCAATTCTCTAAAATTCTGTCTCAATGAAATCATCAACTTTGTCCCAAATCCGGGGCTCTCAGCTCTAAGCAGGTTTGACAAAAGTGAATTCAAATGGGAATATAGAGATTCGTCTGTGGTTTACAAAGAAAAGATCAAAGGTACCTAAAAAAGCCAGCTGTGTCACTATCAGTTGACAATGACAATGGGAGAACTTCTAGCTCCCTCTGTTGGTTCTTCAGGAGCAGATCACTGACAAATCTTTTCCAAGGCGTGTTGTCATTCATAACAAGATGGCCCCATACAAGTCTGTTTGCCACCAAACTCTCCCTTTTGTCATGCCTCTGACTTTGCTCCAGCTATACCCCATACTCAAAATAGATTCTTGCCCCAGCCTTACTTCTCTATCTGTTGAAATCCTAAATCTCATCTTTCTTCCAAGGACTAATTCAGATGCCTCCTCCCACACATAGTCCTATCCCATCCTCAAGGTTTCCTTAAGGCACACAGGTAAAAATCTCTCCTCTTCCTTAAATTTCTCCTAACACTGTTCTTGGCTTTCCTTAGCTTGTGTTGTCTGAGTATTCTCTGTCTTTACCTCACCTCACTCCCTTATACTGTAGGATCTTGCATCATTCTTCATTATCTTATTCCTAGCAATTAGGACCATGTGCCTGGCACAGAGTAGATTCTTAACTCATAGCTGTTGAATTTTGTCAAATTCTACTGATCAATTTTCAATGGGGCCGAAACTTTGAACTTTTTTCCAGTAGTGATTAGATGACTAAGTTATCTCTTAGGTCTCTTCCAGCTTTGTATAGTGTGACTTTTGCTGGATCATCTACACTCTAAGCCAGTCTTACCTTGTTATACCCAGCATGCATCTGCATGAGCTGTACTGGGCTAAGAAATGCAATCTATAGCTCTAGAGCACAGCAAAGCTCACTGACTTATACATTTGAGCATGATGACCTTGGTCTCACTAGTACCATTTCCAAACAGCTAGTGACCTAATGACATATTCAACTTAGAATGATTTGGTAAGATTGATTAACATCCAGTTAAGCACTTACTTAAACTTCCCACTTTAGAACATAAGATTATGTTCTTTGAAACTCTTTGAAAATGAAATGAATGTCAGAGATCATTTAGTTAGTCCCATCTAGCCTACCCTCTTACTGTTCTATGGTAGGTTCTTTCCCTAACATGTTTAAAAGCAATTTAAATGCACAAATAAATAACTTTAGCTTTATTCCCTGGACAGGAAAGAAAAAAATCAAACTGACCTGAAATTAGCTAAAATAATAGTTATTTCTAATTAGTTTCTATTATCATTCTCTTTCTTTGGTTTGGTTTATCCTTTGCTTGCCCCTAGCATTTTCCCAAATACCCTTCAAATCATCACCACCTCTAAGTATCCTCTGTCCAGTATCTACCTCTTCCCTTCTTGCCCATTGACCATTCTGGACATCATGAATAAGATCCGCTCTATTGGATCCATCAGTCAACCAAAAAGTATTTATTAAGTATCTGTTATGTGTCAGGCACTATGTTAGTTGCTGGCCATGAAATGACTTTTAAGAAACTTTCATTCTGTTGAGTAGACAACATGTTCATCCCTAAGTATACATGCATACATAGCACATACATATATGTGTGTGAGAGAGAGAGAGGGAAAGAGAGACAGAGAGAGAAAATATAAAATTCATGCAAGATAATTTAGGAAGAGAAGAGAAAATAGCAGCTGGGAGGGGGATCAATAAGGCTTCATATAGAAGGTAGTATTTTAGTTGAGTCTGAGAGGAGGCCAGGGATCCTAAGAGGAAGAGGTTAGGAAGGAGTTCGTTTCAGGGATGGGAGCTGGCCAATGCAAATGTGCAGAGATGGAATACTGGTATGTGTGGATACACGAGTTCCAGAAACATAAAAAATATGTGGAGAGTTAATAGAATAGCTAATGGGTACTTTACATAGAATGGTATATAGAAAGTAGTCAAGAAAAAAGCTAATAGACTTTTAGAGATGTGGAACTTTTTTTTCTTTAGAAATTGTTTTTTTATCCAATCCTGTTATTTCATTGACATAAGGGAACATGCTATTCGTGCATGAGGGCTTGTACTGGGAGCTATTTAACAATTGGTCCTCTAGAAAAAACGTATACACAATGCGCTTTTAAATTTAATCTGCATTGTTAACTTTTTCTCCATCGTTTTCTTAAGTCTAAACAATCAACAGGACAGTAAATCAAGCACTAAACTGTGGTGTACACCAGTTTCTGAGGTATAAGTGCTCACCCTGAAAGTTTATGAATCAACCCTCAGAATTTAGTATAATTTGCCTTCAGCTCATCCCTGCACACACACACACACACACACACACACACACACACACACACACATACACACACACATGTCCTCTCATATAAAATCAGCACTTTTTGCTACTCTTTACAATCCCCCAAAGCAAGCCAAATAGATATAATAGATATCTTAACTTCCTTTTTTTGAGAAGTGCACAAAAACTTTGGTTTTAAATAGGTGTGACATCCATCCACTAGTTATGTTAAGAGATTGATGAGAGTCTCTGCTTTTACATCTGATTATCTTGATACCTACTAAATCAAAATATATTTCCCCCTCATTAGCAGTAAAATATGTAGGGGTAAAAATCGATTGGTCCAAGTATTGTTTCCCTTATTCTGGTTATAATCACTTTATTTAATAAGGAAGGACTAGGTTCAATAAAGACTTCATCTGGCTTCAAATGATAGATCGATTTTATGGAGCTTAACATGCTGTGGAAGCCAGACAATTTCTTATTGAATCTAACTTCTATAGCATGAATCACAACCCTTTCCCCAGCTTGCCTCTTGTATTAATCAGGCTCCATTTAATATCTTTGGGTATTTTTTTTTAAAAGGTGCATCCTTTATCCTTTCTGTCATAATTAATACTGTGGGTGATTAGCTTCTGGGGCTGAAATCTCTTTTTTATCTGCATGTAAGCCACCTGTGCTGTTTTCCTTTTCTGCTGGAAATGAGGACACTTAATTTTTATTCCTTCTTCAATTACTCCTCAGTGATTCCTTTAATTGGGATGTCTATTTTCATGGTTCTAGAGGGACCTTAACTTTTAAAAGCATAACCCTGGACAGATTGGCTAGTTTAGGGGGACAACTGTTCCTTGCAATGTCACTTCCAATTCCACTGGGCAGAAGATGAGTGAAGCATGTAGGTTACCAATATGGTATGAGGCCATGGCACACTGTGGATGCTTCAGATCCAAATGAAAAAAAAAATGGAATAAGTCAGAATAAAGACACGCCTGAGTTGACAGATAAAGCTAAGCCCTCTTTTGAGACTGGAGCATCTCCTGGATAAAGAATGGAAGCCAGTAAGCCAGATTTCCAATATGAGAGTTGAATTAACTCCACAAAGGAGGCCAGGCACATTCCTGTGATTACAGGCCACCTGGACATATTCTTGGACTTGATGAGCCAGCCATTGCTACTCCTTCTTGCTCCTAAAAGTGAAGAAAGTGTCACTTATGGATAGACCTCCCTTAGTATAGTATCTCCTTATTCTAATTCTCATAGAACCATAACCCTAGAGTCGAAGGAAATTCACATTCCTTCTGGTTGAATTCTTATTTCAATCATGAATTTAATTTCCGATATAAATGGCATTGTAAGCTCATTGGGTTTATTCAGAAGACCTAGATTTGAATCCTAACTGTTATTTCTTACTCTGGGAGGTTGGAGAAGTCAAATAACTTCTTATTTCAACCATGAATCCCATTTCCAATATGATAGCATGGTACCATGGAGAGATCATTGGGTTTGGTCAGAGGACCTGAGTTTGAATTCTAGCTCTATTATTTCTTATCTGTAGGGATAAAATTGAAGTCTAACTCTCTGGGCCTAGTGCCTCATTTGTAAATGCTAGGGGATTAGACTCAGTGACTTCTCAGCTCTCTTCCAGATCTGCATCAATAAAGCTATGATCAACCAACATGTTATTTGCTTGAAAATCTTCAGATGGAGAACTTATTATATCACAAGACAATCTATTTCACTTTTGGACAGCATTAATTCTTTCCCCTCACTTTGAAGAACATAGGAAATTCTAAATGAGAATTTAACAAGAGAGTTGGGCCTAGAGTGAGGAAAACTTGAGTTCAAATCTAGCCTCAGACATTTTCTAGCTATGGGACCCTGGGCAAGTCACTTAATCTGTTGGCCTTGGTTTTCTCATTAGTATATGGGGATATACTAATGGGGATAACTATAGCACCTACCTCTCAGGCTTCTTGCTAGGATCAAATGAGATAACAGTAAAGTACTTAGCACAATGCCTGGTACATAGTAAGCTCTATATAAATGTTTGGTTATTTATTATTATTGCTATTTAGTATTATTAATTTGCCTCCCTTTGCTTCTGGGTCTGCCTTCTAGGCACTGAACAAATCTAGTATTTCTTCCCTGAGATGACCCTTCAGATATTTGAAAACACTGATAATGGATCTATAATAGGTCTCCTACAAATCTTCTGCAGGGTGAACCTTTCTTATTGCTTCAAATTTAACATTTTAGGTTTATCAATTCACTTTTCTACTTTGATTTGTAAATCAAAAGTTAAAGACATTTAACCAGGTTAATGCTTTAACTGTGTTCCTCTTCCACATGGTTTGAGTATCTAAGAATGAACATATGGAGAGGGCACTGGAAGGAGTCAAGAAGACTTGATTTGAAATGGTACCTCAGACACTTACTAGCCATGTGACCTTGGATAGGCCATTTTACTTCTCTGGGACTCAGTTTCTTCATCTGTAAAATGAGGGAGTTGTGCTGAGTGACCTCTAACAAGGCCCCTTCCAGCTCTAAATCTATGACCCTATGAGAAACACTTAGAAAAATCCGTATGAGTCTATTGTCTTACTTTCCTCCTACCCACTTCTCAGCTCCTTACAATCTGACTTCTGATTCAGTCAGTTAGCTGAAGCTCTCTCCAAGGTTACCAAATATCCCTTAATCAATGAGGAACTTCTAGTCTTCATCTTTCTTGATTCCTATAGCCTTTTGCCACGGCTGGCTTACCCTCCTTCTGAGCTCTTTCTTCTTTCCATGACAATGTTTTCTTCTTCTCCTTCTCCTATTCCTGTAATGCTTTCTCTCTCTCTCTCTCTCTCTCTCTCTCTCTCTCTCTCTCTCTCTCTCTCTCTCTCTGTCTCTCTCTCTCTCTCTCTCTCTCTCTCTCTGTCTCTCTCTCTCTCTGTCTCTCTCTATCTCTCTGTCTCTCTCTCTCTCTTTGTCTGTGTGTATTTGTCTATTTCTGTGTCTCTCTCTGTCTCTGTTTCTCTGTGTCTCTGTATCTGTCTGTCCCTTTATCTGTGTCTGTCAGTCTATCTCTCTCACTGTCTCTACACCCTGCCTTTTGGAATCTCCAGTTCCCTTCAAGGGGCAGGTCATTTCTGTTTACTCAGTTTCCTCATCTGTAAAATAGAGATAATAATAGCACCTGCCTCAGAGCATTGTTGTCAGGATTGAATGAGATAATATTTGTTAAGTGCTTTACAAACCTTAAAATGCTACATAAATCCTAGCCATCATTACTATTATTTCAGCTCAAGATCTCCTATCTGAGAGCTTTCCAGCCTTTCTTGATCCCCTCAGTTAGTCCTTTCTCCCTCATGAAGCTACCTTTGTTTTCAGTCTGTATAAATAGTATATCCTCCTCTTCTTGGGAGATGAACCTGCAGCCTTGAGGTCACATGTGGTCCTCTAGGTCATTAAGTGTTACCCTTTAACTGAATCCAAACTTCACAGAGCAAATCCCCTTAATAAAAGGGTTGTTTTTTAAAACTTGGACTCAGTCAAACTGTTGCACCCAAGAACCTTGAAGGCCACATGTGGCCAAGAGGTCGCAGGTTCCTCACCCCTGCTACTCCCAATAAATGAAAGTTCTTTGAGGACAGGAACGATTTCTTTTCTTTCCTTCATCCCCAGCAGCTAGCACAGAACCTATGGTAGGCACTTCATAAACACCAGTTAAATTGTTTAATTCTCCCAGCTCATATGTCACATTTAGATAGACTAGATCAGAGGTGCCAAACGTTTGTTGCTGTTGAACCTTTTCAATCATATACAGCTTCTCATGAACTTATTTAGGAATTTCTTGCCAGAGTGGTTTTCTATTTACTTTTCTAACTTTTACAGATGAGAAAACTGAGGCGGACAGGATTAAGTAACTTGCCCACAGCCACACAACTATTAAGTGTCTGAGACCAGATTTGAATCCAGGCTCAGTGAGCTATCTACTGCTCCATCTGGCTATCAAACTTACTTTCATAAAACTTCTGAGTGAGGCCCAACCGGATTAAAATGAATTTAAGAAATGTTTAAAAAATAAATTAAAATGCATTACAACATAGATACTATTAATTTGTGATTGACTGTGGTCAGTATGCTGCCTGAATCTCTTTCTATTTGAGTTTGAGACCACTAAACTAGATGTGTGTGACTCAGCTTCATGTATATAAGCAAAGCTGCATTATTACTCACATCAAGTTAGAGCTGAAATCAGGGATTGTGCTTTGCAGCCTCCATGGTAGACAGGAGTTCTTCCCTCTTCCCCCCAAAAATGAAGGGGAAAATATTTCTGAAATATCTAGATAGAAATCTTAAACTCCAACTGAGAATAATATGGAATTAAATACATAAAAGTAAAAATGCAGACATGATACGCTTGAAATAGCAGATATTATCCTGGACTTGAAGTCATAAAGTCCAGGCTTCAAATGTTGCATTAGACAATTATTAGCTGTTTGATCCTGGGCAAGTCACTTGATACCTCTGAGCATCAGTTTCCTTATTAACAAAATTGATGTGAGATTCAAATGAGATAACGTATGCAAAGTCCTTGGTAAACCTTGAAAGATATAAATATATAAATATGAGCTATAGTAATGATGATGATGATCATTGCCATTTCATCAGATAAATTTACTTGACGCTGGAAGAGATTTTCATCTTCACCAGATCTTTCTTTGTTTGGAGGCTGGCATAAGGAACCCCTAGAGGAAGACTTTCCGTACCATGGGACCCATCATTTAAAGATCCCATTAGGGTGCAGAGACTGTAGGGATGCCCCTGCATGGCCCAGTGTGAGAGTGGCCAGCCTAGCATATAAACAGACACATCATTAACTCCATTAGCATCAAATTAGATTTGAAATAGATCTTCATTTGACTGTAAAATGGAATTCATTTAACTTCCTAATAATGAGGAGGAAATTTAAAATATGCTCATTTTTACCATATGTTTCCATGCTTAACTGTCTAGTTTTGAAGCCCCTTATCCATCAACTAATAATTTGTGCCTTTGGGTCTCCATTTTTCACTTCAGGGATCAATTAAAGACATCAAAACGTTCTTCCCTCTTTCAGTGGGGTTTTTACCTCCAGCTGTTAAGATTTTGGCTTCCTGAAATATAAAGTGTGATATTCCAAGGAGAGGCTACATGTGGCAACCAACCAGTAAGGGTGGGTGATGGGGAGGATGTTCTATTGCAAGTTATTTTGTAGAAATATAAACACACTGAGGTCCTCATTTTAGTCAGGTGGAGCAGACTTTATTGAAATGACTGTAAACAATGCAGCTGGCATCACAGCAGGGAAGATTCTACCTCCTGAAGCCTGAGGGAGGGTTTTTGGCAAGTAATCCGGTGCACTGGTGATTTGTCACTGACACAGGCAGAAGGACTTCAGAGGGTCTGCTCCCAATTTCCTGTTATATGTCCCTAGACTTCCTATTCATGTTAAATGAGATTGGCCTCTCCAGAACTGGCTAGACATTTTCCAGAGAGCATCAAACATGGTGTCATATAGGCTCATAACAGAAAGGGGCCTTAGAGATATTCAAATCCAATGCCTTCATTTTACACATGAGGAAACTATGGCCCATAGAAGTGATGTGACTTGCCTAGACTCATTCAGCTACTAAGCCTCTGAAGCAGAATTCACATCAGGTCATGTCCAGATTAGGTCTCCCTAACTCTAAATCCAGTAAAATGGATTACACTCTCCTTCTTTGTGTGATGGCCAGTGAAAGTTAGTTGAATCAGTTATCAGATCTATGGGGAAAGGAGAATAGGATCTACCCAAGAGTTTTTTTTAAATGACAAAAAGAAGCTCACTAGAACATTCTGGCCACTGAGACCTACCTAACATAGTCTAGGGGAGAGAGTATTGGACAAGTAACTGAGACCTGAGTTCTGACTTCAGGCCGGCCCTTCATTCACTTGTAAACAAATCATTTAAAGTATTATATCTTTGATTTGTAAATAATTGCACAATGGGACGCTTTTACAGTACCTTATATGCCTTTACTGTACATGGTCATGTTTCAGGAAATATGGTGTGCTATGGAGATGGTGTGAAAATTAAGTAAATTAATTTAATTTAATTAAAATTAAGCCTTTCTGGAGTTCATAAACTTTGAATGGGTGGGAGATTATGACCCATACCCATAACACAAAATGGTACCTGAGAAGTGAATATAACGACTGAGCAACTGATGGTGATACTTGGAAAACTGTGGAGAACAAAAGAGATGTTGTCAGAGACTTGGAGGCAGGCAACACCATCCTGATTTTCAAACAGGACTAGTAAAGCTAGGTGGTACAGTGGATAAAGTGCTGGGTCTGGAGTCAGGAAGACCTGAGTTCAAATATGGCCTCAAATACTTCCTAGCTATGTGATCCTGAGCAAGTCACTTAACTATTTGCTTCAGTTTCCTCATCTGTAAAAAATGAGTCAGAGAAGGAAATGATAAACCACTCCAGTATCTTTGCCAAGAAAACCCCAAATGAGGTCCCGAAGAATAGGACATGACTGGAACAACTAAACATCAGCAACACCAAAATTTTCAATGTGTGGGACAATTAGCTTGACTTTAATTTAGGGTGATATTTTAGAACTTACAGCATATAGCAAGTATGGTTTTAGAACATCCAGAAAGGAAAGTAGAAATCACTAAGAGTAAGCCTAACTTCCTAAATCATAGCGGATTAACTTCATTTCTTCTCTTGATAGGGTTACTGGGCTGGTAGATAAGGGCAATGCCATAAACCATATATCTGTATTTTGGTGAACCGTTTGAAAATCACTCAGATCCAATTTCTGTGGACAAAGTGGAGAGATGTGGGCTACACAGTAATATAGTTAGGTTTCGGTTCCAGATGTTGAATACCCAGACATACACAAAGCTCAGTCATTAATGAATTGATATCTGCTTTGAGAAAGATATCTAGTAGAATATGATGGAAATAATGATGATAATAATAATAACTGATAGAACCATAGTGCTTCTACATGCTTGGAAAACACCTGACATATTTTATTTCACCCTTGAAATAAACAAAGTTCTATTATTGACATTAAAAGAGTATTGATGAAGCCCAGTGACTATCTCCTGGCAGATGTAGGGTCAGACTACACATGCAAAATAAGACAGACCTTTTCAGACATGGCCAATGTGCTACACTTACAATAATAATATAGTTAGCATTTATTTGACATTTTACATATGTTATTTCATTTGTCTCTCATTAATCTAATGAGCATGAGATAGAAACTCAGAGATGCTTTAAACTTGCATTTCTCTATTAGTGCCTCGGAGCATATTTTTACATGGTTGCTGATAACATTCAATTCTTCTTTTAAAAGTTATTGGTTCACATCTTTTGACCACTTATCAGCTGAGGAAGGGTTTTGTCCTTACATATTTGTATCAATTCCCTATATATCTTGGAAATCAAACTTTCATCAGAGAAAATTGCTGCAAAGATTCCCCCCTGCAGATACTATCATCCCCATTTTATAGATTAGGAAACTGAGGCAAAAGTTAAGTGGCTTGTCCAGAGTCACACAACTAGTGTCTCTGTGCTTGATTTTGTAGAAATAAAATGAGATGAGTATTCATTAAGTGCCTACTATATGCGAGACACTGTATTAATCACTCTACAAATACTATCTCATTTGATCCTCACAACAGCCCTATGAAGTAGGTACTAGTTGATTTTTTAAATCAACCAATTAGTCATTTATTCAAACATTTATTCAGCACTTTCTCTGTGCCAGGTAAGTAATGTACTAAGTAATAGGAATAAAAAATGCAGAGAGAAAGTAAAACAATCCCTGTCTTCATTACATTCTAATAAAGGAAGATAATACATGAAAGGAAGCTAAAAAGTGAGGGAGGATGGTTACCCAAGCCCAGGGTGCAGTAGAGAACATCTACACTGCAGCCTGGAGAGAAATAAAGACATGGTTTGCCTGGGTACCTCCTTAAATGGAGGCTCTGAGAGGGGCTATACAGAAGGAGAGTGTGTAGGGGCAGAGTTACTTCTCAAGTGTGAATTCCAGGGCTGGAGGGAGCTTCTGGGGTATGGTGGAGATATTCTGGAGTGCAACCTTGGAGAGCGATGACTTGAATAAAGACACCTATGGCACTCTTATCAAATTTACAACGACATCCATTGGAAGTGGATAGCTGACGTATTGAATGATTCAATCAAAATCAAAACAGATGTTGACAGATCAGAATAGTAGGAGTTAAAAATAAAAGTGAACTGCATAATAGCAGTTTGAAAGAAGAGTGGTTAGATAAAAATTTGCATGAAAAAGATGCATAGGTGTCCGTTGATCACATGCTCACAGGTTGAGTTGTGTTTGTCCTTCATTCTCCGAGAGGACCATGACATCAAGATGATGACATGACTTGCAGTTGACTTTGATGTGAGTGAGGGAGGGCTGTGCAAGGTCACCAGCTTCACTTACTTTTCCTGAACCATCTGGGTCCAGTTGCCTAATAGTCATCAGGGCAACTGAATATGACCCAGGATGTAATGTGAGACCCTAGCCCTTTCAGGCTAAAGTCTTATCACATTCTTACTTTGCGTGAGATACACCCATTCAATGAATAGGGTTTACTGGCTACATTTATTGCTCAAAGATCAAGCCTTAAACCCAATTCACTCTGGAGCACATAGACTGGACAAGTCCCCACCCGCCCAGCACCGAGTGAATGTAATTACTAAATAGTAAGTATTAATTAATAGTAATTAATTAATTAATAGTAATTCTCTTTTACCCAGGAACCTGGAGGGTCTTCCCCTCCCAGTTTGATTTTTCTTTATTAAAGGGGCCATCCCTTGAGTAGCTCAACAGGTCACATGGCTGCTAAAAGAACAAAGGAAATCTTAGGTTGAATTAATAGAGGGACAGCACCAAGGACTAGAGAAGGTGGGTGCAGGTGTTGTCCCTGAAGGGCCTTGTGTATCCATAATCAGATTTAAGTTGTTTCAGAGGCTCCATTCAGAGTTAAACCAGTTTCAGTTATATTTGACAAATCTATTATTATCTGCATCAATGCTGTTACTGCTGTTGTGACGGTGATCTGGACCAGTGATTTTCATAGCCTGAGAAACTCCTAACATGGAAATTGTTTCCATTAATGCCTTTCAGTTACTTGTCTCTAACTTTGTCTTAGAAAACTGCTTAGGAACACTGAATGGTCACATGACCTGCCCAGTCACACATCTAATATGTGTCAGGGTGAAGACTTGAATCCAGGTCTTCCTGATTCCAAGGCTGTTCATCTATTCGTTGCCCACAGATTGCTTCTCTTTTACATTATTTTTATATTTATGTAATTTTATATCATTAGATACTCTAAAAGGAAGAAGATGCCCATGGAGACCAGATCCATGAGGAATCTTCAACAACCTTTTTTTAAGCTGCTTTTCAGTAATTTCTGACTCTTTGTGATCCCATTTGGGGTTTTATTGGCAAAGATATTGGAGTGGTTTGCCATTTCTTTCTCCAGCTCTTTTACAAATAAGCAAACTGAGGCAAACAGGGTAAAGTGACTTGCCCAGGTCACACAGCTATTAAGTGTCTGAGGCCAGATTTGAATTCAGGTCTTCCTGACTCCAGGTACTGGTGCTCCCACTGCTCCACTGAGCTGTCCCTCAAGAAATTTATTAATCCCAGTAATAACTCCTATTTTCCAAGGTTAGAGTAAAGATCAAATGAAACAACATATGGAAAATACCAAATAAATGCTGACTATATTATTATGAGTATAGCCAAATAAAGTAATTCATCACATTGGCCATGTCTGAAAAGGTTGGTCTTATTTTTCAAGTATAGTCTATCACCTTTCTGCAAGCAGGAGGTCATTGTGTTTTATGAGTATTCGTAAAGGTATAGTTAGTCATTACAGTCATGAGACTTCTAGAGTCTTTCCAAGTTGTTTTCTTTTACACTGTTATGTTTATTCCATGATCTATTCTCTTGGTTCTTTCATTCCAAACTACCTCAGCTCGTACAAATCTTCCTGTAGTTCTTTGAATCTGCCCTTTCATCATTCCTTACGGTGTGATAATATCCCATTACATTCCCATATCATAATTTGTTTAGCTATTACCCAATTGATGAGCACCTGTTTTTACATCTAATTCTTTCCCATAGTAAAAAATGCTGCAATAAATATTTTGTGCACACCTGGGGCCTTTCCCTCCATCTTTAAACTCCTTTCTGTAGATGCCGAGTGATGGTATCACTGGTGCAAAGGTTCTGCAGTGTTTAATGCTAGAGTTCCAAACTACCTTCCAGGATGATCAGACTATTCCACAACTCCAACAACAGTACATTAGCATGCCTGCCCTCCAACAATTGCCATTTCATCTTGTCATCTTTGCAAATTTAATGAATATGAGATAGAAAATCAGAGCTGTTTTAAATTTACATTTTTCCAATTATTAGAGCACTGAAGCATATTTGTACATGCTTGTTGATAACATGCAATTTTTCTTTTAAGTTTTAAATCATATCCTTTGATCACTTATCAATTGAGGAAGAGTGTGTCCTTACATATTATTATCAGTTCCCTATATATCTTGGAAATCAGACTTTTATCAGAGAAAATAGCTACAAAGATTTCCCCCTGCAGATAACTATTTCTCTTCTAACTCTAACTACATGGATTTTACTTATGCAAAATCTGGATAATATCCAGAAAGCAATTTCATGTACTTGAAATTGTCTATTTTATCTTCTCTGATTTCAATGAGGGGCAATTGTGAAGTTAAATAAATCAACATGGGAAGAGAAATGAAAGATCTACCCAGACCAGCAGCCTCTGATATGTTTTCATCATGCATGCATATCAGTAAAATGGTTTTGATCATGCATATAAAATAGGTGTGTGTTTACCTGTTTTATATGCCTAGATCACTATGCTAATAATTGGTTACATTACAAAACCTACACCAAAATAAATTTTTTTTAAAAGATGAGATAAAGATTAAACAGTGTCTGATCCTAGAGTCAATAAGAAACCGCTAGAATTTATTGAGTGTGGTAGGAATAGGGGTTAAATGATCAGACCTGTGCTTTAAGAAAATCATTTTGGCAGTTGTGTGGCAGATGTAATAGAGAGTTGAGACACTAGACGATGTCAATCAGATTACCTTTCCAATAGTCCAGGCTCAAGGTGATGAAGGCTTGAACTAAGGTAGAGGCTTTGTCAATAGATCAAAGGAACAGTCAGTCAACATGTTGACTCGAATTTATCAAGCACTTACTAAGTTCCAGGTGGGGCAGCTAGGTGGTGCAGTAGATACAAGTGCCAGACCTGAAGTCATGATTTTCTAAGTTCAAATATGGCCTCAGACACTTACTAGCTGTGTGACCTTGGGTGAGTCACTTAAGCTGGTTTGCCTCAGTTTCCTCATCTGTAAAATGAGATGGAGAGGGAAACAACACAGCAAACCACTCCAGTATCTTTGCCAAGAAGAGTTAGACACAACGCTGTGCTGAATGGTGAAAGAACAAATACAAGCACAAAGAAATAAAGTCACATTCCTTAAGTAGCTTATATTCTAATGGGGGAGACAATACATAAAAGGGAAATGAAAAGTTGAAGCTGGGAAATATAGCAGAGATGATGGTTGAAAAAGATGTACTTCATGGTAGACAAAGTCCAGAGTGTCAGGAGTGCAGTTTGGAGAGGAATGAAAGAAAACAGGATGGGAGATGTCATAAAGGTAGAAATGATAATATTTGCCCAATAGTTTAATTAGATATGTGGGGTGAGTGATAGCAAGGTGCTGAGGATGACACTGAAATTGTGAACCTGGGTAACTGGTGAATGGTAGGATAGGATGGTAGAGCCCTTGACAGAAAGAGGGAAATTTAAGCAGAGGATGGAAGGCGTTTTCCAGGATGGGGTTGGGGAGGGACATAATTGTAATGATATTTGTTATGATGATCACAATCTATCCATATCTGTTTATCTGACACAACTTACTGCCCCCAAAAAGGAAAAACAGGAAGGCGGGGCTTTAATTCATCCATCATTTTCTTTTTTTAAAAATTAAATTATTTTATTTGTTTTCAGTGTTCTACAATCACTTCCATATATCTTAGATTTTCCCCCCTCCCTCCCCTTTCTTCTCCCTTCCTTCCCCACTCCCTCCCTGAGATGGCATACAATTTTATATAGGCTCTACACATACATTCCTATTAAATACATTTTCACCTTAGTCATGTTGCATAGAAAAATTAAAATGAATAGGAGAAATAATAAAACAAAACAAAACATAATACAGAAGAAAATGATCTGCTTCATTCTGTGATCGAATTCCATAGTTCTTTCTCTGGATGTGGAAGGCATTTTGCCTTGAGGCCATTGAGAATTTTTTAAGTCCTTGCATTGCAATGAAGTTCCAAGTCTACCAGAAAAATTCCTTGCACACTGTGGTTGTTGCTGCGTACAAAGTTCTTCTGGTTCTGCTCCTTTCACTCAGCACCAGTTCCTATAAGTCTTTCCAAGCCTCTCTGAAGTCTTCCTTTTCATCATTTCTTATAGCACAATAATATTCCATTACATTCATATACCACAATATATTCAGCCATTCCCCAATTGATGGCCATCCCCTTGATTTCCAGTTTTTGGCCACCACAAAGAGAGCTACTATAAATATTTTTGTACATGTGGGAGCCTTTCCCATTTTTTTGATCTCTTAGGGATACAGTCCTAAAATGGTTTTTCTGGGTCACAGGGTATGCACATTTTTGTAGCCCTTTGGGCATAGTACCAAATTGCTCTCCAGAATAGTTGGATCAGCTCACAGCTCCACCAACAACGAATCAGTGTTCCAACTCTCCCACATCTTCTCCAACATTTATCATCTACCTGTTTTGTCATGTTAGCCAATCTGATAGATGGGAAGTGGTATCTCAGAGTTGTTTTGATTTGCATCTCTCTAATCAATAATGATTTAGAGCATTTTTTCATATGACTATAGATAGTTTTCACCCATCATTTTCCCTCTCAAGAATTCTCCTTACAATCATGAAGTGAATTGAGAACAAAGAGAGGGGCTGTTCCTTCCATGGATGCCTGTAGCTACTAGGTCATGGCTGCTTCAGGAAGTTGCAGTGAAAGGCTTCAAGGAGAGAAGGTTAAAATCTTACAGCAATTTGGAAGGCAGAACTGGGAAGGGTTGAAAGATAAAGGTTAGTGTAAATGTCTTGAAGAAAATTCCTCAAACTGGCTATGATGAGTGAGGTAGTTGGGATAAGTCCCATCTCTCCCAATTTGTTAGCCACACATTTCTTGGGGATGAGACCACAGCTTTCTGAGAGGCTAGCCTCCAACCCCACCTCTTTTGGAGGCCACTTCTCTAGACCATAGCTTAAGTAGTAGCAAAAACCTGGGGCTAGGAAACATGGTACAATGGAAAATGACTTGGGTTTGGCATTAGAAAACAGACTCAAATCCTCTCTGTGGCTAACTAACACTATGATTTTGGACATGTCATTTAATCATCCTGCACCTCAGTTTCCTCATCTGTGAACTAGATGACTATGCAATCCAGCCTTTAATCTGTGATCCTCTGAAAGAGGAGCCCGACACTATCATTGTGACTCTATCGGTAACTTTAAACAAGTCACCTATCATATTTTTGTGCTTCAGTTTCTTCATCTTTAGAATGGGGATATTAATACCTTTCCTTCTAACCTCAGAGAAGAGGATTTTGGACAATGGATTTAAAGCTTCAAGGGTTCTTAGAGATGATCTATTTTAGGATATTTTATTTTAGGATATTTTAGAATAAGGAAGCAGAGGACCAGAGAGATTCAGTTACTTGCTCCAAACCACACAGGCAGAGCATAATTGACAAAGCTGGGATTAGAACCCAGGGCCATAGACTCCAGGGCCAACATTCCTTCCACTGTATCACACAGCCTCTTTGTTGTGGGGATCAAACAAACCTAAAAGTGCTTTGAAAAGCATCATGTACTATATGCCAAAATGAGGTAGTCTTTTCTAGACACACTCTGGACATGATTATTCCCTGAAGCTAAAACATTACATAACATCAGAATAAAATTTTGCAAAGAAGGAATCATTGTTCTTTTTTTCATGGAGAAAACCAAACATCTACCATATTAATAGCTTTTTTTTTAAAGGAAAAAAAGGCTTTCATTGCTTACAGTACCATTTCAAAAGCTTGAAATTAACATTTGCTTATTGTTGGTTTAATCTCTTTCCATTTGGCAGATGTTGAATCCAGCTCTAGTTTCAAAGGGAGATGCAAGTAAAGCTGGTCCTACTTATGCACTACCATATTGTGGGGGCTGCTCAGCGCCAGGCTGGGGACAGCATCCGACAGCAGCAGCTGCCGGGCTGATGCTGAGCTCGCTGGAGCCACTGGCCCATTGCTTTGTGCAGTGGGGCTCCCTCGAAGATAGTGGCTCATTTTGATTTTAATCTCCTACTGACAATCTGGTCCCCCTTTAAAGCAGGAGATTGGGAGAAGTGGTGTAGAACTTATCAGCAATTTCGATTTCAAACCATGCAAAAGGAGGAAAAATCACAAGGTAGTCACAAGCCATTTGTTTACCAAAAACATCAATATCTGCCCCTCCAGGAAACTTGATTCAGGTTTGTCACTGAAGTATGCATCCAGCTGTCAACAGCAATATGTCTCTCTTTGTCAAACATCTCTCATCTTTTAAGTCCTGTAGGCATTTTCAGAGAACTGTCCTTGGCTGATGTCCTCGTGGTGAAGCATCCTAATGGACTCAGATCATTGTGCGGTGGTTGAAGCAAAGTTATTCATCATAATTTAGCAAAACCTCTAAATGCCACTTGCATTTTTTTGTGGAATTTCTCACACATAATAGCAAGCATCTGGAAGCCTTCAAGAGCCAGGTACACTCTGTCACCAAATATCAGACTCCTGTGGACTTGTCTTAGATCCCAACTTGGTACCTGTAACATAAGAAAGAGGAGTTTTTTGTTTATTTATTTTGTTTCTAAATTCAGTCTGTATGCACAACATATGAGCCGTGGGCTTAGATTTGGTCCCTGTTTCATTTAAAGATTAGAATCAATAGCAACCTACATTTGTATGACCCCATTTGAGGACTAAAATACTGAAGCAATTTGCCATTTCGTTCTGCAGCTCATCTTACAGATAAGGAAACTGAGGCAAATGGGGTTAAGTGATTTGTGCAGGGTCACCCAGCTAGTAAATATCTGAGGTCAGATTGGAACTCAGGTCTTCCTGACTCATCTATCTATCTATCATCTATCTATCATCTGTCATCTATCTATCTCTCTATCCATTTATGTATTGATCTATGTATCTATCAATGTATCTATCGGTCTACCTGTCTATCCACTGTGCCACCAGCCACCATAAAAATTTTGCAAAAGTTTACAAAAGTGCTTTCCCTACAACAACCCTTTAAAGTAGGCAATACAAGGATATCACCCCCATGCTCCAGGTGAGGTAACTGAGGCTAACAGAACAAATTGCAGTACCCACGGTCACATAACTACTAAATGTCTGGACCTAGGTTTCCTGATTCTGAGCCCAGGGCCCTTATTTATTGGCACTAAGTGGAGACACTTAACAAGTCAAAGAAGAAAGCAACTCCGTGGCACTGTGGATAAACCACTAGGCTTAGAATCTGACATCTGAATTCAAATCTCAGCTGCTTACCAGTGATGCAGTAGTGGGCAAATCACTTCCCTTTACTTTTCTCAGTCTGAGATTCCCTATCTGAAAAATGAAGGGGTTGAGCTCAAAGTCTGTAAGTCCTTTCCAGCTCAAAACCTATGAGCCTCTGACACGTTGCCAGCTTACTCCTTGGCTTCAGGGCAAAATTGAATGGGCAATCAGATCTTTCTTAAAGGTAAGAATAAAAAAGAAGACTGACCTGATACCAAAATATTCTGTATTCATCACAGGAGACACCTAAAATAAACTTCCACAGGCCATGATGGTAAAGCAAAAGACCAGATGAATGTGAAGATCTTAAGGAAATTGAACCTATTTTTAATAATGTTCTGGTATGGACAGATACCAGGTTTTTTTCGGTCTTATAATATGTGGACTGTTTTGACAAAGAAAGGCTCTGTAGCCCTGTTTTCAGAACAAAAGAAGTAGGCCACGTCTGTGGATGGTACATTGTACCATGATACAATAGCTCCTCCTGCTGTATCTTAATAGTCTAAATTTCCAGATTTTTATTTGACTCATTTTAAAAAATAATATTGCAAAGATATAGCTCTCCCCTTTCTTAATTTCCTGATCATTCATTGCTCCTTTCCTTGTCATGTAATGGAACATATTGTTTTTTATCTTTTAGTCTTTTCTCTCCTTAATCTTGTTTCCCTTCCGCAAATTATCACCTGTTTCTCTGATCTCCCTGCCTGGTTAGATTCAGTGATGTCTGCTCTGAAGACACCTGGCCAATATTCTTTGCTATCTACCGGGCAGCATCTAAAAGATTGGCTCATCTAGTGAAATTGCTTCAATTTTAAAAAATCACTTAAAAGCCTTACTGTTTTAGGAAGTTTTTGTAATATTTGATGGTTAGAGCTCTCCCTGTTGACTGTCAAACCTCCTCAGATCCATCACTACTTTATTGACCCTCAAGGAGGTTGCTGTAATCAATCAACAAGCATTTATTAAGCATTTACTACATACCAGCCAACGTGCGTGGAATTGGAGCTGACTCTAGACACAACTGAAACCTAACTGGGTTTGTCTTCAAGAGCACAAGTCTCCCGATTCACTGTGTCCTGATGCTGTCTGGCCTTCCTTCACTCTATCAAAAACTGGTTTCAGGAAAGGATCTTAAACTTACTCACACTGAGTTATTAATGACTGATACCAGGGACATGTAAATCTTAATAGAACTAAAGGAATGAAGAATTCCTTTATTCAAATTCAAATTTAAGAATAATATAAGAATATAAGATATAAGAATGATAATAATATAAGAATTCAAATTCAGAATTTCAGGAATAGATCAGGGGATGTATGTTGAAGATATATTTTTTGTTTGTTTCTCTGTTTTATCTTAATTCATTTTCAGTTTTCAACACTCACTTCTACAACATTTTGAGTTGAAGGTATATTTTAAGGACAGTGGTCCTCTCTGGCATCCCTCAGATAATATCCTGTAGGCAGACACCTGTAGGCTGTCATGTAATTAAGTTACCTGGAACTGTGTGGCTCTGTATGAGGCCACATCTGCCTGCATGAGTAATTAACTAAATGGAGCTAACTGCTCTGGGGCAGATTCTCAGAGGGAACCACACTAGTCTGAGGCTTGGCTTAGCACCAGAGGTAGTGTGCAACAGAGACAGGACTGAATTTGAAGTTATAGAAACTGAGTTCAAATGTTCACTCTGCTGCTTCCTACCCTCGTGACATTGGACAGAACCCTCACCTATTCATGCATCAGTTCATTTACCTATACAATGATGCACCTGGCCTAGTTAACCTCTACTATGGAGATCACACAGTTCAATAGAATAAGCACTGGCCTCAGAGCCAAAAGACTGGAGTTCAAATGCTGCCTTTGTCACCTACTACCTGTGTGACCTTGGGCAAGTCACCTAAACTCTTAAGGCCTTGATTTCTTCATCAACAAGATAAGGGGGTTGAACAACATGGCCTTTAAGGTCTCATCCTGCTCTAAATCTATGATCTAAAATGGTAGAAAAACACCTGGCTACAGAATACAAATCCTAGTATTTCTTTTCTCTGTAGTAGGCTGACCACAAGATGGCACTGCCATTCTTCTGATTACCTTCTGAGCTAGAGAGGCCTTGAAGGAAAGCCCAGGGTCAGAAAAATGCACTTATACAGAAAACCCTAGCAAACAAACAGTCCCTCCCTGCCATCATTTTTTTTTCCTGTAATGGTTTATTAAAGTTACAATTTCTTTTAAAGGAATACATGATCACTGAGACTTCAAGCACATTTATGAGGGGAGAAAAAGGAACACAGGGAAAATGAAATACTTAAAACAGCAGCATTCCTTAGTAATTTAGGAAGAGGTCCTATGGTAAATAGCCGAAAAAGATTTTTGCAGGAGATGAATGTTAGTGAAAACTAAAATTATTTTCTTTTCTAAAAGTGACTCTGTTTTCAAGTCCCTAAATTCCCTGGTGAATATTTAATCTTTTATTTCCCCTTAGAAAAATCCTCTTATGCTCATTGTGGTGGTGCTCCTATGAATTTTTATTTTATTATTTATTTTATGTCTAGCAGTCCCTCAGGAAAATAGGCTCCCCTTAGGGCATCTGTGGCTGGCATTGGAAGAAAGACAGTGGAAGTTTGTGGAGAAGGGGCTATTTCTAAGTTATGTACAATTGAGGAGGACTTACAGAGATATACATGGAGAGGCTGCCTTGCGTATTATTAGAGAAAACAACCGCATCAGTGAGATCGCTGATCCATCAAAGACTAAAGAGTAGAAAGTAAATGTTGGTAGATGCTCATAGTAGCCCATCTGAAGCAGCCTTCATCTTTTCTGAGTAGTTTATCTCCGTATATGGAAAGCAAATGGCCAAGAGAACCCTGTTGGCGATCACACTGGAAACTGATACATAAAGGACTGGTTAAAAATCTGGTAATATTAGGCTGGAAAAGAGAAGATTTAGGAAGCTATGATGCTGGTCTTCAAATATTTAAAGAACTGTCACATGAAAAAGGGATTAAATTATTACCCTAGAGGTCATAAATATGAGCTACGGGTGACAGGTGCAGAGCAGTGAATAACCTCTGTTGTGGGAAAAAAAAAAAAAAGAGAAAATGTGTTTATAAACAAACCCCAGAGTGTCTCAGAGTAGATGGAAGTACCTGGGGACTTGGGTTCTAATCCTGGCTGTGATACTTAAACTAGTTGTGTTACACTAGGCAGATCACACATCTCCCTATCCTTCAGCTTTTTATCTGTAAAATAAGGGGACTGGACATCAACATCACCATCTTGCCTAGCATTTATACTTTAAGGTTTGCAAAGTACTTGACAAATATCTCTTTTGAACCTCAGGAGAACTCTAAGACATGGGTGCTATTATTATCTCAGTTTTAGAGATAAGGAAACTGAGGCAAACAGAGGTTAAATTACTTGCCCAGGGTCACACAACTAGTAAGTACCAGATTTTAACTTAGATCTTCTAGACCCCAGGATCGACACTTTCTCCACCTGGCTACCTAGTTACCTCCATTATCTCTACAGCTCCTTCTTGCTCTGTCCTATGATCCTGTGAAACTTGTTTCAGTGACAAAGGCTACAGTCTGAGCTAAGTGGTTCTCAGCTGACTTGACAGCAGCCCAAATCCCTGCACCCTTTGACTAAAGTCTCACTTGCAGAAATAAAGAATACAGTTGGCAAATGTTCCTAAGGAACTTTTGCAAGTCTTCACTGTTCAGTGAAATAGATAATTTCAGTTAAAACTAACACCTACTTGTGGAGGCAGCTTTTCCTCTGGGCGAGTGTGGATGCCAGGTAGCAGCAATCATCTGTTGGCTTAATATAAGCTAATGCCAGCCTGGCTCTTTAGAAGTCACCCAGGTGGCAACGTTCTTTTTTTCAAGTATTTTTCCTTCTCTTCTCCACTCACCGCCCCCACCACCATCACCATATTTGCCGTATCTCTCTCTGTCCCTTTCCTAATTCTCTTTACCACACTGTCTTTGCCGTCCCATTCTGAGCCAACTCACTGACATTTTGCAGCTTTTCTTAACCCAGGGAAACTGAGCGTGTGGCAAGAGCTCCCCCTACTGATACTAAGAGAAAAGACAGTATCGTTAGATGAGACTGAGGCTTTCCAAGGGGAAATTAAAAAAATATTGTTTCCTTAATTCTTTAGGGAAACCACCTTTTTATTTATTTTTAAAATAGATTTTCTTGTTTACTGTGAGCTTGACAGGCACCAGCAAACACACACACTCTAGTATTCAAAGAACAAAAAAGAGGATTGGATCTATACGAAAACTTGATCTTGTGTGTGTATATGAGAATGTTTATTGTATAGATACATAATACATAGATATATTATATATATATACACACGTTACATAGTTTATTTCTAAGTTTCTAGTGATTTTAACAAAGTAGTAATAAAATTTTTATATTTGTTTTTGCTCCCTTCTGAAGGAAGACTTAAGTTCAAAAAAGCTTCAGACATGTCTGACCCTTAGGTCACTTAACCTCTGTCTGCTTTAGTTTCCCCATCTGTAAAATGGGGATAATAAGAGTACCCAGCTCTCAGGGTTGTTGTAAGGAAAAGAAGAGATGTTTGTTAAGTGCTTTGCAAACCTTAAAGGACTATATGAAGGCTAGCTATAACTATTATTCTTTCCTTCAATGGGTTTTTGTTTATTTTATTAATGTTTTCTGTTTTCTTTAGGACTGTATTTTCTTTTGTTTTTCTTTTGTCTTTGTCACCTCCCATTAACTCATCCTGATTTCTCCTTCCTTTTCCTTCATTCCCATTTAAGTTTTCTCTTGTGACAAATAAATAGGGACAAACGCAAATCAAACATTGTTTTGATGTTGTCAAAATTTGTCCCATGGAACCCTGAAAAAAAAAACAAACCCGAAACACTGGCCATGAACAAAAATGTATATCTCATTCTACACCTCCTAGTCTTCACTTCTCTGCCAAGAGGCAGGGGGCATGTAGGCACCATCTTTGCCACCCTGCAGACAAACTCTTCCATGAAACATATCACTATCCCACTCAGCCATGTAAGGAGGAATTCTTGGTGAGCTTTAAGGGAAAATTTCAACTATTTCCCTATTGACCATTCTTTTGTACCAAACCTTCCCACACTAACCAGTCACTTTTTCATATTAAAGGCATTGAAGTACACTGCTAAATTATAAATATAATTTGGAAGTAGCAACATTAGAAGCCTTCACATAAATCATGGTTTCAGATTAGTTAGTCAGTCCTTAATAGGGCTCCAAGGAAATAGGAGAAAAAGAAACCAAGTACATTTTAATGTAGGGATGGAGAAAAATCATAGAATCTCAGATTTGGAAAGGACATCAGAAGTCACCTAGTCCAACCTTTCCCTGAGTGAGACTTCTCTCTCCATCATAAGAAGTATTCACCCAACCTCTACTTAAAGGTCTTTAATGAAGCTAAAATCCTCTTGAGGTAGTCCATCCTACTTTTCCTAGCTCTAAGTGTTGGGGAATCTCCTTCCCCTTATAATAATAGTTCATAGTTATACAGTTTTAAGATTTGAAGGACTGGCTAAACTAGAGACCACCAAGAAAAACTTAGGAAGCCTAAAGTCTACTCATTCTTTTATTGAACATTTAAAATATAATTTGTTATTCACAGGACACTGTTCAACAATATGTTACCTTTTCATTGATATGTAAAAATGTATATATCTAAAATTATAGAGGACTAGGTAATAGAGTAAGGATTGGACTCATGCCAAGAAGGCTTGAGTTCAAATCTTATTTAGAGAATAGCTGTGTGACCCTGAGTAAATAACTTAATTCTTCTCTGTTTCAGTTTCCTCATCTCTAAAATAGGGGTAAATAGTAGTACACACATTACACAACTGTTATAAGGATCAAATGAGATAACATGTGCAAACTACTTTGTAAACCTTAAAAGAACACATATTATATATATATATATATATATATATATATATATATATATATATATATATATATATATATATATATATATATATATATATATATATATACTGTTGTTATCATACATGATAAAAAATGAATTGTCTTCAATGTCTTTATTCTTTGGTGGATTAAAACTTTTGTCCTATGGAATCCTGAAGAACAAAATGTTAAAATGTTAACCAACCAATCTGTCAATCTAGTACTTGGGAAACTATGAATAAAATCCACAGTGAGTGTAGTGCTATAGAAAAAGCAAAGAACTGGCAGTTAGTAGTTCTAGATTCAAATCCCAATTCTGCCACTTTATGCTTTGTGTGACTGACACACAATTTACACTGACCTTTAATTTCTTTATCAGGCAAATGAAGGGGTTGAACTAGATGCCTTCCTAAGATTTCTTCTAGCTCTAAATCTATGAATCTCAGGGTCAACTCTTCATAATCTCAGTTTGACAAAAGTCTCTCATATATTTTTTTCCCATCACAGAATAGTCTCCTCTGGGGACATTTTTAATGATATCAAACAAATCCTATCTCTCTTATTTAGTTTCTAACTTAGTTGATGGAGAAAAATACCATTTGGGTACTGTAGCACCAATGTGATACCCACAACAGCCTCTATAGACATGCATGCATATTTCCAGGATAAATTTGCAAAATGCAAACTCTCTTCCTCAAAGAGAAAACCAAGACATTTATTCAAATTCTAGAAAGTCAGTTCCACCATAATAACAATGAAATCTATGCACATTATCAATGCAGGAAGCATGGCCATCCCCATGCCTTCGTCAGGCTTCCTCACAAACAAGCTCCCTTACACAAAAATCACTCTCTCTCTCACTCACTCTAGCTGCTCTGCTCTGTTCTGACTGCTCTCTCTCTCTCTCTCTCTCTCTCTCTCTCTCTCTCTCTCTCTCTCTCTCAGCTTTTCCTCATTCTCTCTCAGCTCCATTTTTCCTGCTCTACCCGTTTGACAAGCTTCTCCCACCATGCCATGTGACTTAGGATGTGGGCTGGACCAAAGCTCAAAGCAACATGAGCCTATTAAGGCGCAGGGAAGATCTTCAAATTCCCTTAACATTACAGATTCCTATACAAAAAACTATAAAATTCCCCCAGAAAGCAGATGTGAGAGAAGACATAAAATATCAGTTTCCAGTACATCAGATCTGTGTCTCTTCCTCTAGGTTAGAATTTCCTTAGGGCAGAGGCTATACCTTTTATTTTTTCTGCATACCCCACAGCACCTAGAATAATGTTTGTCACTGAATAAATGTTTTTTGACTTACTGATCTTGCCATTTTAATTGAAATAATCAATATTCATTTCTAATACTAAGAGACATTACAGTGCTATCATGGTGATGGCACTGTATTTGAAGTCATGGAACCTAGGTTCAAATTCCAACTCTGCTATTTATTAATATATATTTACTAATGTTTACTAATTGTGTCACCTTAGGTAAGCAATTTCATCCCTGTGGGCTTCAGTTGTTTTCTCTGTAAATGGAGGGAAGTCAACTATGTGATGTCAAATATTGGTAAAGCACCTAGTATACTGCAGAGGACATAGTAGGTACTTAATAAGTGCTTATTCCTTTCTCCTTTCCCTCTCTTCTCTCAGCTTCACTCCTGACTCTCTAGACTTCTCCACGCTGTCTTAGCTGCCTTTTCATCCTAAAAGCTTTTTTGACCCCTTTGAGTTCCTCCTCTGATTGGCAACTTATTCTCTGGCATCTCCATTTTGAGAAGTACCCAGACTAGCCATGACCCTGTCTTCCCCCCTCCACTGGCTTTGCTTTTGACTCTCTGGACTTTTCTACCACACCTCTGCATGGGTAACTTCAACCTTCTTCCCCACCACTCCCTGCTTTGAGGATCCTTTTTATGTTTTGTCTTCCCCCATTAAAAATAAAAGTTTTTCGAGAATAGAGGAGGCATTGCTTTCTGCATATATTTGCATTCTCAGTACTTAGCTTGGTGCTTGGCAAATAGTATATAATATTCTTGGCGATCTTATTTGACTCCATGGTGCCTTTCCAGGATTGAAATAATAATCTTATGTCCTAACACATCACTTATACGTTTCCATCTTCACCTATAGCAAAGACTCTTATTCCCACCATTAATCATTTATTTTGACTTCCCTGTCTGAAACACCTTTCCCCAACCTTTACTTCCTTATAGAGGTTATCTCTCCCTATTATAATGTAAGCTCCTTGAAGGCACTACTGTCTTGCCTTCTTATTTTTTCATTCTTAGAACCTATCACAGTGCCTAATCCATCATAAGCATTTCATAAACTCTTTTTTTATTCTTTCATCCATCAATCCATCTTTCCATCCACCCATCCATGTATTCATTCATCTCTTCAAGAACTGTCAGAGGCAAGTGAGTCACCTGTAGTAGGTGGCTTATTGTGAGTGAGAACAAATGAATGGCACCTGCTGCTTCTTGTAATCAAATGAAAGGATTGGGTGTGAAGCCATGTTGTAGCTTAGAGGATAAACTTGTTATTAGAACAAGAGAGGAAGTGGCCTAAGGGTAATGAGATATGTTTACCTGAGTCATCACTTGCATGCGAAATATATGCACAGCAAAGCCATCAGAGCAATATAGCAAGGGAAGCATTTAGAAGGATCCATACAGTTGATTATTGAGTCCCTTTACAAATGGCCCATGGGAAATGAAAAGCAAAGCAGGAAAAGTGCTGAGTGTTGGGCAAAAGAGCATGAAATGAATGCCTTTCTATTCTCAATTAAGTGGCATGAGAGGGAGGGGTCCTCAAGAGAAGTAACAGGGCAGGCTGCCACAGATAGAAGAGGTAAGGGCAGAGACAGGTTCCTCGTCTCTTGCCATTAGAAAGGAGAAGGGTGAGTAATTGCCCAAGGCTCATAACTCATAATTATCCATATCCCCGAGGACAAATTAAAGAATATGCCAATAACATCCTAAAGTGAGGTTACAGGTCCTGAAAACTGACAAGTTCCCAATGATTCTCTGATTCCTCATGCCCATGGATCCTGTAGACTGAAAAAGAGATGGAATTTTCTTTCCATTGGGGATTGAAAGACCCCAACTACTGCACCCCAACTACTGCATCGTGGGTACTCCCAACCAACTCCTCCCTCCTGTCCTGACTAGGCAGTATCTAATATAACATTTCAGAAAAAAAATTGGTTGGGGGCCTTGAGGGAAGAATTCAGAGCAGTCACACTGACAATCTCTTTTACAGGATCAAAGTAAGAAAGGCTGAAACAACCCAGCCTCTCTCCCCTTCCCACACATCCTTTGTTGCAATTCTGTGAAGATGTGACATGGTACTCCAGGGGCGGGCATCCTTTAGTTAAGGTTTTAAGAGGCGCTTGATAACACTTCAATGCCAGAAATGAATGTATAAAACATGAGGAATTGAAGTTGGCAGATAAGATTGAAAATGGGCTTCATGGCACTGGAATGACAGGATGCCATGAAGAATCTCAATCCCAGCTGAAAGGAGCTGCTATCTGGCAGCTAATGAGGATGCCACTGGAACCAGGCAGAAAGAAGTTAGGCTCTTTTGTTGTGTTTCTGGGCAGTCAAAGCAAAATGCATTTCTAAGCTGTGAGCCACAGGGATGAAAATGCCTCTAACTCTCAAAGTAGATATCTTTGCTTTCAGAAAAAAGATAATATAAAGTTATAAATGTGTGTATGTACATATGTATGTATTTGCACAGTTTTGTACACTTGTATACAGACACACACATATGTGTATAGAAAATTAGTGAACTGGTTAAGAATATTAAGTATATTAAGAAATTTTATGGTCTGCTCAATTTCTCAAGACAGGATTTTTCCTATAAACGTATTAAAAAAAATAATGGCGGGGGGGCAATTAATCAGTAAACATTTATTGACTGTTTAGAACTGGACTTGTTCTGTGGAGGACAGAAGAAGAGTCAAGGACATGGTCCTTTTCCTCAAGGTGATCACCATGTAAATAAGAAGATATATAACCTCATAAGGCAGTATTTTGATTTTGGTTACCTATGATTACATAGGTATAGGAGACTCCTTGTGAGGAAAACTCCTCTACCAAGGCAGATCAGTCAGTCAATTAATATGTATTAAATGTCCGCTATGTACCAGACACAAAGAAGGGTAAGACATAATCTCCACTTTCTAGGAGCTCACAGAAAATATTTAAGTGACTTTGTACAGAAAAGCTGCATACACAGGGTGAATTGGAAATAATTAACAGAGGGAAGGGACTTGAATTAAGGAGGATTAGGAAAGGCTTCTTGTAGAAGGTGGAATTTTAGCTGCAACTTGAAGGAAGCCAGGGAAGTCAGTAGGCAGAGATGGGGAGGAAGAGCACTCCAGGAATGAGGGACAGTTGGTAAAAGGCATGGAGATGGGAAATGTAGTGTTTTGTTGTAGGAAATAAAAGGAGGGCAATGTCACTGAGTCCCAGGGTAGGTGGGGAGTGGTGGGTGTGGTGCGGGTGAAAAGTGTAACAAGATTGGAAATGGGGGGGGAGGGAGAAAAATGAGAGAAGGTTATAAAGGTTATAAAGGTCTTGAATGCCAAACAAAGGATTTTATATTTGATCCTAAAGGTAATAAGGAGCCACTGGAATTGATCTAATAGGGGAATGACATGGTCAAACATGTATTTTAGGAAGATCACTTTGACAGCTGAGAGGAGGATGGAGTGGAATGGGGAGAGACTTGCGGCAGAAAGACCCATCAGAAGATTATTGCTATAGTCTGGATGTAAAGTGAAGAAGGTGTTGGCAGTTTTGAAGGAGGAAAAGGGACATATGGGAAAGATATTACAAAGGTAAAATTGACAGACTTTACAATAGATTGTATATGAAGGATGAAAGAGATTGAGAATAAGGGATGACATCTAGACTTTGAGCTTGCCTGGCTGAAAGGATGGTAGTACACTTAATACTAATAGGGCAGTTTGGGGAAGGGAGCATTTAGAAGGAAAGATGAGTCTAGTTCTGGACACGTTGAGCTTAAAATGTCTGCAGAACTTCTAGTGCAAGAAGTCCAACAGGTAGTTGGAGATGTGAGAGAGCATGTGCCCTACTACTTATGATCTAAGAGTTGAGGAGCACGAAGACATTAAGTGTCTTGCAGAGAGTCACATAGCCAACAAGTCCCAGAAAGAACATTTCAAACCAAGTCTTCCTTCCATTGAGGCAGGATCTTTATCCATTATGCCACACCTCCTCACTGTGACACTATATACTTAATATTTTTAGTTCAATCCGGGAATCACCAATGTGTTTTAATTTAAGGGATACTAGGAAAGATCACGTCCAAGAGTCAGTGTAGTGAAGTGGAAAAAGGCGTGGATTTGAAGTCAAAGAATAAAGAAGATCCTAGTCATATTAAGTAATGCTTGTGTGACCATGGGCAACTCACTTAACCCTTCTTGACTTTAGTTTCTTTATTAGTAAAATCAAAGGATTGGACTAGTTGACCTTCAAATGTCCCTTCCAGTTCTAAATATATGATCCTATATATCCCCCTACTGAAGCCTAATATAACACAATTAGTGATTTACTGTTTTGATTAAGCCTTTCTCCATCTTGATTTTTTTAAAGATGCAAATACTGTTCTAAGGTAATCACATTAGTATGAATAGGCTTATCAATCATGTTCTTCTATGAGTGTTAGGAGACATGAAGCAGTAATTCTCCTCATAGTCTGTATAAAAGGTATTGAATTTATCAATCAACAAGTATTTATTAAATACCTACAGGACCAGACACTATTCTAAGCCCTGGGAATACAAAAAAAAACCAAAACAAAACAAACAAAAAAAAACAACCAAGCTTGCATCTTCCCTCAAGGAGCTTTTGTTCTATTGGGGGAGGTGACATATAAATACATAGATTTATACAAGATACCTAAAAATATAAATAAAGGTAACCTTAAAGGGAAAGTTTAGATGGTTAGAGAGAGCAAGGAAAGTCTCCCGCAGAACTTGGTGTTAGAGCTAACTGTGGAAAGAAGCCAGGGAAGCTGGGTGAGGAGGGAAAGGGTTCCAGCCATAAGGTAAGTTGATGAATAGGAAGAAGGAGGGTCGTGTATGAGCAACAGTGAGACCAGCATGACTGGATCTTAGCAGGCACAGAGGGCAATAATGTACAAGAAGTCTGGAAAATTGGGAAGGGCCAGGTTGTGAAAACTTTAAATGCTAAACAGGGGAGTTTGTATTTGATCCTAGAGGTAAGAGGGACAAATGAATAAACTGGAGTGTATAGAGTAGAGAAGTGATGTAGCCAGATATATATATGCTTTAGGAAAGGAGGTACCGAAAATGGAGGACAAGGTACCAAAAAGAAACTTCATGACTGATGATCCTGCTCATGTGGAAAAAAATTGGGTTCCGGTACTCCTTTTTCCTCATTTTTTTTTTCAGGGTTAGTTTCAATGGATAAATTGTAAGGAAGAAATAGATGGGAACCTATGTTTAAGTAAGTGGTCAACCCACAACTTTATTTCCCCCCATTATCAGGGGATGTTTGCCAAATTCCTGCATTTTATATTGTATGCTACCTCATCAAATATTTTACACAATCAAAACTGATGGAAATGGACATAAATTGCAGCCTTGAAGGGCAAAAGAATCATACAATAGGGGAGGTACTTTCTGAGTGGTATCAAGGTCCATGCTTCTAAGTATCCTGAGGCGACTGAACTTTGCCCTAAGATTCTGACATCTAGGAGAATCATTTTTTTTTTTCCTTCAAATTGTGAATACCATCCTTGCCCTATGTATAGAGATGGGAAAAGGAGCCTCCCATTATTGTTCCAGTGTGGTGGTATAAAGGATGGTAAGGGATAGTTTTTTTAGCACTGACTATTGGAGCTATCTCCTGCCCTGCTGGCTGTTTCCCCAAATCACCAGCCAGCTACTGATAATTACAATAACACAATGTCCTAGGGTAATCCCTACAGGTCAGAGTACACTGGGGACCTGTTCTATCTGTGAGTTAACAAAAACATGGAGAGAAGAGAATGACCAAGTTCTACTCTAACCACTGTTCAGTGTGTAGTTGCCAGTTCTGATATTTCTCTGTGACAATCCTATAACTAGGGCAGGTTATCATTGAGTTACTCTGTGGTGCTGAATTAAATTTGCCGATAGCATGTGCACTCATGCAGCAAGCATAAACTACTGAGTTTCTTAGCCAGTCAGTATGAATACTCAAATGAATCTGTAACCTTATCTATTCCCTCCAAAAGCAGGGATGAAGATTGCAATACATCCTTGCTTTTTTATATTGTGTAACTCTTGACCAAGTCCTTCCATAAATCAGCCACAGGAGATCTACCCAAGTAGCCAATGGCCTCCTAGCGAAGACTATCAGTGGAACATAGATACCGTCCCTCAGATGATCACTTCTCTCATACCATCAAAGCCAACTTCTTTTCTCATACATTTCCTTGACAATATTTTTTACACAATTCTGTCATAATTCCTTCTTTGTAATATGTTGAAGGTTGCTCATGCCCACCATGTTTCTGTCCATTGGCCTTTGGGTGATAATAGTAATTCTTTGGTGGCTGTATTGTTCTATGATTCAGAGCCATACAACTTCACCAAAAGATGATCAGTATTAAAAATATAAGGTCAGGATCTTTAAAAGAATTTTGGAATTTCCCAAAGGATTTCCCATCTACTGTCTTTCCTCTGTCCAGTTATGGACTGAATTCATTACTACTTATTGCATCTATCACATTAAAAATATTCATTAACTCACATGCATGTATACATACATGTACATAATGCTATATAAATGCTATATATGTATGTACATGTATTTTACTATATATTTATATATAGTATATACATATACTATATATTTACATATAGTGTGTGTATACATATATACATTTACACACATATGTACATTTGCAGAGAGGCAATCTCTATATTATAGTCATCATCTTGTTTTCTCCTCTGTGGATAGATAACGGTACTTACCTTGTTGTGTTCATCCTTCATTGCTGAAGAAGACCATGTCATCAGAGAAATGATGACGACTTGCATTTGACTTTGTTTTGAGTGAGGGAGGTCTGTGCAGGTCACCAGCCTCACTACAAGTACCAGTGGTACTTACAGATTCCATTTAGAAGGCTTTGCAGTGTTTTAGGATTTAACACCATAAGCATAATGCCATCTGCAAACCAGAGCATCTGTTGGGCCTCATCATCTACAGCAAATTCTTCTTCAATTTGGACTTTTCCTAGCAATTCCTGTTTAGGGATGAAAGATCATTTCGCTTATAGCAAGTAATTTCATGTAGCAAAGGGGGAGGACCTGAAGGCCCCCTCTCTTCCCCTTAGACCATGGAGTCTGGAGAAATGGGTCCTGGATTTTAGCCTTTGTCAATTGTCCCTTTCAGTTCTAGGTTCCAGGATCAGAATCCTGAACCTAAAAGCTTGAACCACAGAGATCCAGGAGTCTCAGAATTCATGCTGGATATTGGAGTCATCCAGCAGAGAAGCCCTGAGTAGCAAGAGTCCTGGATTCTAGCCCAGTGGGATTTTGGGCTTTAATTTAGTGGGACTAATGCTATTTAGGAATTGAGTCAAACTGTAGGTGTAATCCTCCTCCTTTCTCCAGAGACCAGATTATACTACTGAGGTGTTTGGGGAAATATTTACATATTTGTTTGTTTTTTTTAATATCCTTGAAGTAAATAGTCCTTTGTAAAAGCTGTTCTGTTGTTCTGTGGTTAAATGGAATTGGAGAGCTAATCACTGGTTTCTAAAAAAAGAACATAAATTGTGGAGATTCAAGTCAATGACAATAGAACAGATTCCAAAATGCCATCATTTTACTGAGGAACTCTGTGTGGGTAATTAACAGTCCTACCTCCAGATAGTGAAGTTGGAGTATACCCAGGTGACACATCAGGGTCTTATTTGGGATAAAACTGGGCCTTTTGCAATGGCCGGGACCCTAGGAGATATTTTCTGTCTTGGACTTTAAATTGTGGATACCCTCGTTTGTGAATCTTAGAAAAATTAGCAAAGAAAAAAGAAAAGAAAAGAAAGAAAAAAAGGGACCTGTAATTGTATAGAATTTCTCGCCACCCATGTGTGTTCCCCCAGAAGTTGGCTCTATTGATATAGCTTTTACATAGTTTTTATTTGTTTTTCCCTTGAGAATCTAGATTAATAGAATACTTTCTATGTTACTGAATCCTATATTAATATTGATACTGTCTAATATGAGAAATATGTAGTTTGCATCACTAGAGTGCTGCCACCTAATAAGGATGTTTGAATTTTTTGTTTTGTATTTAAATAAACCTATACTGTTTGCCTTACTGTGAAAAAAATATGTCTCATTTAGTTTTTGTTGTCTTGTACAATTCCACTTGACTTTGTATTGGTAGTAGCAGCAATCCATTGGGGGAATTTCAGCTGTCCTTTGTGATAAAAATTCAGAGGAAATTTGCCTGGATTTCTAAGGGAATCTCTTATGACATAGGAGACTCCTACAGAATTTTGAGAAAGAACACTTGAAAATTTTGTCTAGAAACTAGTTGGATGGCCTTATACCCTGAGAGAATGTTGGAAGAATATCTGCCCAGGACAGGTTTTTCATTTGAAAGGGAATAGTGACCCCTCTCCAGCTGACTCCAGATCCAAAATCCCTACAGGAAAAGCTCCCAGATAACCTCCCGATTCTCTCTCACCACCATGTCTCTGCACGTACCTTCTCTCCTTACCCCTTTTTAGTTCCCTTTTATGTATTAGAATGTAAGCTCCTTGAGAAGAGAGACTACCTTTCTTTTTCTTTTTCTTTGATTCCCTAGTGCATAGCGCAGTGTCTGGCACATAGTAGGCACTTAATAAACACCTGCCTGTCTCTATACTGGTCTTCCTCCGTTATAGTGGTGAACACCTTTAATGAGCATGAGTTTCTTTGCTTTATACTTTTCTTGATGATAATCATATCTATCCAACAAAAGGGTAGTGAATAGAGCCCTAGATCTGGAATAAAAAAAGACCTCAGTTCAAATCCCTCCTTGTGTATTTCTCAGTTAGATGACTCTGGACAAGTCATTTAGCTCTTTCAAGTCTATATATTCAACTGTAAATGAAGGTAATAGCATCTGTAGCAGCTATCTCACAAGACTGTGTGAGGATCAAAGAAGGTAACATATAGAAAGGGCTTTACAAAACATAAAGCACTATATAAAATGTCAGCTATCATCATTACCTCTTGTTATTTTTTATGACATCTCACATTATGAAGGCTTTAAGATGGTACTTTGTTCTATAATCAAATTTTTCTGAATTCAGTTCAATTTAAGATCTTACCATGTTCTGGGCTGGGCTCCATACTGGTCTACAAAGACAAAAACAGAGTAATCCCTGCCTTCAACGAGCCTGTGGTCTACAGTGTAGGAGAGATGAGGGCAAGACATGTTGATGAGGAAATAAAAGTAAGAGTAAGAAACAGAGGAGCAGAAAATCCCTCTTGTAAGAAGTGGCATGAGAACTGTGCTCAGAATGCAGGGGGCATGAGGAAGCATAGTGTAGGCATGGCAGACAATTTGAGCTTCTGCAAAGATGCAAAATGAAGACATGGAATGTTGTATATTGGGAATCAGCAAGTTAGCTCATTTTGAGAAATAGAGTATATGTGGGAGAGTAATGTGAAATCCATCCAGAGAGGTAGGGAAGAGCTAGCCTGAAAAAGGGTTTTAAGTGCCTAATTGTTTGTAGTTTATCCTCAAGATCCTTGAGCAGAGAAGTGACATGGCAGAATTTGTTCTTTGGGAATATCACTTTGGCAGCCATGTGAGGACAGTCTGGAGAGGAAAGAGGCAAGAAGACCAATTAGGATAAACTGGGTGAAAGGTGATGAGGTTCTCATGGGGTTAAATGGATGACAGGGGGTTAAGAGGATGGCTCTGAGGGTGGAATCCTCGGTAACTGGTGAGAGGTCCAGGTGAGAAGTGATAAGGGACTGAGTTAAGTCAAATGAAATAGGGAAGTTGGGAAACAGGGTAAGTTTAGGGTAAGACTACTCTAGCTGTTTTTCTCATCTTTATTCTTGTCCTTAATAAGCCTAGATCAGACTCTTAGGGTAAAATTTAAATATGGTGGCTTCATTGTCCTTGATATTGAAAAGTATTTGTAAAATTTAAAGATCTTTTCCATCTTTTGTCTCTTTGTTTTTCTTCCTTTAATTCACTCTTGAATGCCTTTAGGATGACTTTATCTTGTTCTTTTACATAATTTTCTTTAAAATGTTTTTTTTTTAGTATTAAAGTCTTAAAAAAATGCTTTTCCCTTCCACTGTTTCTTACTGTTTTATGAGATGATACTTCCCATAATCCCTAAGTGCATTTGTGATGTATTATTTCTCAGCAATAATTTTAAAACTCTGAATAGTCATGCAAATGAGCTGATAGAATATAATGCCTTGTGGTCATCATTATCTCCATCATTGGTCTTTCTTCAAAGAGAACCTCGCAGTACATTCATCTGAGGGACAGTTCTCTATCTGGTCCTCGGAACACTATGCGTTTTTACTTAATGTTTTATCTCAGAGGCTGTATTTCTTTTCAAGTTGATTTTGAGGTTTTCTTTTGAAAATTTTTTTCTTCCCCTTTCAGCAACCAAAATGTCCACATATGAAAAGTTCAATGTCTATATATTTACATAGATAGACAGATAGATGGATAGATGTGTGAGTATGTGCATATGGATACACAGGAATGAGGAATAGTTGAACAAGTTGTGGTATATGAATGTAATGAATTATTACTATGCCATAAGAAATTATGTAGGGAATAGTTTCAGAGAAACATGGGAAGACTTGCATGAATTAATGCCAGTGAAGTGAGCTGAACTTGAAAAACAGTTAAATAGGGGTGGGGAGCCTGAGGTCTTAAAGCCACATGTGGCCATTTAGGTCCTTAAGTGTGGCCTTTTGAATGAATCCTTTCAGTCACTTAATGACTTAAGTGTCTCACTTAAGGACCTAGAAGGTCACATGTAGCCTCAAGGCCTCAGGCTTCCCATCCCTGAATGAGAACAACATTCTAGATCTGAGGGTTTGGGGGAATCAATCAGCTTTAATCATAGGTATGAACTAAGTGTGGACATCCTAGATATGCTGTTAAATCAGTCAATTAATTAATCAAAGACATTTTAACTAGGAATCATAAGTCCTTGAAATCAATTGAATGAAATGGAATGATCTGTATATGTTGTGTGTACCTGACCTTGGTTGAAAATACTCCCAAGTCTTTTATAAAGTAGTTCAGAACCCAAACGTTTCAGTGGAGATGCAGGAGTATGCAAGCCAAGTCAAATTCCTGAGAGGAAATTACTTGGGTTGGGGGTGAGAAAAACACTTGAAGGGGGAGGAATTAAGCCTAGCATCCTTTCTTCCTCCATTGACCAAAGCCCTGGAAACCTGAAAGTTCTGGAAGAGTTTAGAATTCTCATTGGCAACTTGGAACAGCTGTGTCTTATGCTGGGTACTGAGGAAAACTAGACAAACTGAGAAAAAGCAACGTGAAAACTCTACAAAGAACCTAGAAGAAATTTCCTTTGTACCTAAGAGTAACTTCAGGAGGACCCCACAAAGAGGAGAGAAAGGCCTTTCAAGAACTAGGGGCTATGAATTACTCCTTTGCCACATACGCTCTCGTTGTTATACCCCACTTTTCCTTTTTTTCTTTTTGAACATATTTATGAAAGAGTATGTTCTAGACTCTTAAGGGATTATTTATACCACCCATTCTTGTTAAAGCATCTTAATAAATACCCCATTTCTAAAAGCAAATTAATTCTGGCTAACTAATTGATTTCAAATAATAGTCAAAAGGAAATATATCAGCAGTGATCTGTGATCTATGGCATTAGACTGTTATCCCTCAGAGCTCCCCAAAGAACCCTGAGAGAAGCAGTCACACTCTGGAGGTCAACATGACCTACCAGTTTGATTGGTGGTTGGAATGGGTGTATGGATATCCTATCAGAGAACTTTTCATATCCCTGTAAAGAAACATAAGAAAAAAATGTTGCAGAAATAGTACTTCACTTCCTTCCAATATATTGGCATACTTCCATCCAGGGATTTATGACAGCTCTATCAGAGATCTGTATCTTTTGACCCTTAGAAAAAAATATATTCTTTTGAAAACTTTAGGCTCTCTTTGGAGAATAATTTGTCTTAAGCTAGTCTAGCTTCGGCAATCACTTCTCTGTATCTCAGTTTCCTCATCTGTAAAGTGAGGGGTTCATAATACGATCCTTTAAATTCCCTGACAACATAAAATCAGCAATCCTGAGAAAAATAAGTAATAGCTATTACATCATGTTGTATACAATGTAGAAAATAAGAAAAACAGTCTATCTTTGACCTCTTAGATAATTTATTGTTTGTATTCTTACCTGCTCTGTTTTCCAGGTTTCTGTTGAGTTATCCAGCTTTCTGGCAGAAGTTATAGACAACTGAATAGCTCAGTGATTGGAGAGCATGACACAAAGCCAAGGATGCTCTCTGTGGCCTTCAAAGAGTCTCTTGACCACTCTGTATCTCAATTACTGGTAAAACAGGGACAGTGGAAGCAACGCTTACCCTACTGGGATGCTGTAAGAGCCAATTAAATGGTGGTCATGCCACTGGAGATTGAAAGATGAGAGCTATTACATAGTTACAAAGTATTATTGCTGTAGAGCAAGATGCTAACTGAAAGTGGAGAGTTACCCAGGAAATTCATGGATCCGCCTAGCAGCGTCTTACTGATGAATTGCCAATAAAACCCTCCTAATTTATCTCCTTCTGCCTTGGTGGTGACTTGAGCCTAATGGTCTCTGGGGATGACTGAGAGGGAGGGCAAGAGAACCAAGACAGGAACAAAACACTTACCCTGGGAAGAACTTGTCTGAGACAAGATTTCCACTGCAGCCACGTTTTTATTTTTTCTTTAAAAAAATTCAACATGATGAGGCTTGGAGGGGATATTGTAGAACGTTGGGATAGGAGTTGGGGCAAATTTCACAGGGATGTGTTGTTACCCTTAGTCTTTGGTAAGTTGGGGATCTCTCAGCTTTTTTTTCCCAAATGTTGATACCCCACCCCAAATGCCAAATATTCCAATAGAAAGCATACTGATGATTTTTGAGATGATAAGGAAGCCTGGGATAATAGACAGGATTTCTGACCTAAGACTGAAGAAGTCCTGGGTTCAAATACAATGCCAACTGTAATACTTCTTAGGTGAGTCAATTCATTTATTCTATGATCTTTGATCACCTCCCTAAGACTACTTACTAAGTCTAGTCTCATTGTAATCTGCCTAAGAGAAGGGAATTCCCCTTGCTGACTGGGTCTTGCACTGTAAGAATGAAAGAAGCTCGGTAGAAAAGGGATCTTTAAAAGTCAAAATATTTGAGGGGAATGAGGAGGGAGAGAGTGAAAATGGTATAAAGAGGAAAAAAGAAGAGAAGAAAGAAAAGGACATCAAAGAAATATTTTAAAACTATATAGAAGTTCAGAAAGGGAAATAATCAAGTAGGACAGTATTGGAGCTACTACTATGCTAAATTTAACATATATTTTCAAAATACAATTTACATAATAGAAATTCATAGTTTCTTATATAATTCTCTTTTTCTGTTCTTTGTACAAGGAAATATTTGTGTTTGATGTTTCATAAAGATGAAAGTTCATAAAGTTGAAAGTTTGTAAAGACAAAAGTTCATAGAGATTAAGAAAATTTGGGGGAGAAAGTTTAAAATATCATAACAACTATGCCTATGCATATAATTGAGTTGCATGGTCAGCATTTCATCCCAGTGCAGGACCTGGAATACACAACAACCACGTCTCACATTGAGGGAGCACTTAGATTTTACAGAACACTCTCTTTCACAGCATCTCTATGAGGCAGAGGGCACAAGGAGCTACTACATCCATTTCATAGAAGATAAAAGTAAGGCTAGAGGGTCTAAGTGTCTTGCTCAGAATTACTGGGTTTGAATCCAGCTCTGTTGATACTCATGTCCCATTACATCACATTGTTTTTCACGTTAGCTTCTTCCCATTAAAAGCACTCTTCTTGTGAAAAAGATGGAGAGATGAGGATTAGATGTATATGGAATTGGTTGAATGGCCAGAAGTGGAGTATTCATTAATAGTGTAATGTCAATCTAGAAGCACGTCAGTCAGTTAATAAACATGTATTAGGCACCTTTAGGCACTGTGCCAAGCACTGTGCTAAGTGCTGGTAGTACCAAAGAAAGGTCTTCAGGGAGCTCCTATTCTAATGGGGGAGGTGACATGTAAAAACTTACATATAAACAAGCTATAAAACAGGATAAGTAAGAAATATCAATAGAAGGAAGGCACTAGGAGTAGGAGGGACTGAGGAAAACTTTCTATCGAAAGTGGGATTTTAGCCAGTAATTGAAGGAAGTCAGGGAAGCCACAAGGCAGAAGTACAGTGATCAGTGCTTGGATATGAACTATTAAACATTTGATGAATAACTTGAATACAGGAATAGATAATATGTTATCAAATTTGCTGATAATAGGAAGTTAGGAGGCATAGTAAACACCCTGCATGGTAGGATTCAAAAAGATCTTGATCAGATGGAATATTGAACCAAATAGAAAAAGATGAGTTATAATAAGAATAAATACAAATGCTTACAATTTGATTCAAAATATCATTTTCATGAGTATAACACTTGGAATTATATTTCAGTTTACTGAAGAGAGTCTGGGGACTTTTAATTGACTGGATATTCCATGTGAGTCAGTGTATGATATAATATGCTAAAAAAGCTAATGCAATTTTTGACAGCATTAAGAGTAATATTTTCCAGAACTAGGTGGAACTTCTCTTCTTTTGTGGTTCAACTACACGTGGATTCCAAAGTTTGAAGACTGAAGATTGAACTTTGGAATAGATTTTATGACATGGGAAATGCTGACAAAGGACCATCCAGCATAGTGGACCTGCATCAGAGACAGTACTGTGCTCTATGAATAAAGCAGAATTGAAATACCTCAGAGTAAATGTGACATGCACAAAGTTAGGGAATTCACCCCAAATTTTCATGTGAACTATTTGTACCCAACCTGTGGAAGAGCATTCCAATCTGGTATTGGTCTGATTGGTCACAGTCAGATACTCTGTAACTTCACTCTGACACAGTGATGTCATTTTGGTCCTCTTCAAGAACAAAGGGCAACAACATGTGAATTATTGTGTCCAGTCCTAAACAACACATTTTAACAGCCCCCTGATAAACTGGAGTATCTGGAGTAGCAGAATCAGGATGGTGGAGTTCATACAAGGTCAAGTTCATACATAATGAAGATTGGTTTAAGTAATTGAGGATGTTAAGGAGTTCATGGCAGGTTTCTTTAAGTATCTGAAAATCTATCATGTCCCATTTAGCCTCTGAGGGCAGAAATAGGAGTGATGAGTAGTGGTTGCGAAGAAGCAAATTTAGCTTTGATATAATGATAAGCTTTGCAATAATTGAACTACTTTAGATTCAATTACATTCTATTCATATATGTACACATATACATATACATACATGTATGTGTGTATATATATATATATATATATATATTATATATATATATATATATATATATATATATATATATATATATCACCTACAATGTGTTAAGCACTATGCTTAGCACTGGGGATAAAAATACAAAAAAGAGACGGTCTCTGCCTTCAAAGAAATTACAATCTAATGGGAGAGGACAATGTACAAAATGAAGATGAAAAGAAGGGACACCCAATTAGTCAAGGAGAGCAGTCGATGAAAAAAATGAACTTGCCAAGGAGGTTTTGAACCTTCTGTAAAGGAAAGCTTTGGGAGGTATTTAATGCTTTGCTCTCCAGTCCTCTAATCAAAGGGAGAGGCAACTGAGGGTAATGGCACACACTTGGAAGGTAGTGAGTTCCCTGTCTTTAAGCAAAGGCTGGACAAGCACTTGTCTGGTAAGTTGTGTAAGAGATCCTTTTAGGTCAGGAGTGATGGACAGTAAAGTTCTTTCCTTCTGTAATTCTATCTTTCAAGCACCATGCCATGCATAGTCAGGGATCTTCAGCACCTTGACAACCTATTATGTTTGCGTCATATCAGGGAAATAATCCCCCTAACACACAACACTTTTGATTTCCATGAGAAAATAAAGAAGAATCTTCAAGTGAAGAAAAAAAACCCAGGACAATGGAAACAAATATGTCATCTGGTAAGGCTGATGCCTGGGGGCATTTCAACCATTAAAGCTTTAACATAGGTGAATTTTTTCGGGTAAGTTCTGAGAAAGAGGAAACTGTAAGACACAGAATAGGTCCATTTTTATGGAAAAAAGGGGAGAAGGTAGAGGAAGAGTTAGAGCATTCAATACCTAGAAGACTGGGTCTTTCGGTAGTGGAGACACAAAGGGCACCAAATATTATGAGGAAGGAAAGAGTGCTGAATATAATTTAATTAGATATCAAGTCTTGACTGATTCTACCGTGTGTTGGATCCATCTCCCATATCCTTCCCTTCCTGCCCACTTGGGGCAACATAGTGCACAGAGCCCTAGGTCTGAAGTTAAGAAAACCTGAGTTCAAATTTGGCCTCAGACACTTACTGTTGGAGTGACCCTGGATAAAGTCATTTAACCTCTGTTTGCCTCAGTTTCACCATTTGTAAGATGAGAATTAATAATAGTACCTACTCTCCAGGGTCATCATGAGGATTAAATGAAATAGTTAAGTGCTTGATACTTCAGTTGTTATTGAATCATTTCAGTCTTGTCCAACTTTCTGTGACCACATCTGGGATTTTCTTGGTAAAGATACTGGAGTGCTTTACCATTTCCTTCTCCAGCTCACTTTACAGATGAAGAAACTGAGGCAAACAGGGTTAAGTGACTTGCTCCGGGTCATATAGCTAGTATCTGAGACCATATTTGAACTCAGGGAGATGAGTCTTCTTGACTTCAGGCCCAGTACTTTGATCAACATGCCACCTAGCTGCCCATAGTAGGTATTTAATAAATGCTTGTTCCCTTCCCCATCTCAATTTACATTTCTACCACTTTACTTCAGGCTTCCTGGCTCCCCCAGGTAAAAGTAATCCTTCCTTGCTGATATTTCATATAGAACTTAGTCAAGATTCCTGCTTTATGCTATTTTCTCATGGATCCCATTTATTTGTGGACATATCTTATTGCTGCCAATTTGATGCTGGGATCCTTGAAGAAAGGAATGAAATGGTTTTTCATTTCTGTGTTTTTCATTACCTAGGCTCAGCTTTGCAATCAGTCACTGGGCTATTATAAGAGCCTCCTAACTAGTATCCCTGTCTCAAGTGGCTTCCCTTTTCAATCCAGTCTTCACAAAGCTGAAAAAATAACCTTCCAAAGTCATGGGTCAGACCGTGTCATTCTCTTCCTGAAGCTTTGTATTATCTCTTCAGCAGCTTTGCCTTGTTCCTAAGATAAAATACAATTGACAGCCTGGCATTTATTTACAATTCTCCATAATTTGACTCTAACTTACCTTTCCAGCCTTTTTATATGCTAGTCCTCTTCTTACAGTCTAAATTTTATTCACACTAAACTACTAGATGTTACCTTATTTCAGCCTCACTCTGCCACCTTTAAGCATTGGCACAAGCCATTCCCCTTGTCTATAATCAGCTGCCCATCCATGTCCCCACCTATTGAAGCTGTTATTTTCTTTCAAGGACCATTACATATGCATCCTCCTCCAGAAAATCTTCCCTGATTCCCCAGGCAAAAATCTCTCCTTGCTTATATTTCGTTTAATGCGGATTCTTTCTTTGTCCCTTATATTTTATCATGAATCCTATTTATTTGTGAATATGTTTTATTACTGGTAATTAGTGCTCAATGTTGAGCTTCTTTTATTTATTTATTTATTGATTGATTGATTTAACTTTTAACATTCATTTTCACAAAATTTGGGGTTCCAAATTTTCTCCCCTTTTGTCCCCTCCCCCCACCCCAAAACATCGAGTGTTCTAATTGCTCCTATCCGCCAATCTGCCCTCTCTTCTATCATCCCTCTCTGCCCTTGTCTCCATCCTATACCCCTTTACCTGTATTTCTTATTTCCTAATGGCAAGAACAGTACTCGACAGTTGTTCCTAAAACTTTGAGTTCCAACTTCTCTTCCTCCCTCCCCCCCCACCCCTTCCCTTTGGAAGGCAAGCAATTCAATATAGGCCAAATCTGTGTAGTTTTGCAAATGACTTCCATAATAGTAGTGTTGTGTAAGAACTAATTATATTTCCCTCCATCCTATCCTGTCCCCCATTACTTCTGTTCTCTCTTTTGATCCTGTCCCTCCCCATGAGTGTTGACCTCAAATTGCTCCCTCCTCCCCATGCCCTCCCTTCCATCATCCCCCCCCCACCCTGATTATCCCCTTATCCCCCACTTTCCTGTATTGTAAGATAGGTTTACATACCAAAATAAGTGTGCATTTTATTCCTTCCTTTAGTGGAATGTGATGAGAGTAAACTTCATGTTTTTTTCTCACCTCCCCTCTTTATCCCTCCACTAATAAGTCTTTTGCTTGCCTCTTTTATGAGACATAATTTGCCCCATTCCATTTCTCCCTTTCTCCTCCCAATATATTTCTCTCTCACTGCTTGATTTCATTTTTTTAAGATATGATCCCATCCTCTTCAATTCACTCTGTGCATTCTGTCTCTATGTGTGTGTGCATATGCATGTGCATGTGTGTGTGTGTAATCCCACCCAGTACCCACATACTGAATAGTTTCAAGAGTTACAAATATTGTCTTTCCATGTAGGAATGTAAACAGATGAACTTTAGTAAAGTCCCTTATGACTTCTCTTTGCTATTTACCTTTTCATGCTTCTCTTCATTCTTGTGTTTGAAAGTCAAATTTTCTTTTCAGCTCTGGTCTTTTCATCAAGAATGCTTGAAAGTCCTCTATTTCATTGAAAGACCAATTTTTCCCCTGAAGTATTATACTCAGTTTTGCTGGGTAGGTGATTCTTGGTTTTAGTCCTAGTTCCTTTGACTTCTGGAATATCCTATTCCACGCCCTTCGATCCCTTAATGTAGAAGCTGCTAGATCTTGTGTTATCCTGATTGTATTTCCACAGTACTTGAATTGTTTCTTTCTAGCTGCTTGAAATATTTTCTCCTTGACCTGGGAACTCTGGAATTTGGCCACAATATTCCTAGGAGTTCCTCTTTTTGGATCTCTTTCAGGCGGTGATCTGTGGATTCCTTGAATACTAATTTTGCCCTCTGGTTCTAGAATCTCAGGGCAGTTTTCCTTGATAATTTCATGAAAGATGATGTCTAGGCTCTTTTTTTGATCATGGCTTTCAGGTAGTCCCATAATTTTTAAATCATCTCTCCTGGATCTATTCTCCAGGTCAGTTGTTTTTCCAATGAGATATTTCACATTATCTTCCATTTTTTCATTCTTTTGGTTTTGTTTTGTGATTTCTTGGTTTCTCATACAGTCATTAGCCTCCATCTGTTCCATTCTAATTTTGAAAGAACTATTTTCTTCAGTGAGCTTTTGAATCTCCTTTTCCATTTGGCTAATTCTGCTTTTGAAAGCATTCTTCTCCTCATTGGCTTTTTGAACCTCTTTTGCCAATTGAGTTAGCCTATTTTTCAAGGTGTTATTTTCTTCAGCATTTTTTTGGGTCTCCTTTAGCAGGATGTTTACTTGTTTTTCATGCTTTCCTTGCATCCCATTGAGTAGGCTGGGATACAGAAGCCTTGACTTCTGTGTCTTTGCCTGATGGTAAGCATTGTTCTTCCTCATCAGAAAGGAAGGGAGGAAATGCCTGTTCACCAAGAAAGTAACCTTCTATAGTCTTATTTCTTTTCCCTTTTCTGGGCATTTTCCCAGCCAGTGACTTGACTTCTGAGTATTCTCTTCACACCCACTTTGCCTCCAGATCCTCCCAGCCAGCGTTTGAGGTCTGAGATTCAAATGCTGCTTCCCAGCCTCAGGGCTTTGGGTGGGGGCAGGGCTGCTATTCAGTGTGAGATCAAGTTCAGGTGCTTAGGTCGGGGCAGGGCAGCCTCACAGGCTCAGTTCCCTCAGGGGGTTTATGCAGAGACCTTCAACAATAGATCCAGGCTCCTGCCTGCTTGGGGAGCCCTTGTCTGCTGCTGCCTCCTAAGGGGACCTGAGTTATGGGGCACCCCACTCCCCTCTCGACCCACCAAAGAGACCCTCTCACCGACCCTTGTCACCTGTGGGTGGGGGGACCTCTGCGGCTGCTGGAGATTCCGTCCCTGAAGCCTGCTCGGATCTGCTCCTCTCGGTGCTGCGTGGCCAAGGCAGGGCTGGGCTCTGGGTCAGGGGCACAAGGTACCTTTTGCGAGAGGTTTTCAGGCTCTCTGGAGCAGAAATCTCATCTGCTCTGTTGTTCTGTGGCTTCTGCTCCTCCAGAATTCGCCGGAAGTTCTTTTTTTACAGATATTTTATGGGCAGTGCGTTCGGAGCTAGCCTATGTGCGTCTGTCTACTCCGCCATCTTGGCTCTGCCTCAATGTTGAGCTTCTTAAAGGAAGGAATGAAGTAGTTTTTTCAGCTCAGTATTCTTTATCACCTAGCTTCAATATCAGTCAACAAGCACTTATTAAACATCCTTTGCACCATATGTGCAAGGCACTATACTTGATACAAGGGTTACAGTGACAAAAATCAAATAGTGCTTGATCCCGAGAAGCATGCTTCATTGACAAGATATATACAAGATATGTATGTAAGCAGCAGGTGGCTCTGGGGAGCTAGACAGGCAATGCTGTCAATTATCCATAAAGCCAATGGATCTATCTGAGCGTGCTCTGAAAAACTTAGCATCCTCTGAAAAACACACATTTGGGGTGTGGCTTTCTCTTGCCAAGCAACTCATTTATCCATCACTTCCAGGGATCATAGGTCTCTTTTCAACCCTTAGTATCCACAATAAATAAAATAGCAGCCACAAGGGAAATATGAGAAAGGAAGAATGCCCCTTTGCAACCTGGGGCACTAACTAGCTTGCAAATTTATTTCTAGGGGTATCCATACTCCAAACCCATTGCTAGGCTCATAACAGTACAATATGATACATCCACTTTGCCCTGACCCCTCTAAAGAGTGACTCTCCAGGCCATCAACCCAAATGAATGAGGCAAGCTTTCTCTCATCTCCTAAAAAGAGAATCTGTGCTCGTTCTCTCTCCCTTCTGTTCTATATCTATAAGCATTAACTAAGACATAACACATGACTTTGAAGTTTGGTTAATCAACAGCTTTTTCACATTTACCAGCTTAAAAAAAGTATAGTGTGGGTCGTCCCCCTATATGTACTGTGAGAGTGTGATTGTGTGACCTGGAGGGAGGCAGAATAGACATCAAAGGTCTTTTTGCCCCCCACCCTTCTACAAAGGAGACTTTAATTCTTGCTGGGAGGGAAAGCAGGAAGTTGGGGCCAGGGGCTATTCTGCTCTCCTCACAGAGAGGGGCTAACAGTAGATCTATCTGCTCCCTTACATAGTGTTAGTCTAAGGGAGGTGATTTTCAGTTTCAGGCCAATTTCTGATTGCTGTTCATTGTTGGAGGAAAGCAGGATCCTGACTCTATATCCAAGCCTGGACCACCATCCCACCAAATACCATTTCTACAGTGAACACACATAACACTTAACCAGGAAAACCATTCATCCAAATCAGTAGCAAAATAGAAGTCAGAGAAAGTGCATGTGGGAGAATATATACCAGACTATGCAGAGAGAAGGAGCTCTTCCATTGAGAGCAAAGTAACTCAGCTCAGCTAAGAGAGGGTGTCTTAGATCTCTCTCACCCAAAAAGAAGATCTCTGGAGTCTCTAGAGTAGCAAAGTGGTGATCGGAACATGATGGAGAGTGTTGGTTCTTCTCCTGCCTTCCCAGAGTCTTTTCCTTCAGCAACTTGAAGTGAAATTGGTGTCTTCCACCTTCCCTCTCAAAGTTGGAAGCCAGAAGTTCCCCAAATCTGAAGACACTCAACGACTTGGTGACAACTCTGAGAAAACCATATGAGAACTCAAAAGTTATCTTCTCTCTCCTCTCACCATCTCTGCCTTGTCCTTCACACGGGTGAGGGGCATCGATCACTACCAATAAAAGAGAATCCCATAAGAATGGGCTTTGGGACTTAGATTATGAAAGTAAATATTTGGAAGAAAGGATAATACTTCCCAAGTCAAGAGGGAAGCATGAGGTTTGAAGTGAGTAAAGGACCCCATGATGTACTTGATCCTCTCCAGGGAAAACTATAATGATAGCTAATATTTATGTAACACTTACTGTACCAGGCAATGTGTTATAAATAATTTACAGTAATCTCATTAGGTTTTCATAGCAACCCTGGGAGGTAGGTATTACTATTGTTAATCTCATTTTGCATATGAGGAAAGTAATGCAAACAGAAGTTAAATGACTTGCCCAGGGTCATGCAGCTAGTAAATGTGTGAGTTCAGTTTTGAACTCAGGCTTTCCTGATTTGGGGGCCAGTGCTCTATCCACCATGTCACCTAGGTGTTCCCCATTAGGGGAGTGGCAGCTAAGGAAAGGAAAGGGAAAGGGATAAAGGAAAGTGCAAGATTCACCCAGAACATAGGTCTAGCTGGAAATATCCTCCCTGCCCTGGCTCAGGACTCCACGCATCTCATGTGACCTTTTGCCTTGCTCTTCATGCCTCTAATTTTGTGTATTCTAATTCTGAAGATGTTTTCTTTCTCTTCTTTCCTCCAATATTCATATCCTGGTTCTCCAAGGTCAAGTTCTCATGAAAGAACCAAAGCCCAGGGCATGTTACTTAAGTTATCCACCTCATGCAGGTTCTTATCTCTCACTCTGTTACTAAGCCCAGGCAAGTCACAGACATAAAATACAAAATAGAGGTTAGGTCATTTCATTGGCAGAAGGCTCTTGCAATTGAGTGGATCAGTAAAGCCTTCAGAAAGAGAGAGATCTTTGAGTCTAACCTTGATGTAAACCATGGCTTTTAAAGGTAGCGTTGAGTAGCCATTTAGCAAATGTTTGTCAAGTTGAATTGAACAGTTTGGAATTTTTCCTAGGGTTAGTGTGTTAGGGAAAATCAAAGGGAAAACTGGTACATGGTCACCTTTTCCCATTGAAATAGCCAATCAAACCAACCAGGCACTTAATTTTGCCACTAGCCTCTATGTAACATCACCAACTCTCAGCAAGAATAGGAAATTAGTGATTCATGTTTGTTTGTTTATGGCTTGCTCTTATGTGTTCTATCTCCAAAAAGCAATGAGTAATCTTTAATAATCTTCCCTCCTAGTATGTTCACCTTGGAACATTATTCCTCTGTCAGACCTGGAGGTGATGAGATCATCTGCGAAACTGACAGCAGCATGGGCAGTTTTAGCAGCAGCACAGACAGCTGCCTCCCTGGAAGGGGTTAAATGCAAAGGGAGCACCACATCTAGCCCAGGCTGTGGAAGTGATTTTTTGATATGATGCCAAGAATTCAATCTGTTTCTGGCTCTCACACACTAACAAAAGCTGTTGCTGTGTTATCACTTTAAAAGATGAAACCACATGTTCACATGTATGCTTACCCTTAGATGGTCAAATACCATGTGTTCCTAGACCAAGATAGGAGCCTGTCTTCTGAAGGTTAATGGGTCTGCATCAACATGTCAGCCTCCAGACATGCTGATATGCCCTGTTAGTGATGCTCAACCAAGTCTGTGAAGCTGCTGCCAGCTTTAGATTCAGCTCCAGAAGACATTACATTATTCTCAGCTGTATACCCTAGACCTGGGCTCATACCCTACCTCTTATATTCAGAAGCTATGTGACCAAAAGCCAAACATGTCAGTTCTCTGAGACTGTGTTCCCTTAGCTGCAAAATGAGGACAGTGCATGTACTACCTGCCACATAGAATTTTTAAGAGAAAAGCATTTCTTAAAGTCCTATAGAAATATGATGAGTCTTAGGCATAGGCTCTGGACCTGTGGTATAGGCAACAGAAGTGAGAAAATTTCCTCTGCCTATGCAGGGTTGGAAGCTGGGTGACATGGTGGGCCAAGGACTGGGTCTGAAGTCAGGAAGTCTTGAGATGAAATTTGACCTCAGACACTTACTATCAGTGTGACCCTGGACAAGCCATTTAACTTCTGACCGCCTCATTTCCTTCAACTGTAAAATGAGGATAATTATGATACCAACCTCCTAGGATTATTATTAGGATCAAATGAAATAATATTTATAAAGCACATGGCACTTGGTTGACATTTAATAAATGCGTGTTTCCTTTCTTTCTCCACCTACAATTTACAGAGCCATCACTTTAATTCAGGTCTCCTTACTTCCCCAATGAAAGTAATCCCTCCTTGCTTTTCGATTTGTGAATTGGGTTGTTCTCATCTAACTTGGACACAGTCAGGTGGTGCCGTGAATAGATTGCTACATAACTGAAGTCAAGAAGACCTGAATTTAAATCTGGCCTCAGACTTTTACTTGTTGTGTGACCTTGGGCAAGTCATCTAACTTCTGTCTTCCTCAGTTTCTTCAAGTGTAAAATGAAGATTATACTTCCCTGGGTTGTTGTGAGAATTAGATGACAGGATATTTGTAAGATGTTTAGCCCAATGGCACATTGATTTTGTTTAGTTGTGTCCAACTCTTCATGACCTCATATGGAGTTCTCTTGGCATAGATACTGGAGTGATCTACCATTCCTTTGCCAGTGGGTTAAGGAAAACAGAGTAAATGACTTGCCCAGGGTCACACAGCTGGTTAGTGCCTGAGGTCAGATTTGAACTGAGGCCTTCCTGATGCTGGGCTTAGTGCTCTATACACAGAGGCATCTAACTACCTTGTTTGGCATATATGTGCTTAATAAGTGCTTATCCCCTTTCTTCTCCAAGATTTATAATCTTAGAGAACTGTCTAAAGCATTGAGAGGTTAACTGGCTTGCCCAAGATCACACAGTCAGTATGTGTTAGAGGCAGGACATGAACCCAAGTATTCTTGACTCTGAGTTCAGTTTTCTATTCCCTCTGCCATGCTGCATGTCAACTATTATTATCAATCTCATTATTATTCAGCATTAAATTGCAAATCAGGGTCACCAAATAAGGATCTGAAGCATAGATAATCTCTCAACTTTGGAGTTATGTTGGCTGCTAATAATGAATGAAATTGGATCTTTCCCAGTTGTTAGGTCTAGCATTCTGCATCAGGATTTGTGCAAACATTTAACAAAACTTTTTGAGGGTTCTATTGTTTTAACCTCACATGTTCCAGTGTATGAGAAAGAGGTGTTGCACTAGGGCTGGTGTGTTTCTGTATTCAAAAGAGTTCTAAAAAAGCCATTGATTACTCTTTGTACAGAAGGGAAGAACTCCAAAAACCTAGCCTCTGAAATATAGTAACATAGAAGAAGCTTCTGAGAAAAAAAAGTTGCTTTGATGAACTGAGTGAGCTAAACATTATGAAGGGGCCAAAAGTGGACAAAGGCTAAGTATACTACATTGGAAGGTGATGGTTAGCTCGGAGAAAAAGACAGGGCAGCTAAGCTTTGAGTAGGTGAAGTAAGTAGCCAAAATCAACCTTCTTGAGAAGTATACTAGCCTCTCTCCTATAGGAGAGCACCTAGTTAGTGCTATTTGCAAGCAACACATTAAAAGTAGGGAGAAATGGTATTTCTTCTGATGGTGATTGAAAGCTAACCCCAAAAAACCATATTCAGAGAGCCATGAGTTAACTTGAGAGGAAGGAAGATATATATATATATATATAAGACTGCTTTGCAGTGGAACGGGACAACTTGGTAAATGGAGGATCTTTGAGTACCTTCCCTTTGTGTCTGTTAAATTTTTACTTCTCCTGTGAGTACTTCAGGTTGTTGACCTGCATGAAGTTACTGTACAAACCAAGACCTTGATGAGGGATCTGTGATAAACTCATGCCCAAGGAGTCAGTAAAAGTTATTATCAATAGATAACATGTTGAACAACAGACTTATGCTTTCTGAAAATTTTCTTCTCCCTTCAATTCCTCCACACTGAATGTACTTGAAAATACTTGGAAAAAAGCTGATAATACTGACATTTCCACTAAGATATCCAAAGGTACCTAGTCATAAGAAGGATACTGGTTTCGTAGTAGGTATAGACTGGCCAGCAGTGTCAGATTTTAGATTCTTGGGCTCAAAGATCACTATAGACAAAGATGACAGTCATGAAATGAAGACACTTGCTCCCTGGAAGGAATGCTATGGCAAATTTGGACAGCATAGTAAAAAGCAGAGACAAAGGTCTGTGTAGCTGTGCTTTTTCCAGTAGCATTGTATAACTGTGAGGAAAGCTGAACCCTGTAGAATGGATGCTTTTGAATTGTGGAGCTGGAAAAGATTTTTGAGCATCTCTTGGACAGTAAGGAGAGTGAATCAATGAACACTTAAAGAAAATAATTCAGACTATTTGCTGGAAAGTCAAATGCTGAACCTGAAGCTTAAATACTTTGGCCGCATAATGAAAATATGGGGCTTCATTGGAGAAGGCCCTGATGTTGGTAAAGATTGAAGGCAAAAGGAAAAGGGGATGGCAGAGAATAAGATGGATGGATAGTGTCATGGAAATAACTAATGAGAACTTGGCCAGACTTCAAGCAATTGTGATGGATTGAAGGGTCTGGCATGCTATGTCGTCTGTGGGATCATGAAGAGCTGGACAGGACTGAATGAGAGAGCAAAAAAACCAACAAAATGACTGGCCTTGGTATAAAGGCATCGTAGATGGAGCATGCTTCTTGACACAGTAGAGCAGGTGCTGAGGAAGAAGATCTGTCAACAGATTGATGATAATAAGCAATCCAGGTGAGTGGCTCAGGCATAGCATGTAACAGTAAGAGTAATCAATAAAACTGTGAAGTCACATGCCTATCTGAATTGTAGCAGCTGAGTTAGCTCTCAGTCCTCTCCTCTATATTAGGATGTTAGCATGATGGCAACACTGGGTATATATGCCTTTGGCAAACTTGAGAGCTACCAAGTGATTGTTTGAACTGCTAGAAGTTGGTGGGAATGAGAATTATTTGTGAAACTTTCTTGCTTTATTAAGTACTTAAAATATTTAATATTTTAGATATTTTTGTAATTGTGTCAATGTATTTTTGAATGCTATCTATGCATTATCTAATTATTAATTATTTAATAATAGATAAAAGAATGATTAATTATTATTTAATAGATACCTAATAATATGTCATAATACAATTGAAAATGTCAGTATGATAATGTTTTCTTGATGAATGTGCATAACCTTTAGAATCTGGGAACTCTAAGGAACAAAATAGTATGTGAAGGGTTTGCTTCAGCTCTGGAAGATTCCTAAGAAGACAATAGACCCTTCTACAGAGGATAAGCCATGCAGAAGGGCACCCAAGGGACTGTTTGGTCTATTTTTTTTATTGGGGGAAATTAGAATCTCTAATCAATGAACTCCCAGAGATCTCCCTTCAATCTCTGGTGCCTGCTTGGGCAGAAAAGGAAACCTCCATTGAGACTCTCTCTGATCTAAACTTTATCCTTCCCACCAATCAGTGGTAAATGTGAAATCCAGAAGCCCCCTCACCATTTAGGGAAACCACACGAACATGTTGGTTACAGGGTCTCCTTTCAGTTTGTGAGCGTAGTCCCTGATCCACATGTGTTAAGATGTTTAACTCCCTCTAAGATGTGCCCAGAAGTAATTATGCCATAGTATGCCATAACTGTAGCTGAGGATCCATATGCAAAAAAATGAATCAACAAAAACCAATGAGTTATTGATTAGAATGGTCTAGTACAATAAGGTAAACATAGACAAGGTGCACAAAAGAAAAGTTTGAAAGATTTAACAAGGACAAAGTTAAGTATTGCATGATGATTTACTTCAAAAATGATCAATGACATTTATACAACCCTATAAAGTTTGCAGGGCACTTTACACAGCTCATTTGAACATCATAAAAAATAATCTGTGAAGTTTTTGTTGTTGTCGGTCAGTCATTTTTTCAGTCACCTCCAACTCTTCATCAAATGAAAAAACCGAGGCTTAAAGAGGTTAAATGACTTTCCAGTAGTCACAGGCAAGTTTCAGAGGAAAGATTTGAACCTAGATCTCCTTGACTCACAGCCAACACTCCATTCACCATGCTGTAATCACATGCGATTATTTTAATTTGGCATGGAATAGTTAGAAACAGCATAGTAGTTACTACAACAGGGCAAAGCACATCACCTTGATCAACCTCTTTTGAACTTAGACCATTTTGTACATTAGTCTTGTCTATAATTTGGCATCCAGAACAGAGCAAAGTATATTAGGCCAGATGTGATCTGACCAGGACAAAGAACAGGGAGATCACAGTCACTCTGAGTCATGATTTCCTCATCTCTAAAATATTATAAAGAATTTCAGTTAGATCATTTCTAAAGCTCCATTTAGTTCCATCATTTTTTGATTCTTTATTGATCTGGATGTGTCATTTTCCCCCATATTAAAAAAAGATGAATTAGTAGATGGTGTGCTGGATTTGGAGACAGGAAGACCTGTGTTCACAATCAAAAGCTGGAATTTGCTAACTGTATCACCTTGGGCAGGTCACCTACCCACAGTGTGCCTTAGGTAACTCCCTTGAACTTAATTACTAAGTCATAGATTGATTGAGATATTTGGTGCAAGAAGTTACAAAGAGAGTTAGTTCCCCATGCTGGCAAAATCACAGATATTTCACATATTCTCATATAGAAATAAACAAATACCTTTTCGTGCTCCCCTCCATTTACATGCCCAGAGACACACTTAGACATATATCAACACAGCTTTCCTCTCCATCATACTATAATAGCCTCTTTTCTTGATATTTGATGCCAATAGATCATCATGAATCAAATCACCAGAGCTCCAAAGAACAGTTGCTTTCCTGACTTTAAGGAATAATGCACCAATAATTAACCTATCAGTAATAATTGATGAATATCATAATAGGCTTGCATATACACTGCTGCAGTCATATTTTCTCAAATCCAATTCAGCACTTTAGACATACAATAAATTATGCAGTATTGAGTCAGCACACTTAACACCATGGCCAGCCAAAATGAAGTAGGGTAAGATTTGGATTTCCTGCTGCTTTTTGTTTCACCCCTGAGTTAGTAATATCTCTTTACCCACTACCATAGGCTTAGTATCCCCTTAGAGACTCCCCACATTTCATCAATATACTTTGCTCTCAGAAAGGGAATTGTTTTTAAAAAGTCAATTCATAGTGTTCAATGGTAACATTTCCCATGTTACTTTTCCCAGAGATATTCTCATTTTTAACGGTGGTAGAGCAAATGTTTGGCTTAGACCAAATGAATAAATGCAAATTGTGGATTCCAGGCATCATTAATCAAGGGATGATTGGTGGACGTATGAAAAGAGAAGCAATGATAAAAAGAATTAGGATGGTTTCATCAAAAAGAGGTCATAGTAGATTAACCTCATTTCCTTTTTTGAAAGAATTACTAAACTGATAGATAAGGGAGAAAATGTAGGTGCAGTTTACCTTAATTTTATGAAAGCATCTGACAAAGTAACTATGGTGTTCTTCCAACAGACCATCAATCCAATAAGATTTTTTTTAAAAAAGGGGGGATAATTATAGGCTAAATAAGTACAGGTAGTTGAATTCAAAACTGGTTGAACGGTGGGATCCAAAGAGTACGTGTAGTCATTAACGATTTGATGTCAGCTTGGAGCAGGTCTTTTATGGAATGTTTTGCCCATGCTGGATAATTAAAAAAAACAATTATTTGAAAAAAGACAGTTATGACATCTTTATCAAATTTTCAATTGATGTAAACTTAGGAAGGACAACTAATGGGATGAAGTGATGGAACAATGAATTTGGAATCAGCAGATCCTGGTTCAAACCCCATCTCTTACTTTATCTATGTCACTTAACCTCCATGGACCTCAGTTTCCTCATCATGATAATGAAGAGGTTGGTATAGATGGCCTTTAAGGTCCCCTCCAGCTCTATATCTATGAATCTGTAATGAAGGAATTGTAGTTGACAGAAAAATCTATATGATTCGACAGCATGATAAGGTTGCCAAAAAGAGCTGATGTGGTTTTAGTTCAATCTCGATATTTCAAGGACCAGTGATTTCAATCTTACCTTTATTTTTTTGCTTTTTTAATCAACTTCATAAGTGCAAGATGGGAAGGAATGTTCATCTGAAAAAAAGATTTAGGAATTTTAGTCGAGTGCTGTTCTGATGTTTCAGTTGTGTGTCTGACTCTTCGTGACCCCATTTGGGGTTTTCCTGGCAAACATACTGGAGTGGTTTGCCATTTTCTTTTCCTATCCATTTTATGGTTAAGGAAACCAAGGCAAAAGGATTAATTGATTTGCCCAGAGTCACATAGCTAGTAAATGTCTAAGACAGAGTTAGAATTCAGGAAGATGAGTCTATGACTCCGTTTGTAGTCCACTACAAACTCAATATGAGTTAACAGTAATATGTCTGTAGTCTGTTGCCCAAGGACTAGTTAAGTCAAACCCACTGTCAGGTTGGTCTCAAACTTGTGTATTTTCAGGCCACATCAGCTCTTGATGATCTACTAAATCATTAGAAGAAAGGGGGGGAGGAAGATTTGTGATGTGTTGGCATCTTGGGAAAATCCAGTTTGGCATGACTGGTCAAATTTGATACCTTTTTGGCATGTTCTTCCAGAATACTGAGTCAGCTAAAGAAAGAAGTATCAGAATAAAGACTTTAGTGGAAGTGATATCGTTTTAGGCAGTTTTAATACCAAAGAATTCCCCTGCCCCCTACCAACTCAAAACAAGGAAAATAATTGTTCTAGGTATATAGTATAGTGGGAAGAACACTAAATTTAGAGTCTGAGGATCTCCATTAAAACTTGGCTTTGTTATTTACTCTCTGTAGTTCCTTGACCAAGTCTCTTTCCAGGCCTAAGTTTCCTCATCCATAAAATGAATATTTTGGACAATGTGGCAGCTGTAATATTTACAATGGTCCTTCTCACTTAATCTAGGTTAACTTTTCCTAGGCCTCTGAAGGAAGCATTGGCATAACTTTCTGGCAGCCTAAGTACAAAAAGTACAAAAGCCAGCATACAAAGCATAATAAACTCCTCTCTCAGGCTACTTATATACTTCTGGACGTCCCAGGATCATGATGAACGTGCACGAAATTTTGCCCAACTGACTCAATCCTATAAACTTGCTAAATATTCTTCCCCCAGTATTGTTATTGCTAAGTAAACTTCCTTTTGTTACTTCTAAATGGACTACAAATGTCTCATTTCATTTCAGTTCCAAACATGAACTACCAGACTGGCCTGAGACAGTAGCCCACAAAAGACAAGCTGATCTCTAAGGTTACTTCCAATTCGAAATCTCACGACCAATATAACCACTGGTATCAGGATATATCTGGACAAGTACGTTTAGTCCTGAGCATCACATTTTAAGATGGACACTTACAAAGTAGAACATATCCAGTATAGGTCAATCAATAGAGGGAATAGACTGGAAACTATGTCAGGAGTAGTAGAAGGAACTAGGGATCTTTATTTTGAAGAGAAGACAAGGGGACATGTGGCTTTTGTCTTTAAGTGTCTGAAGCTCCTCATATTTAAGAAAGATAAAACATAATTTATGTAGCTCAAGAAGACAGACCTAGAACCAGTGGATGGAAGCGGAAGAGCATCAGATTTCACCTGAATATGAAAAAACTTCCTAATAACTAAAACTGCTTCCCAAAATGCTCTCTCTAACCTTCACTTCTCATAATCCCCAGTTCCTTTAAGACTCAGTTCAAGTGTTACTTTCTGTATGAGGACTTCTGTGAGTCCCTCAATTATTCATGCCATCTCCTCCAAAATTACTCCATATTTATTGTATATTTACCTCTGTGAACATGCTATTTTCCCTACTAGAATGTTAGCTCTTTGAATGCAAAGACTTGCATTTTTGTCTTTTCATTTCTGTACCTAATCTAGTGCCTGGAACATAGTAACTACTTAATAAATGCCTGCAGATTAACTTGCATCCCTGTGCCTAGCACAGTGTCTGGAACATAATAGGTATTTAATAAAAATCTTATTTATTTGAACAAAAAGTTATTACTAAGTTATATTGGATGATTCATAAGGTCTCTCTTAAATCTAAGTTTTTCTGATTCTATGTCTTTTTTTGGGATTTGTTTTTTAATGAAAATCAGACCTTTAAAGTATAGGGATTAAATTCTCATTCAAGTGAAATTCCTTGCATTATTCAGATGTGGGAGAAGATTTTCAGGGCTGTTGGGTTCTTCTAAAAACCCTGAAATTGCTCACAAAGGCGAATGGCTCCCAACATTTTCTTCATAGGATCCTAAAGTGCCCACTAATGAGAGTTTAGTGACCACATAAGTAATTAAAAATCAATACTACCTTTTAAAAAGATGATCAACCTTATGGATGACAGTAATGATTTTGTAAACATGGAATAAAATTATTCACAAAATAAAACTCTAGGTGAATAACAAATAGCCCCTTAGTCATCATGCTATATATGGGATGGATACGTGCTAAGCCACTTTCTCTCCCTACTCCCCAAATCTATGTAGCTTAGGAGCAAATGCTAAGCATAGTGCCTGGTACATAGTAAGTATCCAATGTCTACTTATTGAGTGATTGAAGATAATATCACCAAGGACTTGGAGTTGGTGATTGGTTGATACATTCTGGGATTGATTGGAATAAAGTGTAATTGATCATACTATTGTTATAGATGGTCCTTTGGCTAAGGAAAGAATTACCTTCCTTTCCTATAAGAACAAAACAGTAACTCAACCAAACAAGAGCAAAAATCAACAAAAATGCCCACATGTCCCTGTTTCATTTTGGGGTATATATATATACCTGGTCAGACAAACCATTGCTAGATAAAGAGTGATTTGCTCATTGATCCAAAATTGTTTGGGTCCCTTAAGAATGAAGAATGAGCGCAAAGGTATAAATCAACTTTGATTTGTCTTTGGAGGTGGTCAGTTCCATCTCACTGAAGGTATTTAAGCAAAGACTGATTTTACCATTTGCCTGATGTATTATAGGTGGGGAATCTTACAGAGGTACAATTTAAAGTAGATGGCTTCTGAGATCCCTCCCAATTCTGATATTTTGGGATTCAGGTATCAGCTTCAGTTACAGTCACATAACCTTCATCAATGAGAAGTTTGTCCATGAATATTAAAAATTTTGAACCTCCCAATGTTGTACAATGATTTAGGCATCAGAAATCTATATCACAATGATATTCAGAGAGCAAAAGTTTACAGTGTACAAGGGAAGGAATAATGTGCAACACCTCTCTGAGGAACCATATGAAAAATGAGGAAATCCACAAAAATTCAGGGGACACATATATTAGGAATAGTCTACCATGTGAAAAGGCATGAGGAAAATCACAAAGCTAGGGAAACAGATACACCAGCCAACTTACAGGTGGAACTCCATGGGACCACAAATGGCCAACTAAAAAGTTTAAGACACAATGATCTCACTCTTTGGACAGAGATGAAAAAGATGAATTCAGGATTCCTCATCTGATATGTCCATGTTCTCAGAATAATGAGTGACAATAGATCCAGATGTGAGTCCTTTGACTTCAACTAACTAATCGATTTACCTGAAATCTGGCCATTTATACACTTGTCTTTTATTTAGGTTTGGCTACAGAGAGCTGGATGGAAGTTATTCTCATCTACATCCTGCAACTAGAGAGAGATTAGGCAAAGTTGGAAAAGATTCAGTAGAGAGCAAGAAATAAAAAGAGCTTGGAGAATAGAAGTTATAAAAATTAGAGTGATTTAGACTGAAGAAGAGGCTGACTGATGAATATAATAACTGTCTTCAAACATATTATAGGGGATTATTAAACAAAGGGAATTGGGCAAAATGCAGTTTTAACAATGCATTTATGTAAAAATCAATTATTTTGAAAAAGGAGTCTCCATGGAATTCATTGAAAGGGTTTTGATAACTATAATAAAACCCCAAATATATACCTTATTTTGACACTAATAATATTGAACATATAATAAAATTGAATATAATTGCATCCTAAGTCAAAACTCTCTCTCTCTTGAAATTTCTTTGTATTATTTTGTGTATACTTTGTTTTTAATTGATGATATGCCTCTAATATTCTGTCCAGAAAATATATGATCTTTGAGAACAAGGATTGTTTCCACTTTGTCTCTGTTGGCTCAGCCCCTAAGAGATAATGTGATTCAGGGGAGAGGGGGGTAGCTGAACAGTCAAGAAAACCTGAATTAAGGCTCATCTCTACTACATCTTAGCTATGAGTCTCTGGGTAAGTCACTTTTTCTTTCAATGTCTCAGGCAACTCTACAATGCAAGTTCTTAACCTTTCTTGTATCATGAACCCCCTTTGGCAGTCAGATGAAACTTATGAGCCCCTTCTCAGAACAATATTTATTTCCCATATGCATATTTGGAGAAAATGCTAACTTTTAGTTAGAAGTTAGTGAAAACAAAGATAATTTCCCCCATGTAAGTTCATAGACCCTCCCCCCCAAAATCTGTCCAAGTTAAGAACCTCTTTTCTAAGACTATATAAGCTTCAGAGGAAGTAGTGATCCGCATTGCTGGAGGAAATTCCTCCTGGGAGCTCCCTAAATGGATGAAATCATAAGTCTGATAAAAATAAAATAAAAAACCAAACTTTATCCCCTGGCATAGTGCCCAGCATATATCAGGTGCTCAATAAATGTTCGTTGAATTGAATTGTGATGTCATGTAAAGCCTTAGAAAATTTTCCTGAAATATGATTTTGTAATATAAGGGGACTAGAATCCTAAAATATCATGGGAAAGTTTTTTTGTGGATTTTTTTTGCAAAGCTGAGGCTTGGAGACTTACTTTGAATTGAGATCTTAAGAACATTGTGGTCAGGATAACTATTTGACTTGAGCCTTCTGAAGCTATCCAGGCACTAGCCAAAATGATCATGTTAATAAAAGCTCAAAATATATATCCACCCTGGGCCATGTCTGCATGGAACAACATTTATCCTATTTCCATAACCACATTCCTAAAGGCCTGGACCACAAAATGGACCCATTGACACATGTGGTCAGGATAATATCTTCATGTGTTTTCCTATCACAGGAAATGGTTTTACAAAGACATACATCAGCTTAACCAGCAAGTTGTAACACATGGATGTTACTGCCTACAGCCTTTTCTTTTCTTGTTATGCCAAGATCAGCTCTTAATGCTGCCTTATGCCCACAGTCATTACTCAGTAGACAGTGGTGGTTGTGTCTCCTCTTCATATGTCCTTACTATAAATCTCTTTGTCCTCTGTCACTTCAGGCTACGAAAGAGGCAGCTTTTTAAGTATGTTTTTATCTTTGAAGTGTAAGAAATATGAAGACGGGAAAAAGAACTGGGAGAGGGGTGAGAACTGGGGAGAAGCAAAGTATGCATTTTCAGTTCTACGAAAGGTTCAGCTTTTATATTATGTGGAGATGGGTGAATTTTAAGTCCTGTAGGTAAAAATTAAAGCTAATTTCCTCATCACTGGAAGTACTAACAATGAGGTACATATTTTTATTTATGAGAACTGTTTTCTAGACATCCATTTAGTGAAAGTGAGAAAAATGCAACAGATTTTCTACTTATAAAAGGAATGGTCTTTTGTCTGTGTTATTTTAATCATGTAATTTGGCATAGGTACCTGAGAAATAGCAGATGGACCTTATTGTATAGGAGAATTCAACTTGATCCATTCTTCTTTTCCTCCTTTAAAAATAATAGTTTCCTGACATCTGCTAATAACTTGTAAAAATAGCATTTTCCCACCAACATAACACCTGTCCCATTTTGGAATAGCTTACTTTGAAAGCCTGTTGAGCTCACTATTGTCATGCTTCTGTGGGTATGATGCCACTGGGTATCAGCAGCCTCTTCAATCTAGAAGGAATTTCAGGTGAATACCCAATATAACTTTTTAGTTACTGATTTTTTCTGTGTATGGGAGCCAAAGTCTTTGACAATGTCTCTTCTACCCAAGAAGTCAGACATGGTCAATGATGGTATAAGCATCCAGAGAGTAAATGATGGAGAATAGAGTACTGGGCTAGGGGTTTGGGACCTTGGGTTTGTTTTGTTCTGAGTCTCTGTGTAAATTTGGCTGAGTGCCACAGCAAGCTAATAGCACAGGGTTCTACTTCTTCATACCTTTGCTGTTGCTTCTTTAGGAATTCCACTGAGTATAACTGAGATTTTCTTCTGTAAAGTGTGTGGATTGGTAGACATGATCTCTAAAGTACTTTTTAGCCTTAAAATCTCAACATTTAAAATCTCTCCTCAATTTCTTCTGTTGTGTCTTTCAGCATCTCCAATCTCATTGAGGGAAACTGTCCATCTGAGTAAATAAAAGGTTTTCCATGGAGGGAACAATAGTTTACCAAGAAAATAGACACTACCTATAACACAAAACCCCAAACAGAACAAAAACAAAAAAAATAAATGAAACTCCTCATGCACCCTTCTTCCTAAACTGCTGTCAGTTAATCCCTTACTCCTACCCCTAGCCTAAATTAATGGGTCTGGAGAGAAGATTGCAAATATAAGGTTTTAAATATGAACACCACTGGTGGGATAAAATGTAGACAATGCTAAAGGAGGATGCTGCTGTAAGGGGTGGGAGTTGTTTACTGTACTCCAATCAATCATTGATTTCCCTCTGACCCTGTTGATAGAAAATGAGAGGTAGGTAACGGAAAATGAGAATTCTTAATGTTAGGGTACTAGAAGTGCAGAGATGAATCAACACTGTATAACTACTTTACGAGGTGTGAAGTTCTCCAATCAAAATTAAAGAAATTACAGGGCAGCTATCCAGTTTCTTGAGGGCAGAACAAGCCTCCTTTATAAATGAGACACATTCTCCAAGGAGCCAGTAGAAACAGGTGATGGCTCTGACGAGCTTGAACTCTGCCAGGAATCTTTGAGATGGAAACATTCCCCACTTCTCAGTGTGGGGAGGGCTTTTTTATCTTCTCCCTCCATTAACCAGGGTGTCTTGCCACAGAGCTACTTGTGCTCCCAGCAGGAAACAGACCTAGGAAGTTGAGTTGAGAAAAGATCCAGACTTGTTTGTCAGATGATGAGCTGCAAAAAGGAGCAGACCCAGCAAACTCAGCTGAGCAAATAGCTTGGCAGAGATGGTGATCCCAAGGAGAGGCACATACAGATGCCATAAGAAAGTGAACAAATTTCAGGGGCCTGCAATGCCAGAGGTGTGAGTTGCCTTGTATATGTTCTCTACGTAAGCACCTCTCCACTGGAGTATTCTATCTGCGTGTTTGTGGGAGAACACACCCCACTTTTATGGAAGAAGTGTTTTATTACTACTGTTTTTACAAGGCCACTTCAGTAAATGCCCTTGCTTTGAGTCAATCATGTTAGCTGGCAGATTATGAAAAGTAAATGAACCTGTAATACCTTGAACCCAAAGTAGCTATTCTCTAGTGAACCTACCCTGACAGTGTAAGTTGGCAGTAGGGAACCCCAAAGGGGGTGTTACAAGCATTGAAGAAAGGTTGAATATATTAATATGTCGCCACTAAATGAGAGCAAGATAAGTATTTATTAAGCATTTGCTAAGTGTCAGGCATTGTGCTAACTGTTTTACCAGCATTATCTCCTTAGAACCTAAGAACAACTCAGTGAAGTAAGGTCACCATTTTACAGATAAAGAAACTGAGGCAAACAGAGGTTAAGTGACTTGTCCAAGGTCACACAGCTAGTTAAGTGTCTGAGTTTGAGTTTGAAGTCTTCCTAGCTAGCTCCAGACTCACTGTACCACCTAGATCCTAAAATCCCAGATTCTACTGTGGCAAGCAGGTAACTATACGCTATAAATCAGTAATGCAACAAATATTTATTAAGGTTCCAGGAGCCATGATGGTATAGTAATCGGTAATTGCTATCTCCCTCCCCTTGTTGACCTTGATGAGCTCAGAGAATATCCCCCTGGGAAAAACCCTGGAACAGTGCTGGAACAGCAGCTGAAGGGATAAACAGTCTCAACCCATGAGGCTAGAAAAATCACTAAGGAGGGTTGCTCTTGCTGTGGCTGAAGGGGACCAGTACAGAACCAGCGCTGTCCCAGACAGTCCCTCCTCAGCAAACTGGGAGAAGATCTTGAACCTCAGGGAGGTGAAGCCCACAACTGCCAACACCAGGGCCCCAGGCGTGCCTCAGTACCCCAGGGGAATTGGGAAGACACTAGCTCAGATGGGATCACCAACTGCTGAGTTTGCCTATGCTCCAGATCAGTAGAGGAGACCTCCTGTGGACAGACCACCCCTCCCCCACACACCAAAAATGACCTCTCCTGGTCTCTGCTTTCCAACACCAGCCAGCTCAGCACGAGGTAAGCTGCAGCATTTTAGCTTCTAGCTGAAAGAACCAGATGTCACAACACACAAAGTCTCAAGTTTTGGGCACAAGAACTGTGGGACAGAGGCTCCTGTTCCCCAGATGCAGAGATCTACTTTAAAAGCCAGGAAAAGGGTGATTAATATGAGTAAGAAGCAAAGCAGAGAAGAAAAGACCATAGAATCTTTCCATGAGGACAAGGACAAAAACACAAATACTAAAGAGCACTGATACTGTACTCTCATCTGAAACTTCAGATGGGAATATGAACTGATCTGAAGTGCAAAGAGTCTTCTTGGAAGAGCTCAGGAAGGATTTTAAAACCCAAATTAGAGAAATAGAAGAAAAACTGACTAATGACTTTAAAAATATGAAAAAAGAAATCACAGAAGAATTTAAAAGGACAACTGGACAAATGGAAAAGGAAGTACAAAGTCTAAGTGGAACAAGTAGCTCCTTAAAAGAAACAACTGGACACGTGGAAAAGGAGATGCAAAAGTTAACTGAAGAAAACAATATGATAAAAATTAGAATCGGGCAAGTAGAAGCTAATGAATCTATGAGACATCAAGAAGTAGTCAAACAGAATCTAAAGAATGAAAAGATAGAAGAAAATATAAAATAGCTAATTGGAAAAACAACTGACTTGGAAAATAGATCCAGGAGAGAAAATGTAAGGATTATTGGTCTACCAGAAAGCCATGATGAAAAAAAAAAAAGAGCCTGGACAATATCATTCAAGAAATCATCATGGAAAATTGCCCAGAAGTCCTAGATCCAGAGGGCAAAAGAATCATCGAAAGAATCCACCATTCACCTCCTGAAAGGGATCCCAAACTAAAAATAAACATTTATTAAACTAGAGATGTCTAGGTGTTGTAGTGAGTGGAGTGCTGGACTTGAAAGTCATAAAGACCTGTGTCTGAATCCTCCCTTAGATGTTTATTAACTGTGTAACCTTGGGCAAATCACCTTCTAATTTCTCAGCCTTTCTTTCCTTATCTGGAAAATGGAGATTATGATAGTGATGAGGTCAGACTGGGATGTGATGGGATGTCTCAGAGAATTTCAAAGACCCAGGCCTACTCCAAGGCAGTTAGAGAGGTTTATTGTGGATTTGAGGTTTCATGCTCTGTTGAGTGGCTAAGTTCCTTAGAGGAACTCGCAATTTCAGTAAGTTAAGACAGATAATTTTATAGACTGTATGATACTGATAACACAATCAAAACTGACATAGAATATAGGAATATGATTGATATTAGGTAAGCAGGAGAGGTTTGTTAAAGGATTAGGTAATAGGGGAGGGGGTGCTTTCTATGGTCTGCTAGTCAAACAATAGAGTTATGTTGCTTTCTGATTGGCTAGCTATTGTGGGCCTGCCTGCCAAGATGGATAGTTAGGTATTGTGGCCCTGTCTTGGGCTAAATGGATGGTGTAATTGTGATTCGGTACAAAAAAACACCCGTTCAAATGTGTGGATTGAATCCGGGGGCAGTGGCCAGCTAGGGGCATGCCGTTCAGTGCGATCCATAAGGGAGTTAGAATATTGGGACTGGGGGCAGCTTTAGGATTCCTTCAAGAGCATCTACCTCATAGATCTGTTGTGTGAATCAAATGAGATCGTATATGTAAAGCATTTCGAGAACCATCAAGCGCTATATGAATGATAGCTATTATTAAACCCCAAGAAGACACCAATTTCTATTGATAAAGAGGCAAAAGCAGAAAAATCTCTGCTCTTAGAGAGTATCTGAGAGACAATATGTACACACTTGAGTGCTCACGATAGTAACTTACTTGTTACATTGCTTTGGTGATGTTTGTTAAAATGCTTTTCTTTCCTAATAAGTATTTTTAAGTCATTTGATTTACAATGGGCCTTGTTTCTCAGGTCACTAATTATTCTCTCCATTCCATGGTGACACATGCAGTAAACTCTGTTTCTGATCATGACAAACTTGTGAAAATAGAATACTGCCAGACTTCTGGCTGACATCATCCTGCTCCTGGTGACAGATACGAAGGGCTTGTGCATGTTAAATCTGCTGCTAACTTTATCTGGTGTTCAACCTGTCAGAAATTCAGGGGAGGGCTTTCATTTGCAGGAAGATGCTGCTTCTTGTTTTGACAATTCCTGGGCACCCCCTCCCGACTGCAGGACTGCAGAAATACAGATGGCAGTAAAGCAAATTACTTCCATGTGCCCTTCCCCTACACCAGTCATTCCTAGATTTGTGAGATATCCTTTCTTCTGAGATAACTGTGGTGCAGTGGAAATCAATCAATCAATCAACAAACATGTATTATGCATCTGTTATGCAGCAGGCTCTGCTCTAGGTGCTAGGGATACAATGATGAAAATTAGACAGTCCCATTCTATTAAAAAAAACACATTGAATGGAGATTGTAAGGGTTGGAGTTCTAATCCTGGTTCTGTCATATCCTCCCTATATCAATGAATTAATCCATCAATTTTATTAAGTGCTTACTAAGGGCTTGGGGATAAAAAGAGGCAAGACAATCTGTGCTCTCAAGGAGCTCACAATGTAACAAATCTCTATGATCTTGGAAAATTTACATAATCACTCAGAATCCATTTCCTTATATTCAAAGTGGAAATAATAGTATTTATAGCACTTACCTTATAAGGTGCCTTCCACTGAAACAAATTACAATCCACCTACAATTTGTCATCTGAGAAGGTTCCCTGAGGGTCAGAGAGATCAAGTATCTTGCTTGTAGTTACATAGATAGTGTCTGAGAAAGGATTAAAACTAAACTCTGTTGCTGTCCAATCATGCCCCACAGTTCATGACTCCATACACCATATGGAATTTTCTCTGCAAAGATGCTAGAGTGGTTTGCCATTTTTTTCTTCAGTGGATTAAGGCAAACAAAGGTTAAATGACTTGCCCAGGGTCACATAGCTAGTGTCAGAAGTCAGATATGAACTCAGGTCTTCTTGACTCCAGACCTAGCGCCCTATCAACTGAGCCAACTATCTGCCTCAGTAACCTAACTTGTCCTACCTCCAGTTCCAGCACTAGGGATATTAAAAGAATCAGATAAAATTACATATTTAAGACATTCTTTAACTGGGAAATTGATTTTTAAAATAAAATACTTGACCATTTACCTCTTCAAAATGTCCTTTGTCAAGTGTACTTATTTATTGTTTACATTAACTTAATTTGATTTTGAGAACTTTGTGGTACCCTCAAGACAAAAGGAGACACTCTGGTGTACACATAAAAAAAGAATTGCAATCACTTTTCTCAGTGACTGGAAAAACTTGGTTGTTGCAGTTTCAGAAAATGCTGATGAACAAAAGTAAGAGAATTACATTCTGAGAGTTTCAAGTTTCCAATTGGATCCCAAAGTCTGCTGTTGCTGCTACTACTATTACAGTGACTGACATTTGTATGTGTCTACATACAAGGCAAGGTATTCATCCTTTCATACTGGGACTTTTAATTACTGGTGGAAGCAGGAAAAAAACATATTTCTGTGCAAAACAAAAAGAGAAAAAATTTGAGGAGAAAAAGAGACACCCATGAGAAAAATTCCATGAAGGGAGCCCCTCAGATGCAAAAATACTGATTGTTGATAAAGATGATTGGCTTGAATCATTTTTAGTAGCTAACTTATAGTTGACGGTATTTGTGATTTTGAAATTTGTCATTGGGAAACTGAATCAAAGAACTCTTTGGACACAAGGGAATGATTGTACATTAACTATTTTTGTCATCTCAGAAAGAAATGTATATTTTAGGTTTCCCCACCTAAATTATAGATGGGCCACTTTACATGAGAATGCTCTCATTTAAGGCAAGAGAGACTAAGAAGCCAGGGAATTAGAAAATTTTAATCAATATTAGAAATTATACGTAGAAGCCAGATGTGAGAATATATTGGAGTAGAGAAGCCAAAGGAACTGAGAAATCTACATAAGCAGAAAAGCAGAACAAAGCAAAAAGAAAATAGTAGTTGTTTTGAGTTGGGTCCAACTTAGAAAAGTTGACAAAAGCCAGATAGACTCTGAAGTTGTTGCAGGGAACTAATCTGATTGGAGGAAAGCTTTGGTACTGGGCACTGTTTGGAGAAAGCAAAAAATTCTTTGATTTAAAGAGCTGACTGAGTAAAAGCTCACTTCCTCTCTTGCATCACCTACAACTTGAGAGAGGGCAAACTTCACAGAGACTTGCCTATGTCACTCTTTACTTTCTCCAGCATCTCTGGAGGGAAGATCACTTCAAAGCTCATAAAACAGATCTGAATTATTTTATAGATTCTAGACTAAAGGAAACTGCTGTTTTACTAACATAGAGAAATATTATCTTAATGTTCAGCCAATGGAGAAAATCTGGTAAGCTCAGTAGATTCAAGGCTTAAGGATGCTATTTCTGATGATATTTCTCAAGCCTTAGAGTAGTGCAAAATGGACTTCATCCAGCAAGAAAACAGAAAAGCCCCAAAGAGGAATGATTCTAAGTAGAATACGAGGTGTAGGAAAACCCATTCATTAAAGAGACAAAAGACATCACAGTTGACAATTCAGAGTTGTGAATTTTCCAGGGCACATGGACTTCTCTTACGTATGTTCTTCACTGCTCGGTTTCAACAAGTTTGTGTCCATTTATACTGCATGAGCACTCTGTGTATTGGTGACATAGAATGACCCAGATTTATGGAGGGACTATTATGATTATCAATACTTTGCCTTCTTGTAAGTAAATGTTTTATGTTTAACAGTTAATGGTGTCATTACAGCTGATTTATCTGAGTGGGAAATAAACCAATAGTAGCTCAGGTGTCATAGTTGTGAGTAGAAGATGTTTCCCTCCATATCATGGTTACCCCTAGGACCCTGAGTAAGTTGTAGCAGCGCCTAGGGCACCATCTCAGCCTGACAGAGTAACTGAGTGAGTTAGCCTTGATTCAGGAAAATAGATCCTAAAGAGAAGTGGAGGTTGACACAATGTCCACTTAATAAAGGAAAATAAAGTTCTAAGAGACTCTCAGATTTCCAAGAGAGTTGCAGAACTGATTATTACAATGATTGCCGGTACAATAGCTGATTTTTATATGTATATGCTATTTACATGTGTATATATAGTGTATTACAAATGTGATCTCTTTGACCACACAACCACCCTATGAAGTAGGTAGTGCAGGCTTTACTAATAAAGAAACTGAGACACAATGAGGCTAAATGATTTGCCCAAGGTCACAAAACTAGTGGGTGGCAGAGATACCACATCCCATTTATAATTGAATTCTCTCTCTGTTACATTACAACTGTCTCTTTTTTGGCAAATCCTAGAAAAATGATTATATCTAATACAGAGTGTATAGGATAGATCCAAGAAGAAAAACTTGGAAAAATTTTAAAAAGAATAATTTTGATGAGTTTTTTCCAAGAATTTTGGAGAAATTTTTTTGGAAAAAATGGTTAAAGTTTATTGTTGTCATTATTTCTAGGTTCTAATATTTCTAACAGTAGTGGAGTAATAGTAGAGGCTTTCTGGATTAGTAGATAAGAGTGGTGGGCGTTATAATCCCAGCTTTACTAAGTAATTAGACACATGACCTTGAAGAAGCAACAACCTCACTAAATTCATTTCCTCATTTGTAAAATGAGGGTTTGGGCTAGGTGATCTCTGAGGTTTCTTCCAGCTCTAGTATTTTATGCTATGAATTTATGAATTTCACTTCAGATGAGCAATCAGATCCATGACAGATAAGACAGATAAGTAGGTAGGTCAGTAGGAAAATGGAGCTTTTATTATACACTTACTATATTCCAGTAACTGAGCTAAGTGCTGGGGATGCAAATTCAAGCAAGCAAAACAGAAGACAACCCATAACAGAGAAGTGCAGAGGGGATAGTTGTACTCACAAGTAGTGTAGAGTCAAGCCAGAAGTGGTATGGAGGCCAGCCCCTCTGCAAAATAAGGCTAAAATGGACCTATCAGAACTCTCAACGTCTTTCACCAAAGTTGAGTTTAAAGGGTGTGTTTGCTTGTCATTTAAAGAGTCAAGAGCATCATTTTATTGTGGGTCTTTTTTCAGATAAAAAGAGAAGGAAGGAAACAGATAAAATAGGGGCCTAACCCTGTTAGCAATGCAGCCTGACTGTCAGTTGCTTTTAGAATTCAGGGAAGATGGAGACTGTGTGAGGGAAGCAGGGAATATATGAGCTATCAGGGGTTGGGAGTAGGAGGGACAGGGTAGATATCATGTGCAAAAAAACCAGTAATCTATACCTGAGTAAACAAATTCCTCCTTCCACAATCTCTGAATCCTGATAAGCTGGCCAGGAAATAGCTAGCCACGAGTCTTGTTTTGTTCTGTTTTGAAGGGAAGGAGGAAGGCCTAGAGGTGGGAAGGAATAAACATGTATATAGTCTCTACTATATACCAGGAACTGTGCTCAGCACTTTACAAATATTATCTAATTTGATCCTAACAACAACCCTGTTTGGTAGGTGCTGTTATTATCCCTATTTTACAGTTAAAGAAATTGAGGCAAATGGATTAACTAACTAATCCAGGGTTACATAGTTAGTAAGTTCACAAGGCCAGATGTGAACTCAGGTCTTCTCCAATTCAGGTCCATCTGCTCTGTCCTCTGAACTGCCAAGCTGCCTCTAACATGGGGCATGGAAGATGAGATAGCTGAATAAGGAAGGAGGGTAGAACCCTATCCAAAGTTCAGTTGCTGACCGGGGGTGAAAGGGTAGAGATGTGAGAAAGGGCAGGAAAAATCTAATCTCTAGGCTAAAACTAGACTGCTTTTCATGGTCTGCACAGCCTGTACCTCAGCTTGGGAAAGCATTTCCCTGGAGGACTCAAAATCTCTGATAGCATAGACTCTCTAGAGGAAGAAAGATGATTTATAAGAAGGCCCCCAGAGAGACTGTTAGAAATAAAAGCTCCTCTAGAAAGAGAGAGAGACAGAGAGAGAGAGAGAGAGAGAGAGAGAGAGAGAGAGAGAGAGAGAGAGAGAGAGAGACAGAGACAGAGACAGAGACAGAGAGAAAGAGAGACAGAGACAGAGAGAGAGAAAGAGAGACACACACAGAGAGAGAAAGAGAGAGAGAGAGAAAGAGAGAGGATTCATTAGGTTTTCTTTGCCTTTGATTATTATTCATTTGGTGGGTTTTCTTAAGCCATCTGTAGTTCAAGAAAAAGTGAAAACGTGTGGAGTGTCCTCAGTTTCCTCATCTGTAAAATGGGAGTTTAGACATGCTTTCTTAAGTCCCATCTAACTCTAACAAACATCCTAGCATTTTCTAAAGGTAGGGTTTGATAAATTCATTCCCAGGAGGGAGCATATGCAAGGACAAAGTCCTCTGAGGATGGAGATCTATAAGGCCCTGCTGCTGGCAAAAATGATTTTAGCAGCATGTCTCTGGAGGCCTCTGGGTGGTTTCTTTTTTGAAGTATGCATTGGGTTTTAAGTGCATCACAATTAACTGTGGAATGGTTGAAATAAAATAACAGATTTTGGGAGAGAGGAGGAGAAGTTCCTAAGAGGAGGGGAAATAGAATTATGAATTTTATGTAATTCTAAAACTAAAGGACTATTTTGAAAGTTAAGGGAAATGGATTTAGGACAATAGAGATGGTTGCCAACCAGGCAATGAATTGATTTAATTAAATATTAAGAGCATTTTAATGAGTGAGTTGGAGGCTAACTTTAGAAGAGGATGTGTCAGGAAAGATTTACAGCTATTTCATACACAAACCTGTAAGGACCTCTACAAGGGTCTCAAATTTAAAGCAGAGCCACTGCTCCCCCCACAAATGTTTCAAATTCTTTCTCCTGCCTATTGAAATAGAGTTGAAAGTATATGAGCACTGTTAAAATCCTGATTTCTTATTTACACACAAATCTCTTACCACCTACACAAGAGACTAGAAGACATATGGAGGATATTTAATCATCTACGGTCAGAAGGACTTCTCACCTGCTCCTTCATTTCTTTGAAAGAGAGCTTTTCCTCATCACTTCTGAGTTCTCTGAATTGGTCATTCTCTCACTCTGAGTTTGGGGAATTAATCAATTAACCAACATCTAAACCCTTACTATGTACCACATTGTGCTAACTGGGGATACAAAGACAAAAAGAGTCTCTTCCCTCAACAAGCTTATATTTTAATGCAGGGTCAGGGGAGGCAACATATAATGAAAGATAAAAAATAAATATAGAATACAGGGAGGGTAACCTTGGAGGGGAAGGCACCAACAGCTGGGGAGACCAGGGAAGTCTTCCTGGAGGACATGGGCTATGAACTGTCTTAAAAATGTTTTGAACTATTTTTTTCTTTCTCCTACCTTCCTACTACCCTGAGTGGAAAAAATAAAAAATAAAAATATAATTAAGAAAAATAATGCCCTCGTTGGCCGTGTCCAAGATGCACATCTCATTTGGTTCATTGAGTCCATCACCTGTCTTTCAAGAGGTAAATACATCATCACTCATTAAAGGAGCCAGAGATTCTAAGAGTCTCGGGTTAGGAAAGAAAACCTTCCAGGCATGGAGAAAATCAGTACAAAGTGAGGTGATGGAGTGTCCTGTGCAAGCAACTGCCAAATAAGCCAGTGTGGCTAGAATGTAGCAGTGTGTGGAAGGGAGCAGAATACAAGACTGCAGAAAAAGGAAGGGATCAGCTTGTGAAAAGCTATAAATGCCCAACAAAAACCTTTATGTCTGATCAAACGATTCACTGCACTTGGGTAGGGAGTGACAGGATTGTTTACACTAATGATAGTATTGTATAATTAAGCAAAAGATCCTAGATGACATCTGACTCCTAAAACAAAAACTCCATCCTCAGGGAAAAAAATTATGTGCGGTTTGGCTTCTTGGAATAAACAGATCTTGGATTTTAGGCAAAGAAGATTAAGGACACTGCCCTGAGCTTTTCCTGGAAGAGAAATGAACAAAACTTCCGGAAATAAGACTTTCAAGTAATTCTCAAGTATTCTCTGTGCCATCGTTTGGGTATGAGATCAAGGACAAAATGGAAGCCAATATCTGTTCAGCATCCAGCTGTGTTTATTGCCTCCCTGCTCTCTGCAAGCTACAAGTTATATGCCTTAATGTCTACTGACTGGCTCAGAGAGTGCTGATGACCAAGAGCCTAATAGGATGGAATTCTCCAAGGAACTCCATGTTCTTGAAGGTTTTATCCTAATTAATCCTCTTGTAATAGTGCTGGGAAGTAGGGGGAAAGCAGAAAAGATCAGCTTTCTGACACCCAGGTTAATGCCTATGTGGCCTTTCTGAAAATTGCAAATCACCTGGAGACCATGAGAATGTAATACTGTTATCATTATTTAATCAGTATTCAGGGGCAACGTGACATGAGAGACTGCACAGAATACAGAGTAGAATATATCCTCTACTAAGTGGACTTTGACCTATTGGAAAAATTTTGATTTAGTTCAAGGGATGTGAAACAAAAGGGAGTAGTCATTCCTTCTGGGAGGAATGGTAGATTCTACTTTGAAGATGTTGGGATAAACCTTTATTTTATGGGATAGTTTTTTCTCTCTCTTTCCTCACTTTAGACAGAAGGAAGGGTATATCTAGTAAGCTGATTGATTTCATAATAATATAGATGGAGCACCGAAGTCCCACCCAGTAATTAGTCTCCTAATTGACTATATGAACCTAGAAGAGTAGAATGGACCAGTGAGCCCACATCCAGAAGGCCTTGATGGGTCAATCTCAAGAGAGCAGGACACGTACTGGGGCTGAATATTTCGATGTTGACTGAGCATCATGAATGATTACACAATGTAAACAGACATGCTATTATGAGGGCCCAAGATGGAGCCAGAGAATTGTAGCCAGATTGATTAGTTTAGAAGTTAAGTACAATCCAGGCCAGAACTAGGAAGTTTTCTTTTATTTACTTTTCTAATTATTTTCACAGAACTTTCAAGTTTGGACTTTGGTGACCATTTAGCACAACCTGTTCTTGACAGGAATATCTACTATACCGTATCCAATGAGTGGCCACCTAACATCTGCTTGAAGACCTGAAATGAAGACCACAATAACCTTACCATGGTGTATTATTTCTGAATTTGTATGTTCCTTTGCATTTTCACATAAACATACACACACACACACACACACACCCCAACTCATGTTCTGGAACATGTAGTGCTAAGAATCAGAAGCAAAATCAGAAAGTAGATACAATAATTGGGTTACAAGTAAGCAATAATAACAATAATAACCAAACTTTATATTGAACCTTAAGGTTTAAGAAGGAATTTACAATTGCTATCTCATTTTATGCTCACAATAACCGTTGGCTGTTGATGGTATTATTAAACTATGGAAGAAGGAAAATAATATTAGCTGACCTTTATATACCAGCTTAAGGTTTACTAAGCTCTTCATATCCATTATCTCATTTGAGCCTCTAACACCTTAGGAGGTAGATCCTACAGGTCTTATCATTCCCAATTTACATATAGAGAAACTGAGGTACAGAGATGTGATTTTCTGAGGTTCATATAGTCAATTTGAGCCAGAATTCAAAAACAAAATTGTCCTGAGTCCAAATCTAGCACTCTTTGTACAACAACATATTGGATTGTCCATAGGAGGGGAACAGATAAATAAATCTATTTTACAATAAGTCAGTACGAGGATTTGACTATAACAGATTTCTGAAAGTAAAGAGCCAACCTGACTTGGTTGGTTTTGGTTGCTGTCCTTTGTACTTGAAGAGGACCAAAATGACATCACTAAGCTACAGTCAAGTTTCAATGTGTCCAACTGTGGCTGATCAAACCAATACAGACTCTGAATGCTCTACCACAGAGTGGGCACAAATAATCTGTGTGAACATCTGAGTAGATACTCTAAATTTGTCCATCCTGCATTTCCTGTGAGCTGTTTCAATTCTGCTGTGTTCATAGAGCACAGAACCGTCTCAGATGTGGTCCTGCCATGCTGAGAGGTCATGTGCCATTGTCTTACATGTCACACAATCAATTCCAAAGTTCTTGAGAGAGATCTTGAGAGTGTCCTTCTATCACTTCTTCTGACCACCATGTGACCTCTTGTCCTGTGTGAGCTCTCCATAAAACAGTCTTTTTGGCAAGCGTATATTTTGTGTTGAACAATGTGGCCAGTCAGAGAGCTGCACTCTCTGAAGCAGAATTTGAAGGATTGGCAGTTTAGTTCGAATGAGAACCTCAGTATCTGGTACCTTGTCCTGTCAGGTGATCTTCAGAATCTTCCTAAGACAATTCAAACAGAAGTGATTCAGTTTCCTGGCATGGTGTTGAAGGCCCAGAATTCAGGTCCTCAGATTGCAATTCAGTGACCAGATAAGGTTTAGAATATAGTGAAAGGTGAAAGCCAGAGGCAAATTTGTTCACTATGTGAAGAAGATGAATTCCCTGGGAACAAGATTCAACAATCGAAGGTTAAAGGATTGATCCATCATAGAATGTTTGAGAATTTGGATACCAACATAATTTAAAAGGTTCACAAGATATAAGCTAGCAAATATTCAGAGTTGTTCTTTAAGTATTTTATTTGCTCACTCCTTCTTGGGAGGGCAGGAGTACTAGAAAGATGGTGATTGCTACCCACAGTTCACCCCCACTTCACCAGAAGTCCTTGAGATATGATTAGTTAAGTCTTTGTGACCAGCAGACTGGGAATGGTGATTGGGAAGAGGAGGAGGAATGGTAGTGGAGACATGCCTAATTCTTGACACTTACTCTCCCTGCCTCAACTTCAGAAAGCTCCTTTCTTCCTTTTTTTAAAAAGTTTTTTTCAAATTGAATTTTATTTTAATAACATTTATTTTTTCTCCCCTTCATCTTCTTTTTTCCCCACTGGAAAAAAGGAAAGAAAATAAAACAAAACTTCATAACAAAAAATGCATATTGAAGCAAAACAAATTTCTACATTGTCCTTGACTAAAAATAATGTGTCTCTGTATTGAGTCCTTTACTTCTCTATCAGGAGATGGGTAGCATTTTTCATCCTTGGTCTTTCTGAATCACAATTGGTCATTGCACTGATCAGCATTCTTGTCTTTCAAAGTTGTTCACCTTAGTGTCTAAGTTGTTCTCCTGGGTCTGCTCACTTTACTCTGTTCATAAGAGTTAGTCTTCCCAGTTTCCTCTGAAATCATCTCTTTTATTATTATTTTTAATGGCACGATAGTAATTCCATTGTCTCTTCCTTTAAGATGTAGCTCAAGTGCTACCTTCCGCATGAAGACTTCTTGATACCCTAATAGTTTGTGCCTTTCCTCCCCACCACCTTGAATTTAACTACTTTGTATTTATTTGTATTAATTCACATTATATTTTACTACATGTATTTTTATATATACTTGTCTCTCACTAGAATGAGTAAGCTCCTTGCAAGTAGGGATTGTTTCAAGTTTTGCCATTCATATCCTTTCCTCACTGCCTACCACATAGTAGGCATTTAATAAATACTTGATTGATTGCTTAAAATGAAAACTCCATAAAGGAAGGGAGTGTCAAATTGACAAATGGTCATTGAGTACATACTTTGTGCGGGTCGTGGTGGGAAATACAAAATCAATGAACACCTTAATTACCAGTTAATGCCTTGGCAGAATTTACTGGATTTTTAGCTGGGAAGAAAAATGAGACACAAGGAAGTGTTGTACAAAGATTAAAAGAGGGGCCAAGAAGATAGGAAAGGGGAAGTAATATGGGAAGTGAGAGACCACAAAGAACAAATGTTATGTACTTCACACTTTTCTCCAAGGCTAACACCAACAATAAATCAACATTATCATGTGTGTTCCCTTTGGTATATTTGATTTTAGCCCCTACTATGGAATATGTGTGTGTGTGTGTGTGTGTGTGTGTGTGTAGAAAGTATATGTGTATATTATAATCATATATATAATTCTATGTATGTATATATAATCTTATATATGTATATATAATCATATATGTGTGTATATGTATACATGTATACATATATGTGTGTATATTATATGTATATGCATCCTAGGTCATCTCCAGCCATCCTGAGGAATATCTGGTCACTGGATTCAGATGGCTCTGGAGGAGAAGTGAGGCTGGTGACCTGCACAGCCCTCCCTCACTCAAAACAAGGTCAAGTGCAAGTCATGACATCATTTCTCTGATGGCGTGGTCTTCTTCAGCAACGAAGGATGAACACAACAAAACAATATGTATATATATAATCCTAAAAGGCATGTATGTATATATATGTGTGTGTGTGCGTGTGTGTGTGAGTGTGTGTATGTATATACATAGAAAGTATGTGTGTGTAATCCTATGTATGTATGAAATCCTATATATGTGTTTATTTATATAATCCTATATATGTGTGTATGTACATATATTCATATACATACACACACATATCTAGTAGCTCAGAGTTGGAATTAGCACACATTTGATCAAAATCCTATCCGAAGAAAAAATCTAGTCTACAATATCCAGTGAAGGGTCTGGTCTCTACTTGAACACTTATACTGGGGTAAGTAGATCACTACTAGAGAAGACAAACCATTCTACTCTTATATAGTTCTACTTTTTAGAAGGTCCTTCCTTATATAAATTAAAATCTGCCTCCTTATATCTTATAGAGTCATAAAATATTAGAATTAGAAGAGACCTAGTCCCACATCTACCATTTACATCCATTGTTCCTAGTTCTGTCCCTGGAAATTAATCCCGATTCCAGATCTGGCACTCTAGCCACTGCACCACTCAGCTGCCCTTCTGTCATCTCTCACCTTTCTGTCTCTCATCTATCTACCATCTTTCTCTCTAACCATTTATAACCTTTCTATCTATATCTGTTATCTTTTTTACAATTTATCTACCTATCACTTCTGTGTGTGTGTGTCTCTCTCTCCCTCTTTCTCTCTGTCTCTCTCATTCCACATATCCATTCTGTCTGTCTGTCTGTCTGTCTGTCTGTCTCTCTCTCTCTCTCTTTCTCTCTGTCTCTCTCCATCCACATATCCATTCATCCATCCATCCATTCTCTTATGCATTGTAGCTAGTTATCTTATGATTCAATGGAAAAAGTACTGACTCTGGGATCAGAAGTCCTGGGTTCATCTCCCACCTTGATACTACCTTGTGACCTTTAGCAAACCACTTATAGAATGCAGTATTTTCTTTATTTACAAAACAAGGAGAACAAAATAAATAGCCTTTGATCTGCGATCTGCTTGTGTATCTATATCTTTATCCTTCTCTAACTACATCCTTCTTTGCAATTGAAAATGCTGCTGCTGTCATCAATGTTGCCCATATGCATATGGGATGGTGCAGCCAGGCAGACTGACTCATAGCCAGCAGTCATTCTCACACCACACATGGGAAGAATGTGCTGGTCCACTATGCACAGAACCTGTCACTCTACCACAGAATCTGCTCCCTACTTTCATTCAAAGTAAGCCACCCCATCTCTGGCAAGCCCCTTACCAACTTGAGCCTGTTTGCGTATGATGTTTTCCAGCATCCCACAGATGTTCCATGTTCTTTGAAGTTGGGCTTCAGCATGTCATTGCAGTACTTCCTCCACCCCACCCTGCTTACGTTCTCCACACTTCAGGTCCCCATGAAGTGGGTGCTTAGGCATCCCATTATCATCTGAGGTGTCTCTAATCCTTTATGTGTATGAAGACCATAATGAAACTTTGCTAAGTTTCCTCCATCCTGAAATAATTATGGGAATGAACTGTATAAGAAAAAAAATTAAACTATGAACTTTGTCAACATGTATTCACATGGGAATCAGGTCAGTCTGACAGGGGGACTTCCCTATTCTACTGCAGTTTAACTATTCGTATCAGCAAGATACATGAAGTGTGAAGAACCTTTTGTCTTTGAAGCTAGAAGGTTCAGTAAAAAGCCTTGTGGGAGATGGTTAAGAGATTCCTAACCTCATCAGCAGAATTCCTGCTGGCAATCTATTCTATAAGAAAGATTGGGACACTGCTGGCTCTTTCATCGAGACCTATATCCTGGGTTTCATCAAGGAAAAAGTAATTGAAACTATTCCTGATTTGTAGCCTGAGGGAGTTCACAGTTGGCACCTTCCATCTTGCTCAGAAGGGGTCCTAAGCCCAGGAAATAAATAAGGAAAAAGGATTTCATGAAAGAAACACTTAGAAGACTTTGTGATGCTCAGGAAAATTCAAGACAGAAAAAGAAAGTGATGCCCCCATTTCTGGTTTGGGGCCTGTGAATAGACAAATACAATCATATCAAAGTGATACTTACTTGGCACCTAAGATGTGCAAGGTACTGGAAATTTTTTAAAAAGAAAAATATTTTCTGTGCTCAAATTTCACTCTATTGAGGCCAATACAACTCATAAATGGACAAGTTTAATTTGAGGAATGAGAGAATACTAATGACTAGGGAGATTAGGAAAGATTTCCCATAAAAGTTGACACATGAGCTGAAACCTGAAGGAAGGCAGAAATTCTAAGAGATATAACTGCCTTTGAGTGTGGGAAACAGCCAATATTGGAAAAGAATATAGTAAAGTGTCTTCTCCTTCACTTTCATCCTGAACCACATTTCATCTCATATATTCCATCAGTCTGAATTCAAGTCAGGGCTGGGGGTCAGGGCTTGCAAAGCATGTATAGAAAGACAGCTAGACAGACAGACAGACAGATAGGTACATAGAGAGATACAGGGATAGATAGATAGATAGATAGATAGATAGATAGATAGATAGATAGATAGATAGATAGATAGATAGATAGATAGATAGATAGAAAGAAAGAAAGAAAGATAGATCGATAGATAGATAGATAGATAGGCAGACAGATAGATGAACATGTGAATAACCAATAGATATTTATTAAGTACTTACTGTATTCTGGGCACTGCTAAGCCTAAGGTCTTTTTTTTTTAAACAAAAAGACAAAAACAGTGTACTCTCAAGGAGCTCAGTCTAATGTAGGAGAAAACATGGAAACAACAATATATAAACCAGATAAGTATACGATAAATTAGAGATAATCAAGAAGGAAGACATAAGAATTAAGGAGGATGAAGATACATAGACAGACAGACACACAGACAGACAGATAAAGCATCTATTAAGCATTCACAATGTGCCAGACAGCATGCTACATAGAGAAAGATGCTGAGTTTTGAGTCAAGGTACCTGGGTTTGAATCCTGGATCTAAGCCTCACCACCTGTGTGTCTTTGGTAAATTCATGACTTGTTCAGTTTCTCATCCTTAAGATGAAGGGATTGGACTAGATGACATCTCAGATCACTTATAGCTCTTTGATCCTGTGTTCCTATTACCATATCTACCTAGACCAGGAAGCTGTAACATACTTTCAGGATCCAATAAGGCTTATTTCTGCCAGATGGATTAAGACAACAAAAATTTTTCCCATAACAAATTGTTTTAAAAGGAACGTGAGCAATAGCACTTTACCATAAATACTTTGTATTTAATTTTATTTATGTACATGTTGTCTTCCCCATGAGAATGTAAGCTCATTGAGGGCAGAGACTATTGCATTTTTGCCTTTGTATCCCTAGAATCTAGCAGAATGCTTAATGCAGGGTAATTGCTTGTTGAGTAAGTGACTGATTGATGTACCTCTATCCTCCCTTCTGAATAAAGGTCCCACTTCTATACAATTAGTTGGCCCTGGTATGCTGGATCTACATTTTCTGGGTGAATACAAAAAGGTGGGAGATAACAGAATCATAGATTGATAGCTGGATGATATCTTAGAGTTCATCTATCAAAAACCCTCTCATTTTACAAATGAGGGAAATGAGGTCAGAGATGTGATGTGACTTTGGGATCAGGGAGAAGAGATGGGAAACAATTTCTTACATCATTCAAAATTTCTTGCTGTTATCAGAAATTTTAAGTATTGTTTTAGACAAATAGAAACTATGACTTTTTTAATCTCTTGAATTTGTTAATATTCCTTCTTATTTCCCTTATCTTCTCCCTACTCTTTATATAACACCAGTGTAATATTAGAAATATAGAGGATGAAAGTTCTTTAAAAGTAGGTTTTCATAAAAGCTGGGGCCTTGACAGTGGAGAGCAGATGTTCTTCTATTGGGATCTGGATCCTGTCTATAGTAATATGTACATATGGTAATATAGGAATCTCATGCAAACCCCATAGGTTTTTGTTTTTCCATTGTGTTTGCTGCCTTGAATTTGGTTCCGAGTGATATAACTATGAAGCCAAATCACAAGAAATGTTTACTGAGAAACAGCAACAGCCACAATAGAAACCTTGGGACCAATCTCTCATTATAGCACTGGGTGGAGTGGTTGAATAAGCTGCAATCTGCTCTGGTTGGCAGAGTTGTGTGTCCCTCTCCGAGTGACTCAGTACAAGCAATATGTTCTTTTGTTGGGAGAAGCATAAGTTTAAGCTCTAAGTCCCTAAATAAGACTTTTTCTAAGGGATTTCTCTCTAAACTGTGGTCCCTTCAAAATATATTAAAGGTTTTTTGTGCCTATTAGCTAATAAGTATGACTCAGAATATGGGATCTGAGGTCTAAATATTGAACCTAGTCTAGACCATCCTATCTACAGTACATCAGACAAAGGTTAATGCTAGCAGATGTCTCATTGCAGGAGTTCAGACACAGAATCTGACTAAATGTTTATTGATTAAAAGTAATCAAAGAGCTTTTCATTGCTTTTCAAGATCAAGTACAACGATTTCTTTTTTAAATTTGTGACTATAAAATTAAAGGTGATATGTGTATACTGAGAGAACTTCTCACAACATGGTAGTGATTTTATTCCCTTTGAATTCCCAAGTGCCTTGTACCTTTTGAATTCCAGTAACATTGAAAGGCTAAAATTTCTAGGGGAGTTGTCACATGGAAGGTATGTTTGTCCTCATTATCAGTGCTACCCAGGGCACACTATCAGAGTATACCTTTCCTCAAGCTTAACTCAGGCTCCTCCACCTCCATGGAGCCTTTCCTCATCCTCCCATTGGTCTCTCTCCAATTTTCCTCACATTATACTTTGTGTCTAGTGCTCAATTAGTGTCAGTTAGAAAGAAAGCTTCTTGAGGCCAGGAATTATTATTCCACTTATGACTTTTTATCCTCAGTGCTTAACATACCAGGTTCCTAGCAAATGTTTAGGAGATTAAATTGTTCAAATATAAAACCCAAGGCTCCTTCAGAGCCAACGTCCTAAAATGTAGTAATAGAACACACACTTCTTTGTCTGAACCCCACAGTAGCTTCTTCTCCATCCCTCTCCATATTTCTCCTTTTTCTCTTAGTCTCTCTCCTCTCCATTTCTGATTCTCTCTGCCTGTTTCTCTCTTTTCCCTTCTCTCCATCTCTCCCCTTTCTCTTGCTTTCTCTTTGTCTCTCTGGTCTTGTCTGTCTCCCCTCTCTCTTCCTCTTCGTGTTTTTCTTTCTCTCTGTCTCTATCTCTAACTCTCTTTCCTGTATCTCTCTGCCTCTGTCTCTCTCAATGTTTCTTTCCCTCTGTCTCTCATTCCCCCCGTCTCCCACATGCGTCATGAAGAAGAGGGAACTATTCTATAGACTACACAAGACCAAAATGGTTATGAATTATTTGGGGGAAAGTTTAGTTTAAAGAACTATCTTAGTTTAATTACAAACATGAAAAATCTATCCCAAATGGTTTCTATAGATATAAAATCTACTTTTTAAAAAATTATTAACTGCTAAAGATTCAGTTATTCTTGTGAAGAGGAGCTATATTACACACACACACACACACACTCACACACACACACACAAATATTATGATGTAGATTGTCCTTTGGGTTCCATCTCTTCACTCTATATCAGTTTGTATGAGCCTTTCCATGTCTTCTTGAAATCATATATTTCCTCATTTCTTTCAGCGTAATAGTATTCTACCACATAATATAATGATAAATATAGACTTGTTACAAATCCATATTTATTATAAGCCCTGAAAAATTAGACTTCACAAGACCTAGTAGCCTAACAGGTCCTCAAGGAGAAAAGAAGAGGGAAAAGGAGGGAGTGAAAAAATAAAGACAGAAACAAGTTAACAGAGACAGAGAGAAACAGAGACAGTTTCTGACTGAGACAGAAGCAGACTGAAAGAGAACAGAGATATTAAATAAAAAAAAGAAAGAGAGAGAAACATAGCAAGACAAAGATCAGCAGAGAGAGAAAAACAGAAAGAGACACAGAAAAAAAGACAGAGACAGAGATAAAGCAAGACAGAGATCATCAGAGGTAGAGAGAGGGAGGGAGAAAGAGAGACACAGGGAGAGAGAAAGACAGAGAGACAGAGAGAGAGAGAGAGAGAGAGAGAGAGAGAGAGAGAGATCCTACCCACATGCATGCAGTTGCTACACCCCTCCCCCTCCCTCCCCCAACGCGCACACAGTTACAGGTAGAACAAGAGATATGAAGGCAAGAGGACAGAAGCAGAGAGAGACAGAGACAGTACATGAAAACAAACCCAAGCTTTTGCCCAGGAGGAAAAACAGAGAGACATGTTGAAAAAGAGACATAAAACTGCAGAATCCAGGAGCCCACCTCTAGCTCTCTTATATATTACCATTCAAATAAGGAAGGAACCCCAGTCCTATATCCTAGTTGTACTATACCATTAAATATCAACTACATGCATCCAAGGCTACATCCTCCAGAAAATATCACCACCATGATCATTCAAAATCACCTCCTTTTCAGTTTCTATCCCAACACTTCACATGGCTCTCCCTCACCAACCTACTCAGCTGAGAACTGTCTTACATTTCTCATACATGCACACACACACACACACACACACACATATATACATATATATATATGTGTAAATATATATATATGTATGTATTGCTGAGGCCCCTTCTCTCATCTCATATCATTCAGATGCCTTCATGTACATTTTCCTCCTCGACCCTTGTGCTCTAAAAAAAGATGTGACCCTTTGCCTTAAGGTAAACCCTTCTATATGCACAAGTGATCTTATCCTATCTTATCCAGTAGATTGTCCCCCTTTGTCCCCCTTCCTTCTCACCTGTCTGGTTTCTTCCTTCCTGTCTATAAACAAGCCCATGCATCCCCTGTTATTAACACCCTTAACAACTTCTCACTTGTCTTGGCAATCTCTGTTCCACCCTTTCATAGCTCAATTCCTTGAGAAGGCTATCTATAATTGGTGCCTACACTTCCATTCTTCTCATTCTTTCTTTAATTCTCTACAGTCTCACTTCTAACCTCATTATTCAACTGAAACTGCTATCTCCAAAGTTACCTACGATCTGTTAATTGCCAATTCTAATGGCTTTTTCCCAATCTTCATCTTTCTTGACCTTTCTGCAGCCTTTGGCACTGTCAATCACTTTCTTTTTTTTTTTTTTTTGATACTCTATTTTCTCTAGGTTTTTATGACATTCTTCTCTCCCAGTTCTCCTACCTGGGTGCCTAGTCCTCAGTCTCCTTTTCCATGTCTTTATCTAGGTTGTACCAAATAATAATAGTTTTCTGAGTGTCCCTAAAGATTCTATCTTAAGTTATTTCTGTTTTCCCTTTATACTATTCTGCTTGTTGAACTCATTAATTCCCATGGATTCAATTATCATCTCCATGAAGATTATTTTCAGATCTATTTATCCAGCTATAACCTCTCTCCTAATTTCCAGTCTTGCATGTCCAAATACATATTGGACGTGTCAAATTGGATGTCTTATAAACATTTAATCTCAGCAAGTCCAAAATTGAACTCAATCTCTTTCCTCCAAATTCTCTCCTCTTCTTAATTTTCCTATTACTACTGATAGCACTTTAATTTCCCTAATAAACTAGGGTGTCATCCTCAATTCTTTATTCTCTCCTGATTGCCTCATCAAAAACAATAATAAAACTCTTCCTAGAATTCCTTAATATTAGTGACTTCCCTCTAAGTGTGTCAAATTTATCTTGCTATGTATCTTCTATGCTCATTGTGTTCTGCGTCTTTTCTCTCCAAGTAGATGGTGAGGTGCTTGTGGACAGGGACTGTTTTGCTTTTCTTTATATTCCTGGCATATGTGTGTATGTATGTATGTGTACACACACATGTGTGTATGAATACTGCATCCTAAATCCATCCCTTTTCTGTCATAACTAGCATGTTTCATTATCGGTCTTTGGGAATTATGAAAGGTCATCGTATTGATTATAGTTCTTATAGCTTTCAAAGTAGTTTTTATAGTACTATACATATGTAGATATATTTGTGTATATGCACATATGGTTGGTTGTTGTCCTTCATCTTAAAAGAGGACCAAAATGAAATCACCATTGTAAAGTGAAATTTCAGTGTGTCTGACTGTGGCTGCTCAGACCAATACGAACACAGAATGCTCTACCACAGGTTGGGCACAGATAGTTCGTGTGAATATTTGGGGTGAATATTCCAAATTTGCGCATCCTATGTTTACTTTGTGCTATATCAATTCTGCTTTGCTCAAAGAGCACAGCACCTTTTCTTATGTGGGCACGCCATGCTGAGCAGTTCTGTGCCAGTGTCTTCCATGTTGCACAGCCAAATCCAAAGTTCTTGAGAGAGACCTTGAGAGTGTCCTTGTATCATTTCTTCTGTACACCATGTGATCACCCGCCCCATACAAGTTCTCCATAAAATAGTCTTTTTGGAAAGTGTACATTTGGCATTTGAACAATGTGGCCAGCCCATCGGAGTTCCGCTCTCTGAAGCATAGTGTCTGGTACCTTATCCTGCCAGGTGATCCTCAGGATCTTCCTAAGATAGTTCAAATGGAAATGATTCAGTTTCCTGGCATGGCGCTGGTAGATTGTCCATGTTTCACAGACGTACAACAGTGAGGTCAATACAATGGCTCTGTAGACCTTCAATTTGGTAGTCAGTCTAATACCTCTTCTCTCCCAAACTTTTCTTTTGAGGTTCCCAAACACTGAGCTAGCTCTGGCAATGCATGTATCAACCTCATTGTCAATGTGTACATCCCTGGAAAGTACACTACCAAGGCAAGTGAACTTATCCACAGCATTCAAAACTTCTCCATTTGTTGTAATTGATGGTTCCATGTATGGATGGTGTGGTGGTGGCTGATGGAGCACCTGTGTTTTTTTGGTGTTAATTATTAGGCCAAAATTAGCACAGATTGCAGAGAATTGATTCATATTTTGTTGCATCTCAGCTTCAGAGGCTGCATTGAGTGCACAATCATCTGCAAACAGAAAATCATGCACCAACACTCCCTTCACTTTGGTCTTGGCTTGTAACCTTTTCAAACTGAAGAACTTACCATCAGTACGGTAGTTGACCTTGATGCCATGTTCATCCTCATTGAAAGCATTTGTCAACATGGCTGAAAACATCATGCTAAAAAGCATGGGAGCAAGTACACAGCCCTGTTTCACTCCTCTGGTGACTGGGAAGGCACCAGAGCTTTGTCCATTATCCAAAACCCGAGCAAACATGCCATCATGAAATTGACATACAATATTGATGAACTTCTCCAGGTAACCAAATTTTGACATAATTTTCCATAAGCCTTCATGACTAACAGTATCAAAGGCCTTGGTCAGATCTACAAGCATTGTGTACAGACCTCTGTTCTGCTCCTGGCATTTCTCCTGGAGTTGTTGGGCAGCAAACACAATATTGACTATTCCTTGGCCCTTTCTGAAGCTCTCAGGTATATGACCATCTTCCAGGTGAAGGATCAGCCTATTAAGGAGGACTCTAGCAAGAATTTTTCCAGCAATGACTAAGAGAGAAATCTCCCTGTGATCGTCGCAGGACAATCTATTCCCTTTACCCTTATAGAGATTGACAATGGAGGCATCCTAGAACTCCTGGGGGATAACCTCCTCTTGCTATATAACCTGGAAAATTTCAGTCAGCTTTTGTATGGGTAATGGTCCCCCTACCTTGTAAATCTCAGCTGGAATAGAATCAGCACCAAGTGCTTTGCCACATGAGAGGAGCCTAATGGCCCTCAAAACCTCTTCTTTAGTTGGAAGTTCAGCTAAGGAGAGATTGACTTAAACCTGAGGTAAATAGTTAATGGCCTCAGCATTGATTGATGATGGTCTGTTGCGAACACAATGGAAGTGTTCAGTCCATCTCTCTAGGATCATATCCTTATCACTAATCAATGTGACTCCATCAGCACTGAGTAGTTGTGATGCACCATAGGTTTTTGGTCCATGAATAACTTTCAGGGAATCATAAAAGTGGTTTGGATTGTTACTATCAGCATAAAACTGAATTTCATCTGCCTTCTTACTGAGCCAGGAATCCTGCATCTCTTTAAGCTTTGCTTGTACTTTGCTTTTGATGGAATTAAATGCTGCCTTCTTAGAGGGGAATAACTATCCTGCTGGTATATCCTGTGGAGTTCTCATTTTTCATTTAGCAGCTTCCAAATTTCCTCATCATTTTCATCAAACTTGGTGTTTGCAAGTGTTCTGACCCAGAAAAGTAAATGCAGTGCTGTACACCAAATCTCCGAACACTGCCCACTCCTTTTCTGCTCCACTGTTGCCAGCTATGTGTTGGCTCAACTTTCCCTCCAAGTCAGCAGCAAACTGTTCAGGCTCAGAGAAGAGCTCTAATTTGTTGATATTAGTAGTCATTTTGCCTTGGGGGCTGCACTTTTAATGAATGCAAATATTTATCTTGGAAAGGAGAAGTCTATGATCTGTCCAGCACTCTGCACCACACATTGCCTTTGTCACTCTCACGTCTTGTCTGTCTCTTCTCCTTACAATCACATAATCTTTTAGATGCCAGTGTTTGCTGCGAGGGTGCATCCATGAAGTTTTATTGCATTCAGGTAAACAGAAGACAGTGTTGGTGATGAGAAGGTCATGCAACACACAAGTGTTCAGCAATAAATGACCATTGCTGTTGCTGTTTCCAACTCCATTCCTCCCTAGGACTCCCTGCCAAGTCTGGTAATCTGAGCCTACTCTAGCATTAAAGTCACCCAGAATTATAAGCTTGTCCCCTTTTGGCACATTGATGATAAGAGTCTCTAGGTCTTCATAAAATTTTTCTTTGACTGCTTCAAGGGAGCATAGGCACTGATGATGGTTGCATGGTGTTGTCCTGTGAGAGGCAATCGCATTGTCATGAGCCTGTCATTCATTCCTTTTGGCAGACATGCCAGTTTGCTGATTAGATTCATTTTGATTGCAAAACCTATGCCAGCTTCACAGCACTTCCCTTCACTGTGCCCACTCCAGAAAAAGGTGTATCCAGCTACAACCTCAGCAAGCTGACCTTCATTTGCCAGCCTTGTTTCATTCAGGGCTGCTATTTGGATGCGATAACTGTTGAGTTCTCTTGCAACAAGAATAGTTCTTCTTTCAGGTCTACTGGATTTTGTGTTTATTAGTGTGTACATAATCCATGTGCCGATGGTGAGTGGAATCATCTTTGCAGATATTTTTGTACTTTTTTTGTGTTTCGACCACGTAGTGGAATTCCCCGCCTGCTGTGGTAATCAGGCCAGGATTGGGTAAGCAGGCAATGTTTAAGGCACTTTTTCTAGCCCTTTGCTCACACCAGGAGGTGAGCAGTGTGATCTTTAAAAGGCTACTCAGACACCCAGGGGGCTGCCAAGTCCCACTGCTGCTTCCAGTGAGAAACGACCCTATGGTCTGGGCCACCTGTGTGCAGGGTTGTGAGTACAGCTCCCAGTGTGTCTGCACTTGCTGTTTCATCATTTGCCTGTCACCACAGGCATAATAGTGAAATGGTATGGGTGATGTCTTTTGATTCATACATAAATTGGATTTAAGTGAGGCAGAGTTGCATGAAGTTGTTAGCCTCACTCCTTCCTCCAGAGTCATCATAGTCCAGTGGCAGGACAGAGTCAAGACAACTGGTGATGGTTCAGGATGCAGTGGATGACCTTGATATGTTCCGTGTCTAACCAAGCTTTAAGCGATCCACATCACCTGCTTCATCTGCCTTCATGGCCATTGGAACAAATTGTTTTCATCTGCCCACTCTACCAGATGAAGTCTTCACATGCTTGGGGTAGACACCCCCTAACTCACCAATGGGTTTGAGAGACCTTGGTTACCCTCAACTTGGTTTGACCTGTCTGAGGAAATGGTTTACCAGGGTGTGGCCACTGCACATAATGCAGCTTCTTGGAACCACAGGTGAGAGTTAGGTGGAACAGGTGGACACCAAAGGTGGAAGAGTCCAGAAAAGGGCTTGGCAGCCATCACACCAAAGGTACTGGTACTAGTCCTGCCTGAACACACCCTACTCCCCCCTATATATACATATATGTGTATATATGTATATATACATATATGCACATACATTTGTATACACATATGTATACACACACATATATATGTATATATATATATACATATATATAGATATCCTGGTTCTGTTCATTTTATTCTTCACAAGTTTACAAAAATGCTCAAAATTGTTGATTTTTATAATATTAATAGTACAGTATAAATTGGTCTTCAGATTTTACCTCTTTGCTCTATATTAGTTCTCTATATTAGTTCATATAAGCATTTCCACAACTTTTTGAAATCATCTATTTCTTTATTTCTTTCAGTCTAATTATTGTTGTTCACCCTTCATTCTCAAAGAGGACCAATGACATCAGGAGGGTGATGTCTTGACTTGCAAGTGAATTGGATTTAAGTGAGGCAGAGCTGTGCAAAGTGACCAGCCTCACTTTCTCCTCCAGAGTCATCAGAGTCCAGTAGCTAGACACAGGTCAGGCTGACTGGTGAGGGCTCCTCAGCATAATAATATTCCATCATATATACCACAGATCATTCAGTTATTTCTCAATTGATGAGCATCCAATCCAATAAACATTTATTAGACACTTATTATGTACCAGGCACTGTGCTAAGTGCTGGGAATATAATTAATAAAAAAACAGGCCCTGTCATCAAGGAGTTTATAATCATGTTGGTATCTTGTTCCATGGAGTTAAAAACAAGGAGAACAGCAGATGCAGAGTAGAATGAGCCCAAAAGTTCAATTTCTGTGCTCTGTAAACAAAGGCATAGAAAAGAGTTTGTACTCTGCTTTCTACCACAAAAAGAGTTGTTATAAATACTTTTGTATAAAAGGGACCATTTCCTATATCTCTCATCTTTTGAGAGTATATTTGTGTAAAAGAACATGAACTGTTTAGTAAATTTTTTGTGTATGATTTCAAATTGCTTTCCAGAATGATTTTATCCACTCAAAGACTAACCAACAGTGAAGTAATATGCCTGTTTTCCCACAGTTCCCTCCAAGTTTTTTCATATTTTGTTACCTTTTTCAATCTGATAGGTGTAAAATAAAATTTCAAAATTGACTTAATTTATATTTTCTCTCAATAATAGTGAGTTGTAACACTTTTTCAATGTCTATTGACAGCCTATTTCTTTTCTTGAGAACTGCCTGTTAATGTACTTAGATTATCCGTTAATTAAGGAGTGACTTTGATTCTTATAAATTTGAATCAGTTCCTTTTATCTCTTGGAAATTAAACTTTGTCAGAGAAAGCTAGTGCAATGATTTTTTTTCCCTGTTAATTGTTTGCCTTTTAATCATAGCTTTTTTGGATTTATGTGTATAACTTTTCAATTTTAAATAATCAAAATTGTATACACACACACAGACAGTCAGAGAGACAGAGACAGAGACAGAGAGAGAAAGGAGAGAGAGAGAGGTATATTATCCTTTAAAAACCTTTTCTTGACTCTATCATCCCCTCAAACTATTTCTCTCTTCCCTTCCTCAGACAACCTGCTTTGAAAAAAAAAAAGGCCATCTATACACATTCATTGCATCCATAGCTCCTTTCACTCACTCTTCAATAATTTTCCATCTGGCTCTTCACCTTATCAATCTTAGTTGTTCAGTCATTTCAGTTGTGTTGACTGTGTCTTTATTTGAGGTTTTCTTAGCGAAGATACTGGAGTAGTTTGCCATTTACTTCTCTGGATCATTTTACAGATGAGGAAACTGAGGCAAACAAGGTTAAGGGACTAGCTCAAGGTCACATAGCTAGTGAGTGTCTGAGGACAGATTTGAACTCAGGATCCTTCTGACTCCAGACCTGGCATTCTATCCCCTGTGTCAATATCAGTCAATAAGTGTGTTTAAGCTCATGTGCCACTCTCAACCTGTGAGTGGATAAAATCATTCTAGAAAGTAATTTGATATCATGCACAAAAAAATTAACGAACAGCTAGTTCATATACTTTTACACAGATATACTCTCAAAAGATCAGAGAAATAGGAAACGGTCCCTTTTGTACACAAATCTTTGCACTAAACTGCTCTCTCAAAAGTTACCAGTTATGTTATAAGGGGGCTGTGGATGAATGTAGTCCCACCTCCTCTACTTAACAGTTGATATAATCACATAATATAAAGACCTGCTAAAATTTTAATTTGTAAGCAAGATGTTTACAATATATCCTAATCCCTTTATAAGGCATGAGGCTTTCTGGTTGAAGAAAGCACATAAACAAATTAACCCCAAATCTAGGGGCTTTTAATAGTCAATCCCTGAGGAGCTCAAGGTAGTCAAGGTTCAGTACAATAGTGAGTTAAGACTATTCTTGTCCTCTCTTCCTCCTCCCTCCATCTGTTCTGTCAAGTCAAGATTCAATGTGTCTGACTGTGGCTGATCAGACCAATATGAACTCGGAAAGCTCTACCACAGGTAGGCACAAATAGTTCATGTGAACATTTGGGGTGGATTCTCTAAATTTGTGCACCCTGTGTTTCCTTTGAGCTGTTTCAACTCTGCCTTGTTCATGGAGCGTACCACTTTCTCTGATGTGGGCATGCCATGCTGAGTAGTCCTGTGTCAGCGTCATAGGGAGGAAAACAGAGAGAGACAGAGACAGAGAGAGACAGTGAGAGAGAGAGAGAGAGAGAGAGAGAGAGAGAGAGAGAGAGAGAGAGAGAGAGAGAAAGAGAAAGTGAGAGAAAGACAGAGACAGATAGAGAGAGACACAGATAGAAAGAGACAGAGAGAGAGAGAACCTAAAGGAAGAAGATTCAAGGTGCTTGACCTTTGACTTTTGACTATTGAGAGTTAGACTGTGGAAAGGACTCACATCTCAGCTCTGCCGCATAGACTGCCTCTCTCCTTTCATGAAACACCTCAAAAATGAACAGAAATAAGAAAGTTGATTTGTTCCTTTTTTAATGTAACATTTAAAGGGCATTTGCTGTGTTACAGTGATAATAATAGTCATTAACAGAAGCAAGATTCTTCCAACTGCCATTGCTTTTCCTCTCTAAGTGCCTTGTATTTATTTGTATTTATCCTCTTTATATTTATTTATCTATACTAAAATATTTATTGTTTCCTCGCATAGAATGGAAATTTCTTGAGCTTAGTTACTGTTTCATTCTTTGTAATTATTTCCCAGTACATAATATAGTGTCTGGTACATATAGAACTTTAATAAATGCTTGTTGATTGATTGGTTGATCAATTATGTCCTCTCTCACTGTTGAATACCCATACCTCAGCATCTCTGCAGTATTTTACATTGTTGAAATTCCCCACCTTGAAAATTCTCTCCTCCCTACATTTCTTTTTATATCACCGAATTTCTCCTGGTATCCCTTCCTTTCATTTTCCTAGAGTACTATTTTATATAATAAATATTTTTAAGAAAAAAAGAAAAGGGGCAGCCAGATAGTGGAATAAATAGAGCACTGCCCTGGAGGCAGGAAGACCTGAGTTCAAATATGACCTCAGATGCTTACTAACCAAGTGACAAGTCATTTAACCCCCAACTGCCTCCCAGCCTCAAAAAAAGGAAAAGAATTAGCAAAGCTTATTTATGCTTCCAAAATAGGTCAAAAATAGATGCAATGACCTTACACCCTTGAGAAGGAGTAGTGTGAGAGTATCTTTTAATTTCTCTTCTTGGAAGCCATACTTAATTCTTGGTAATTTTGTAACATTCACTTTTGATTGTTTTATAGTTGTTCTTTCAATTTACATTGTTGTTAGCTATCTTCTTGGCTCTCTGTTTTCTTGGCTCTTACTTCACTCTGCATCATTTCATATCAATATTTCCATATTTGTATGTATTCATCATATTCATCACTTCCTTCAGGACAGTAATATTCCATTACATTTATGTGCCACAATTTGTTCAGCTCTTTCCCAATCGACAAGTATCTACAATGTTTCCATTTCTTCACACACACACACACACACACACACACACACACACACACACACACACACACAAAATGATGCTACAAATACATCAATGTACATAGGGACTTTCTTCTTGCCAATGACTTCCTTGGAATATAAGCCTAATAGTGGAATCTCTGGATCAAAGATTATGGATATTTTAATCATTTTATTAGCATACTTATCAAATTAATTTCCAAAGTGGTTTTACCAGTTTATATCTCCACCAATAATGCACTCCTGTGCCTATATTTTCACAATCCCACCAACATTGACTATTTGGAATATCATCTTTTGTCACCTTTGTCCATTGGCTGAATGTGAGGTGAAACCTCAGGGTTATTTCAAAGTGCTTTCTCTTGTCATTATCAATTTGTTTATTATTAAATTTGAAACAGGCTTTCATATAATTCTTTATAGTTTTCTGTTCTTCTTGTAAGAACTATTTACTGATATCCTCGAGCACTTATGTGTTGGTGAATAGCTTTCAGTTATCTATCTTAGAAAATCCTTATCTAGGAAATTTGATATGTAAATATGTTTTCCCATTTGTCAACTTCCCTTCTTCTCCTACATGGATTAATTTTGTTAGGGGAGCTTTTCTGCCAATCTGCTTTCCAGTTTTCCCAGCAGGTTTTTTTTAAAAATCAAATAGTGCTCCCCACATTTCTATAACATTTCGATCTCCCTGTCCTTCCTGTTCCTCCTCCACCACAATCAAACATGCTCTCTTTCCCCTGTGCTTAATTTTTTCACTCTCTGGTCCCTGATAGTCCCCCAAGCTACTATTATCTCTCTTATTTCCTTCACTGTGAACCTTCTTGAGAGAACAGTCTGTGCTGCACTCCCACCTCACCCCAAACACACCCAGTTTACATCTTTAGCTCTCATTTCCCTATGAAAATCCAGTTCTATAGGTTCAACTACTATCTGGATGTCCTATCAGCATCACAAGTCAACCTATCCAAAACTAAACTCATCCTCAACACCCCAAATCCTACCTTTGGTACTATCTTCCTTGTCTGTTTCAATAGCTTCATTATTCTCCAAATTTCATCTTTACCTTCTTCACCTTCCTGGAGTCCCACATCCAATTTGAGGACAGAAACCATGTCTTATTTCTCTTTTAATCTCCCTCCCAGTGACTCTCACCTTAACTTAATAAATATTCTCTGAATGCTAAATAAATAAAACGATGATTTTTTTTAAAATTTCTATTAGTGACAGTATTTACTGTTCATCCAGACACCCTGGCTTGAAACTCCATTATAAACTTTGGTCCCTACTTTCTCCTCTTGCCACCTTTTCTCCATATCTCCCAATAGATTGTAAACTCCCTGAGGGCAGGGATTGTCTGTCTCTCATTATATCCCCAACCCTTAGCACAGGGCCTGACATATAGTAGGGGATTAGTAAATGTTTATTGAATAGAATTATTAAATATCCAATTTGCTATATCTTGCCATGTTAATGTTGCAATGTCTTCTTTTCCTATCCCCATTCCTATCACTCTGGTTCAGACTTGATTTCTTTCTTAGACAATTCTAGTACACTTCTGATTTGTTTTCCACGTTTAGATTCTCTTTTATCCAATTTATCATAAACACTATTGCCAGATCAATCTACTTGTACCTAAAGTACAGTTATGATTTTGTTGCCTGTCTTCTCAGAGATTTCAATGAGTCCTCTCTGCCTGACAAATGTGTTCTAGACTCCTTGGCTTGATATGATCTTCCACAGTATGGGTCCAAGTTTTCCATTATCCTACAAAAATATTGGACATTCCAGTCAAGTTAAATTGTTTCCTGAACGTACCATGAGTGCTCCCAATGCTATTCATGATTTTCTCTTTTTCTGGATTCTGTATCTCCAGTATAATTTCTGGTTGAAATTCTGTCCATTTTTCCAGGCTTACTTCAAATCCTACCCTCTTCTTCTTCTCCTCAAGTGATAAGATCTTGCTATCCCTTGAAACCCTATAGTTCTGTTTTTTATTTGTATCTCTCTTGGACCATTTATCACACCTAACCTTGCATAATAGTTGTTTATGCACATGATTGAACAGTCTATAACTCAACTTCTGCCTAAGTATGGGGCAGTAACTTGAGGGATGTTTTTATGACTAACACAATGCTTTAAACCAGGGGTGGGGAACCTGAGGCCTGGAAGCCATATATGGCCTTCTAGGTCCTTGGGTGTGACCTTTAGAACAAGTAGAAGTTCTACAGAAAAGAATCCTTTTATTAAAAAGGATTTGTTCTGTGAAGTTTGGATTTAGTCAAAGGGCCATACTTGAGGACCTAGAGGGTCACATGTCCCCACTCTTGCTTTAAACATTTACTGAGTGAGATGTAACTCTTGCTTATCTGAGAGAGGACTGGACCAGAAAGCTACGTGTGTGGAGAGAAGTGAAAGGAGAATTCATGAGAGGAAGGCAAAGAGAAAAGATGAAAAATTGGCAAATTGGATCCTCCAGCTTGCATACTGTATACTTAGTGGAGAGCTGGCCTCTCTCAACATGTCCCTTGGCATCCAGAACCTGCAACCTTATAGACTGCCAAGAGGGGGCTTCCCCAGGGAGATCATTCTACCCTTGATCAAACTGACATTTTTCTCTTAGTTCTTGGGGAAGTACTCATCTACTCTTTTACATTACTTATTTTCTCTAATCTGTAAAATTTTATTTCTATTTATTGTTTGCTTAAAAAAATCTATTTTTTCCACTATCTAAGATTGTGTATGTATGCATGTGTGTGTGCATGTGTGTGTGTGTGTGTGTGTGAGTGTGTGGAGAGTTTGGAGTGAGGGAACTAAGCTGAAGAGAAGAAGCTGACTGTTAGTCTCCAAATAGAAGTGAATAAAGTGGCTTTTATTCTGAATCCCTAAAATAGTATCTCGTGCCTAGTATACTAATATATGATGTGTGGTAGATAGATATAATCTGACCCAATGCACCTGTTGAAGATCTGTGAATAAGGGATCTCTTTTTGTTTCCTAATCCATCTTAATTCCTCTGCTTTCCCTCTCTTAGCTTCCTATTTCTCCCACCTATAGCTAGCTTTGTAGGTATTTGTTTGCATGTTGTTTCCCACATTAGAACATAAGCTCCTTCAGGGCAGGGACTGTCTTTTGCCTCTTTTTGTAACCCCAGCACTCAGCACAGTGCCTGGGACATAGCAGGTGCTTAATGGTTGTTGTCCTTCATCTTCGAAGAGGACCAAAATGACATCACCATTGTAAAGTGAAATTTCACTGTGTCTGAATGTGGCTGATCAGACCAATACAAGCTCGGAATTCTCTACCACAGTTTGGGCACAGATAGTCCATTTGAATATTTGGGATGGATATCACAAATTTGCACATCCTGCGTTTACTTTATGCTATCTCAATTCTGCTTTGCTCAAAGAGCACAACACCTTTTCTTACGTGGGCACGCCATGCTGAGCGGTCCTGTGCCAGTTGCACAGTCAAATCCAAAGTTCTTGAGAGAGACCTTGTGAGTGTCCTCGTATTGTTTCTTCTGGCCACTGTGTAATCACTTGCCCCATGAAAGTTCTCCATAAAATAGTCTTGTTGGCAAGCGTACATTTTGCATTCAAAAGTAGGTGCTTAATAAATGATTATTAAGTGAATTAATGAAAAGATGGGGTAGAGCAGATCCTAGATGAGATGCCTTTCTATCCATGCCACACATGGGCTAGCCTTATTACTAAACAGTTAACACGTACACACATATATATGTATGTATATACCACATATATGTTAGATTCTCTGCTTCTAAAACATAATGACATTTTATAGTACTTACTATATGCCAGGCACTGTGTGAAGCACTTTATTTTTATTTATTTTTAGGACACAAATATCTTTTATCATAAATGCAGCGGTCTCTTCATTTTGTCACACAATCTTTGAATCAATTAAAATAAGAAAAGAGATTTAGACCTGAAAAGAATCTTAGAGGTCATCTAGTCCAATAGATTTTACAATTATTATCTCAATTGATCCTCACAGCAATCCTGGGAGGTAGGTACAATTATTATATCTTTTTTACTGATGAAGAAAGTGAGGCAGACAGAGGTTAAGTGATTTGCCCAGGATCACACAATTAGTAAACGTTTGAAGCTAGATTTGAACTCAGGTCTTTCTGATTTCAAGTCCAACACTCTCTCCATTTCACCACCTAGAGAACTATGCTGTAATGATATTTGTATCCTAGGTAGTGTCTGTTGTAGGGCCTTGAACCTAATAAGCACTTGATATATATTTGTTTTATTAAGTTAAAGTGGATTGAAAGTAACATAAAGTTAGAACATATTTTTAGTTATTACATTTCCATACTCTAACACTAAAGGGTCTCAAACAATGTGCCTAATTGATTTTAAAGGTGAAACTAAAATAATGCAAGGCCTGATATTTCAAAATTAACTCTAAAGTTCCCTAAAAGGAATTTTGTTTTCCTTTGGTTCATGAAGGGCATAAATGATCAGAATCAAGATTTGTACTTCCAGTTTTCACCTTGGCATTGTTGAGAAGAGTTTTCACGTCACCAAAGAATGACCCAGCTGACTGACATTTGGAAGAGGGCCCCACTAGTGTACACACATTGTTTACATATTCAGCAAGTATAGCAGATTTAATGAATATGGTCCTACCCAATCACTGCCTTTCCTTGTCCGACTTCCACCCTACCAAGTACCACGTGCTCAGTGGATTTCAGCTTCAGAGCTAACCAGGGGAGTAGCAGAAATATGTAGAGTGAGTTCTCACACCCACAGATTTAAATTCCCCTCCATGCATGATAGAGAATAAAGCTTACAGCTTCTCTTCCTTGATTTCTAGATCATAAAATGAATACATTTACTTATATCCACTAGCATATATGGAATAATAATTGGTTGGTTATTATACTTATGAGAATTACAAGTGCTACTCCAAGTGCACAGAAATATTGCACCACTTATAAGAGAGAATTTTCCATGTTAAATAGACTAGAACAAAGATGTATTTATCTAGTCGGTTTCAATTCAGTTCAACAAATAATTATTAAATACCTGCTCTGTTCACAGCACAGGCTGGCTGTACAAGGACAAAACCTAAAGCGGACACTGACTTCAAAGGGATTATATTCTACTGATGGAATCATATACACAGAGAAGCAAACTAAAGGCAATTTCAGAAGGAAAAGAGTACTAAAGACTGGAGGTTATTAAGAATGCTTCCTGTAAGAGATAACACCTGAACAGAGCCACCAATCAATCAATAAACATCTATTAATCACCTACTACTTGTGAGGCACAATGCTAATCATTGGGGATACAAAAAGAGCTCACAATCAGATGGGGGAGAAAACATACCAACAAATATCTACAAAGCAAGCTGTGAACAGGATAAATGGAAAATAATTAATAGAAGGAAGTCACTGGAATTAAGAGGGGTTAGGGAAAGTTTCCTGTAGAAGATGGAATTTTAGTAGGGACTTAAAGGTCAATAGTTGGAACAGAAGAGGAGGATAAATTCAGGCATGGAGGACAGCCAGAGAAAATGCCAAGAGCTGAGCGGTGAAGCGTTTTGTTTGTGGAACAACCAGGAGGCCAATGTCAACAGATCAAAGAGTATGTGTTGGGGAGTAAGATGTAAGAAGACTGGAAGGACAGGAAGGGGCTAAGTTATGAAAGTCTTTGAACGTCAAATGGAGAATTTTGTATCACTTTTTGGAGGCAATAGGAAACTACTGTAGAGTATTGAATTGGGGTAAATAGGACCTATGGTTTAAGAAAATCACTTTAGTATCTGAATGGAGAATGGACTGGGATGGGCAAAGTAGGTAGAGCCACCAGTAGGCCATTGCAATAATCAAAGAGTGAAGTGATGGGAGCTTCCACTAGTAGTGGAAATGGCAAAAGAAGTAAGAGAGTGTATTAGAGAGACACTGCAAATAAGAAATTGTCAGGCCTTGACAGTAATTTGGATATAGGGGGTTGGGGTATGAGAGATATTAAGAAATCCAGATGTTTTGAAGTATGGTTCCCATGGTGAAACTTTTCTATAAATTAGGAGTCTAAACTGTATAATTTAATCAATAGAATTCTACTCAAACCTCATTTTCCTTCTGACTTTACTATTCTCATATGTCTCCCATGTTCAAATGCTATGCTATTCAATTGAGCCTGATTCTTTGGGACTCCATTTGGGGTTTTCTTGGCAAAGATACTGGAGTGGTTTGCCATTTTCTTCTCCAGCTCATTTTACAAATGAAGAGACTAGGGCAAACAGGATTAAGCATCCACAGTTACACAACTAGCAAGGGTCTGAGGCCAGATTGGAACTCAGGAATATGAGTCTTACTGACTTCAGGCCTGGCACTTTATCCACTGCACCTCTTAGCTGCCATTGTTTAAAATCTTGAGGTTTTATCTCAGACTCTTCCCCTACCCTTTATCTCTTGTATCTAAACATCAGTTACTAAGTTCTGTAGATTTCTCCATTCTATTCCTGCTATCACCACCCTAGTAAGAGGTGGAACACAGCCTGGATTATTACAAGAGCCTTATGATAAGATGAACATTTGTCAGTGTTTTCCTGCACATGGGTGAGGCTCACTCCTTTTCTATGAAAGGGATTACTTCTCTAAAAGAAGACAGAGAAGACAGGAGCTGATTGGTCTTTGTGAAAAGCTTCCAGGTCATGTAAGGCAATAAAAAAATCTCACCCACATGCAGTAGTGGCCTTTCTTACTTGATTTCTGAAATCCATGTGAGTCACCATTTCCTTCACCATAGTCCTGACCTGATGGTCAGACATTTCATAAGAAGACAAGGGGTCGTGTCTGTAATAGTAAGCATCCCAACATACACAGCAGGGTCTGCTATCATAGGTTCTTAGATCTGTATTCATAAAATGACAGGCAACTTTTGAGGGGTTAACAATCACTTTAATCAAGCACATGGATCATTTCTTTATCCAAGCACATAAATCATTCACCTAGTTCAGGGGAGTCAGCACTCCAAACATTAAAGAAAATACAGAGAAATCAAAGATCAACAGACATGTCCTTCTCTGCCTGAATTCAACAGACAGTTGGACCCCAACTATCTGATCATAGTTACCATAGAGGGAAGCACTGACATCTAATCCTCATCTGAACAAACAAACGCTTCCAGTCAGTAAGCCCCAAAGTAATCAACAGACACGGCCTCCTCTGCCTGACCATAATTCAACAGACAGGTAGAGCTGTCTGGCCATCATTACCAGAGAGGGAAGCTTGACATCTGGGTTATCAAAGCCAGGGGGGGTCCTTAGAGTGGCTTCCCAGAGTCTTCATCTGGGACTCATTCTCATTCTTAGAAAAACGAAGTCCTAAAGTAAAACCTCAACTCAGAGTATTTATTCCTTTTTTAGAACCAGAGGGCATCACAACCCTGGAGAACCAGTGCCTCATTAACAAAAGGTGTGGGCCTTTCTACAAATCCTCCCTAATCAAACTCCCCTTAATGGGCAGGTCCATTAATGAGTGAGGAAAATCTTTAACCACATTAAAATAATTAACAATACAAATACATATGCTATTTCTAGTTAAAGAAACACTTGTTTCTGTACTTTGTTCCTTGTAAAGACTTGATATAAAGGCAAGATTCAATCAGAGGCACTTGATTATACTAAAACAAAAACAGCAAAAGATCCTATTTTGATTGCCATCGCAGTGCCCAGAAAAGCTAAGAGCCACTATGTCTTCCCCCCAATATCCTTGATGATGAAGCAAGTCTATATCACAGTAGATCTTATTATTTCTCCAACTCCTTCTTGTGAAAACAGTAGTTTCTTCCCTTCTCCTTGCAGTAGTGAAATCAGCCTGGCGAAATGCAATTGGCATGGTGAATGGCAACAGACCAGGAGGTTTTGTGCCAGACCTAGGACACTGAAATACTTCATGCCAGGTCATTTTCTGTGCAAATTTGGATTCAATCTTTTCATTAAATGAATCTTTGTTGCAAATGAAATCATGTTATTTATCTAGTCAGCAAACTGCTCCTCACTTGCTCTGCAGTCATTGGAATGATCTCTTCTGGCTTTTCAATCTCTTGGTATGTTGCCTAGTACTCTTCATGGCAGCCTCCTTACAATTATTCCCCACTTGTTTCATAACTCTCTCCCTTGCTCTCTAACTAACACTGAAATGTGCCTTTCCTTCTGGAAATTCTATATTGTTCTCTTTCTTCTATTCAGAAACATTCACTGGCATCAACCTTCAGCTTGTCCAAAGGAATTCAGTAGCTTCCAAATTTACCATTCGCTCCCTTTAGACTCCTTGGCATCCTCAATTGACTTCTGAAGAATAATATAATTCCTTCCCGCCCCCCCCCCCCTTTTTAGCATTTCAGTATTGCAATCATTGGCCTTGTTAAAAAAAATGTTTCTTGACTGCCAACAATAGATTGAACATGGAATCCAACATTTTATCTTAATGTTCCCTCCCCTCCTCTCCTCTCCTCTCCTGTTTTCTTCTCTGTTCTCTTTCTCTCTCTCTCTCTCTCTCTCTCTCTCTCTCTCTCTCTCTCTCTCTCTCTCTCTCTCTCTCTCTCTCTCTGTCTCTCTGTCTCTGTCTCTCTCTCTCTGTCTCTCTCTTCCCCCTCCCTCACTCTCTTCTACCTACTGCTGCTTTTCTTCCTTTTTTCATCAGACAACTGGTCCCCAAATCCCTCCACATGACAAATTTCCAGACTTTACATAAGTGCCATTCTTAAATGGCAAATCCATGAGTTCTTCTAACATTGAAAAGGAAGGAGGAAAAAAAGGAAAAGAATTATACAACCAAGAATATGAACCATTTCACAGCAAATGGAATATTTAGCAGTCTCAGAAGCAGATGTACTGGATTTATTAGGGCATATTTATGTGCCAAAGGATTTTTAAGTTAAAACAGCACTGCTGATACCAGAGGGGGCACACACATAAAACTGGCATATGGTCATATGACACAGGGCACAGTGTGCTAACAATGATCTGCTGATGAAGTGCGATGGCAGCTGATCAGGGCACCACATTCACCAGCCTCAGCAGACATCAGAGCAGGCTGCTAGAAGAAGCTTCAGAGACTCACAAGAAACTGTCATTTAGTCAAAGGAAATTCAAGACCAATGGATGAACAATGGACATGCTTGCACATCCAATTTCCAAAGGCATCCCAATACCTGAACAAGGGATTACAGACTTAAGTCACGTACACACACACACACACACACACACACACACACACACACACACACACGCGCGCGCATCAACTACATGCCTAATGTCATTTTAATGAAAGTCAAATCTTATTTTAAAGAAAAAAGGCATTAATACAAAAAAATGACCAGGAAATCCAATAGTAATAATATTAGCAGTATTCATGTAGAGTTTTAAGGTTTACAAAATGCTTTAGACATATGATTTGGATCCTCCCAACAGCCATGAGAGGTAGATGCTATTATTATCCCTATTTTACAGATCAGGAAACTGAGGCAGTAAATGTCTGTGGCCAGATTTGAACTTGGCTTTTCCTGACTCCAGGTCTAGCATTCTATTCCCTATACCACTTAACTATCTCTGCAATTCAACATATTAGTTGGGGAGGGTTTACTTGCTACTGGAGGATAGGAATACAACTTGTACATGATGAAATGCAGAAGATTCATGGGGACCTTTTGCTCCTTCACATCAGAATACATTTTATAACCCTGAAATTCTAAGGACTGGAGACAATAATCTCTCAGTCTGAGTCTCAGTGTGACTTTAGAAACTGTGGGAAAACTTCTACACACACACACATAGACTTATTGTTTCTTTATAGTTTTTCTTTTATCTACCGTGTATCTTCCTGAAGATGCTGTTTTCTCTTTTGTTTTTTTCCCTACCTCTCTAAATTTCCTCATAATGTTTTGTTTACTTATAGCTTTATGCCAATACAATCCACTTGGGATGAGGAAAAACATCTCTTTACAATCTAATTCCACCCTCCTTGATGGAGCATGTGCTAATTCATGACAATGTTTTTAGTGTTGATATTAAAGAGTAGATTTTCAATTTAGAAATTTTTAACTTTAGAATTTCAATATCTTAGATTTGTATGTTTGTATTGAGGTATAGCAAGTAAGGACTGGACCTGTGCTTTGATGGGATAGGAAATTCCCAAGTAAGGAAACTTCCTTAACCAAAGCAGGTAAGAAAGCACTTCTCAGCAATTTATACTCAGGAAGGTCCCAGGTCAATAAGATACTAAGTGACCTGTCCAGAGTCATACGATCATTATAGTATGTGTCAAAGATAAGATTTGAACCCAGGTTTTGAGACCATCTTTCTATCCATGGTTCCATTTTCTGTCTCTTCTAAATTATTCCCTATGCTTTTTAGCCTCATGATTTATTAACTTTCCCTGTTTTCAATGAATTTCATGAGTTTCTTATTGGGTGCTGACTCAAAGAACCATTGAATTTTTTAGTTGGAGGGGATCTCAACAGTCACCTGAACCAAAACATCACAAAGAATTCCAAAACATGACCCTCCAACCTCTGATCAAAAGACTTCTTGGAAAAGATGCTAGAGTGGTTTGCCATTTCCTTCTCTAGCTCATTTTACAGATGAGGAATTGAGGAAAATAACTGAAAAAAAAAACCAAGAACAGTAGTTTGTGTTAGGGTTATTTATTTATGGATTTTTGCTACCTGGTTCATTCTGCACTTTGAAAGAATGCTTTTTTTCTGTTTCAGAGAATGCATAATTTTACAGGTTTGATTTTTAAACTTTTTAAAAGTTATTGATATATTTATTTTTCACACATGGAATATACCAACAATACTAATTTCTCACTGTAAGTCTCAGACTTATCCTATTTTACCCTACAGGAGCCAACTTGGACCTTTGGGGATGGAAGGTTGGGAGCTGTCGTGCAAGGCAGGTATTAGTTTAATGTAAAAAGGAATCTTCTACCAATAAGTGTTTATCCATCAGTGGAACTTAGAATATTAGAGTGCTTTGTAAACCTGAAGGTGTGATATATATGTGTGGCTATCGCTATCACTACTAAAGAGTGTATAAGGAGAAAAGTGTTGACTGACTATCTGGGATGTTATGGAAGAGGCTGCATCCTTTTTCAATTCCCTCCTCTTTTGAGAGCTTGTCCTATTCTCTTTTTGCCTTGTTTTTACCTTTCTTCTAGTTCTTTTCTCAGGGTGTATGGGGTGTTCAGGGAGTTCTAGTAATCTGGTGTGAGGGTTTGCTGAACCCTTTTCAGGATTATTCATCCTCCTAAATGTCCACTTGCCACCCAACTCTCACCTGTGACTACATGCTGTAGCATGTGCAGGAGCTACACTCTGATAAAACCACCTCTGCAAACAGGTTAAACCAGGTTAAGTAGAACTGACAGACCTCAAATCCATCAGTGAGTTAGGGGGCTGTGTACTCCAAGAACATGAAGATTTTCCATGATGGAATGGGTAGATGAGAGCAGTTCGTTCCAACAGTCATAAAGGCAACTGAAACACGTACTGTGGAATACTTAGAGCTTAGTCAGATATCAAAGACTCCAAGGTCATCCACTGAATCCTAGGCCATTGTCAGTTGTCTTGACTTTTGTCTGGCCACTGGACTTTTGGATTCTGGAAAAGAGACTGAGGGTGATGACTTTGTCCAACTTTGCCTCACTTAAATCAAATTCACACTCAAGTCAAGATAACACCTGTAATGTCCTCTTTGAAAACAAAAAGCAAATGAACAACAACAACAAAGGCTTCCAATGAGAGCAAATTCACCATTTCCCAAAACAACCAATTCCATTTATGGATAGCGCTTATAGTAAGGAATTGTTTTGTGGCATCAAGGCTAAATTCCCCTCCTTTTAAATTTGTATTTCTCCTGGTTCTGATCTCTGAAGACAAATAGTAGGGATTTTTTGTTTTGCTTTGTTTATTTTTGTTCTTAACTTAAATGCTAAATGGAATGAGCATCTCTGCATACATAGTTGGAAAGAAAGAAAAAGAAAGTAGGAAAGATAGCTACTTTTTCTACCAGTTACTATGTTTTTTATCAGTACTTTCCCCTTCTTTCATTTAAATATATTTTCTTCAATTAATAAGCTTATCTGGCCTTTCTCTTTTATTCTCTACCACCACAACTGAAAAAAGGAGAAAACAAACCTTTGCAACAAATATTCATAGTCAAGCAAAACATATTCCACACTGGCCACATCCAAAAATGCATGCCTTCCTCTGAATATCTAGTCAATCACCTCTATTTTCTCTTATTTTTACCTCTTTCATTGCTATTCATGATCCTAACCTCTGCAGAACAGGACTTATTTTTTCCACTCACAATCCCTTTCTATTTGAAAAATTTTTATGTGATCTCAGTTACATAGGTATATAAAATAGGTATACAAATCAAACATTTACTGATAATAAATCATAAAAAATTATTTTTAAACAATTATTTAGTGTACATATAATTTTGCCACTTATTAAAGATGAGACTGAATTTGCATACTAATTTGCATAATTAATACTTGTTTATTATTACATAAAGAATTTAACTTTGGCAGGATATTTGATACTTCAGAACGTAGAGCACCTTCAACATTTTTCAGACTTGGTTGTTATTTTGATTTTATAATCGTCAATGCTGAGAATGCTGCTTTACATAAATATGTAGTAAAAATGGCAGAAGTATGTCTTGGGCCATTTCAGAAGTTATTAGAAAGTCTGTCCTAATCCCAAGTCAAAATTCATTTAATGGTTTTTTAGGAAACTCAAGTTTTACACCTATGTTGCTTTATAACTCAACAAATCCTTCCTGAATTTTTAATGGCAGATAGCTGAGGAGTTTGATTTCATTTGAGTATGGTTTATGAACCCAACTTAGTTTTTCAGAAGCAAAATTTGAAAGGAGCTATTTCTGAAGCTATGTCTCCAGGAACTTCAGATGATCAATTATAACTCTTACAAGTAAATCTTTAGGAAAGTTCCTTTCAATTATAAAATCATCTATAGCTATAAACATTTCAAAGAACAATTTTCCACCCTATTCTTCCATATGTTAAGTTTTTACTAAAAATTTCAATTTTATCTTTTAACATAAATATATTACAATTTTCTCCTTGAAGCTGAATGTTTAAATCATTGTTTTTTAAAAAAAAAAACACCTTATGAATAATGGTTTTGAAAGCCATAAGGCATCTTGAAAAAAATTAACAAAATTGGATTTCTTCTCAATCAAAAATTTAACAACTTCATCTTTCAGTTTCAATAATCTGTTTAAACATCACCCTCTTGATATCCACCATATCTCCGCATGTAGTAATAAACTTTTATAATTAGGGTCCATGTCTTTGCAAAGGTTTGAAAACAAATGACTATTAAGGGTACAGTTTTTAATGAAGTTAATGATTTTGATGCTATCATAAGGCACAATATCTAACCCTGGTGATACATTTTTTTTTTTTTTGGCTATGAGTGAGTTCTTGTGCATCATGCGGTGAGTAAATGAGATACGTTCATTGCCACCGGTTTTAACTTTTGCTACAAATCTTACATTCTTGCCTGTCATTGGTCCAGCAGCATCTGTACAGACTCCATCACAATTTTTCCACTGTAAGCCTTCATCTGTGAAAAGTTCAACTTTAAAATATATCTTCCCCTTTTGTATGCCCTTCTAAAGGGTGACAAAACAATAATTCCTCATGTATACTTCCTTCAGAAACATATCTTACATAAAGTAGCAACTGTGCCATGTTAGAAATATCAGTTGTTTCATCTAACTGAGTTGTAAACTTTGGGCCTACTTTAAGCTTGGTAATGATCTCTTAGAATTGGTCATTACTATTTTTTTGGAAATTATTTTGAAAATAGTATCATTCAATAAAGGAATTCTACCAATTTCATTCCCATACGTTTTCTCATGAACTATTTCTGACATTTTAATAGCAACAGGCAACACAAGCTCTCCTATTGTGTAGGACGTTTTAGTTTTTACAATTAAATAAGACATTTCATAAGATGCAAGTAAATATTTTTCACTGACAGTTACAAACTTCTCAAAACACAGTTTTTCTTTATTTGAAGATTTTTAAAGTTGTTCAAAATATTCCTTTGTTTTATTGCAGTAGACTGCATGCTTGCTATTAAGATGTCATTTTAGTTTGTGATTTCATGCTCTCTGCAGTCAGTATTTCATTACAAATTAAGCAAAGACGCCTTTCTATACATCACCATTATTAGAAGTAAATCCATATTGTAAAAATGATTTGACATATTTTCTTTTTCTTATAAATTTAGGTGTCATCAGAATTTTTAATCTCTTCTGTCTAAATTTAGGCAGTTATCCATAACCAAAAAATATTTTTGTCATAAAATATAAATAAATATTGCTAATAATTTCTCAAATAAATAGTAGCTTTAGTGTATGAAACTATGTGTGCTTAATTTTAAAAACTGATGTTCACACTTCCATATACATACAGTAGTGATGGTAGAGAAATATTATTAAAGAGCTTTTGTCTTTACTTGCTACAATTAAATATATGTTTCTGTTAAAGATTTTAAAGATCAAACATTCTATCAAAAATTCAAACATTCTAACACAATACAATCCAAAGATCAACTAATTTGATAATTATATGCTGAGGAATAATGATAGGAAAATGTTAAAAGTCCTTATTTTCCATAATTAGGCTATTATGTTTCTATAAAAGCAGAAAACTTTATATGTAGAGTAAAAACACACAATTCATAACATACAATAGTATCAAATCTGAGCCAAAGTGTTTCTGGCAGTGTTTGTTGGCATTGTGTGATGTGATGGCACATGCAGTGTAAAGTGCGCATGTTGTGTGTTGAGAACCAAGGCTGCAGCAAAGTCATGCAATGTTAACTAGGCAAGAGATGCCAGAAACACCTCAAATTTGTTACACATTTGATTTTGAATTAATTTCTTGTCATTGAGCATTCAGAAAGCTTTTACTGTTGCCAAATTTTTAGCAACCCCCACATTCAGTTGTGTGACCCCACATGGGGTTGCAACCCACAGTTTAAGAAACATTGCTCTAGCAGATGTCCCCCTACTCTCACATACACTCCTTGTGTTACTTTCTCACCTCTTGTGCTATTTTCTTGGCAGAGAACTGAATCCACAATCTGCTCTCACAGTATCCCATTCTGGGAGCTTTGAGCACTGAGTCGTTTCCCCAGGGCCCAAGCAACTAGCCTGATTTGGAGCTGAGTCTAAAATCAACTCTGGGAATCCCTATATTATATTATGGGCATTTAGAAATGGGAAAGACTTTTTGGGAAGCTACTGCTGTGGTCAAGGGTGGTGGTGTTATTCTCATTTTATAAACGAGAAAATTAAGGCTGAAAGAGAATGAGTGATTTTTCCAGGGTCTTATAGCTAATAAGTGTCTGAGGAAATATTTGAACTCAGGTCTTCCTGACACTATCCATTATTTCACCTTGTTACCTACAATAATGTGGAGCTGGAATCAACAGTAAAATGTCAGCTCCTTGAGATCAGTGATGGTTTCATTTTGTCTTTGCAATCCTACTATTTAGCACCATAGTAGGTGTTTACTAATTAACGAATTCAATTAAATTGAGTAAGTGATTGGACACAGGATGTTAAAGATAAAAGATGCAAGAATCAAAAACAATCCCCTCAAGTTTGTGAATCTGGAAGACATGTTGAATGGTGATGCCAAAGAATGAGGAGAAGGTTTTGGGGAAAAATAATAAAGATAAGGTTATGGACATGTAGAATTGGCAGTAGGTGTGCGGTATTTGGGTAGGGATGTCCCTATTGGAAAAGTAGATATAATGCTCAGAGAGAAATCTAGAGACACGCATGTTGGGAATCATCTGCATAAAACTGGAAGTTGAAGCCATAAGAGTGATTTAAGATTGCTGAGAGAGGGGATACAAAGAAAGAAGATCAAGAACAGACCCTTGAGGAATATTCACATTAGAGGACAGAGAAGAAAGATCAAGAGACAATGAAAATGACAAGAGAAAAAAATGACTAAAAACAGTTGGAGGAGCATCCAGAAAGTGGACTCAGTCCTGAGACTAAGAGGGGAAGGAATACAGAAGAGGAAGGAGTGGTTAAGATTCTCAAAAGCTATAATGAGGTGAAGCATGAAGGGGCCTGAAAAAAAAGTCTACTGTGTTGGTGTTTAGTAAGTTGTTAGAGGGTCAGCTAGGTGGGTCACTGGATAGAGTGCAGCGCCTAGAGTCAGGAAGACTCACCTTCCTAATTTCAGATCTGACCTCAGACATTTACTAGCTGTGTGACACTGGGCGAGTCACTTAACCTTATTTTCCTGTTTAATCATCTATAAAATGAGTTGGAGAAGGCAATGGAAAACCACTCTAGTATCTTTGCCAAGAAAACCCCAAATGAGGTCACGAAGAGTAGGACATGACTGAAAACGACTAAACAACAATAAGTCATTACAGACTTTCTGGAAAGTAATTTAAATAGAGTAGTAGGGAAGGGAAATGGAGTTGGGAGTGTGCTGGCAAATATTTAACAGCCTACTCTCAAATAAACATGTAGACTAAACACACTTTTAAGTTTCATCTTCTGTCTTAATATTTTCTCCATCACTTTCTTAAATCAAGAAAATCAATAAAACAATAAATCAAGCCCTGATTTTAGCATTTCCCAATTTCTGAGGTTTAAATACTCACATTTAAAATTTAATTATCACCTTAGAGTCAATAAGACCGGGCTCTATCACACCCCTGGCACATACCCCATTGTAACAGGTAGAAGAAAGAAAGGATAGTGAGAGAGTGGAGGCTCTAGACTCTAGGTTATAGATAATTTTTCAAGAAGTTTAGAAGGAAAAATAATCAGATTAGACAGTAGTGAGACATGGCAGAAGTTAGGAGTCTTATCATAGGATAGGCTCTCTAGCTGGAAAGGAACCTCAGAAGCCAGATAATTGAACCCTTTCAATTTATACATGAGGACAATGAAGTCCAAGGATGTTAAGCATTTGACTGAAAGTGACACAAGTGGTAAGTATTGCAGGCCCATGCTCTTTCCACCACACCATCCTGGACTAAATTATCTCTAAAGTCCTTTCCACCTCTATTTTTAAGATCCTATAACCTTAAAGTTTAATAGAAGGTACTTTATAATTAGGGAGACATGAGGATGGTCATTGGTTGTGTCAGGATATTGGGAAATACCCGATTTTCCAGAGCTAAGGCCCAGCCAGCAAGTTGTATCCTGAGCTTGGCATACCAACAATCCTTTGCTCTCACCTTCTGGATGATCTCAGCCACAGCAAAATCCCAGAATTGTTTCTGGTCATGAAGCCCTACTATGAATTAAGCTTGTCACATTGTTGCTGTTATCCCTTCATTGTCAGAGCTACAAGTCACTGCATAGCCATAGGTATAAGTATTGATATCTTCTCACACCAAAGCATCCCTCCAGCATGAGGGGTCAGGCCCTGGCAAGTGGCCTTCCTTGCACTTTGAAATTAAACTTTTCTTTGATTCCTGACTCTCCTGTCTCTAGCCTGATTTGTTCAGTTCTGGCCATCCAGAGTTTAGGTGCTGGTTCTGTCCAGTTGGTAATAATTGGTGACAGGAGTGCGATTGCACATGGAATTGAGCCATTTGCTAATCTGGTACTAATGGGAACAGACCAGACAGCCCTGGAACTCTATTTCTCCAGAGTCTGACATCCCTCCACACCCCCATCCCCTTGTCTGGTGAGTCTTCTGCCCTTCTTCCTAATCCTCTGAGCTCCTGGCATGGTTGAGCCTACTATTTTTTTGTGAGAAAAACTCCATGGTCCCTCCCTTGACCTGATTCATCCCAGATCACTCTGCTAAGGATATCCTTTCTTAATTGCACACCTATGTTAATTGTCCTCTCTGTGTGCTTTTGTAAAATTGTAACTGCATGTCTAAAGTTGAAAACTGCACACCTCAATGATCCATATGCCTCTGTATGGACTGTGATTGTGTACCTTGTTAGAATTCTTTGTGTTTTGTCTGTGTCTGTGTTTTTGTAAAACGTAAAATGTCTGTGTCGTGTTTGTGTTGTGAGTTAGATTCTGGTACCTTGAAAGATTTAAAATGCAGTCAATCAGAAAAATTTATAAAGACTATAGTCAGAGAGTTTAGAACACTGGGAAAGATTAATGAATTTTTATACTCAAAGCAATTATCCCAGTAAGCAGAACTACGTTAGGCTTTCCAAGGGAAATTAAGTTATTAAAAAAGAGAAAAAACCTGTAAGACACTTTTTTTTCTGTCATTTCCTCTTTGGCTATGTTGGAATTACAGAAAGAAAGTCAGATAATCAAAGTTTGAGGAGTTGCTAAAAACATCGTAGCATATTAAGGAGTTTGGAAATCAATCATTTTAAGATTACAGGAGAGAATGCCTGAGACTTTGGGATAATTTCAGGAACTAAACCCTTCCTGAAATATTTTAGTAAACTTTGGGGCACCACTCCAAAGAATTTGTTTTAAGGAAAAATAAGAATTAAATTTCATAAAGTTTTGAAAGTAAATGGTAAGATGAATAATAGCCTCTTTGTTCTTGGGGAATGAAGAAAGGCAGCTAGTTTGGAAATAATCCCAGAGTGAAAAAAGAAAGAGATAGGGAAATGGTTTGCACCTTATAGCAACCTTTTGTTAACTCTTCCTTGAGACTTCTGATGATGTGTCTCCCCCAGGTCAAGAGTCCCTCTCCCTGTTAACCTTTGTCACCCCAAATACAGGTGTTAAAAATGCTGGAAAAATGTAGGGAAACTTGAATTATGTTATACCCCTCCAGTTGGGCAGCCCCATTTTGCAGGTTCCACCTGGTGGAGGGGGGCAGTAGCTGTAGCAGGACACCCACTGGTAGTGGCCTAAATGTGCCCCTGGGCATACTGTAGCTCACTCTTCTAGGCAAATCTGGGGGCATCACCCAGGTGTAGGTGATCCTGCCCACCCTGCCCCAGCATCTGCCAGTGGTCCCAGCCCTACCAAAGCTTTGCCTCAAAGCCACAGCTGCTGGGGGGGTCAGTTCCATGACCAGCATCTGCTTTGCCCTGCCATCAGGAACTAACACCAGTGGGAAGGTCCTGGCACCAGTCACCTCAGCCCCTGGGATTCCCATTATGTAGCCAGTGCCCTCTGCCATATCCCCCCAATACCTAGGCATGTCTCCAGTGCAGGTTCAGCTCTCACCAGGCCCTGCCCAATTGCTGCCTGTAAAGGTCCTGGTGCCCCTGGCAGCACCTAGTGTGTCAGTACAAGGTGGAGGTGTCAGTCAGCCTCTGACCTTGGTGAGCCCACTCTTCTCTGTTCCGGTTGCAGACATTTATTAGCTTTGCAATCTTAGGCAAATTATCTTAAGTCTGCCCTATTTTCCTGATCTTTAAAGAGAAAAATAGTAATGGTACCCACCTTCCAGTTGTTGTGAGATCAAAATAATACAATAATTGTAAAGAGCTTACCACAATGACTGGCATATGCTAAGCACTGTTATTTTTTTTTTAATTGAATGTAACTGTTTCATACCTGGTAACTCTAAAGTAGTTTTAAAATGCCAAAGGTAATAAGATCAATGATTTTTATATGTGATAATTAGGAAATGCAATTAACTGAATTGATGTCATCTGAAATTTTGTTCTGTGTTTTAAATACATAGTAATGTTTGTATTATTAGTGTATTTCCAAATTCTCTTATGTCGTGAAATTTGAGAGACCATTGAAACAGAAATGCTGTTAGACAAAACAACTTTTTAATCTGGATGCTGTTACACATGGATGTAATAAAAGGATATGATATAAAAATAGGTGTTTGAAAACTTAAATATTTAATGAGGTATATTTTGTTATAAAGCAGATAATAATTCATAATAACAAATTTTCATTGGAAATTCTTGACTATTATGGAGTGTATAGGGTGACAAAAATGTCACTTCAACATATTAATGATGAGTCCACTATCAGATATTTGCTGTATGTCTGAAGCCCCAAAATACGGATAGTTTTAATTTATAAGTAAAGAATGAATGAAAAATTAACTGTTAGGCAATCATCAGGAAAAATATTCAAGCCCTAAGTTGTGGTTAGTGAAATTTTGCTACTTAAGGTAAAAATTCCTGGTCTGTAATTTACTATTATTTTGAACTTTGATTACAGGGATAGTCGTCTGAATTGTCATGAAGCCAGTAGTAGAAAATGGCATGTGCTGCAGTCTTGGAACTGTCAAAAATGGATGTCTGTGCCTGGGGAAAGTTTTGGGGACAATCTCTGATATGGCCTCGGTAAGATTCTCCTGATTCTATTTCCCCATTGTGCTTTGTGAAAAGGAAAATTCCCACTTGGTTAATCCTGAGCCTTGCTTTTAACACCCTATGATCACATGATTGGCTGTCAGATATGATTTATACCTGGAATCAAATAAAGTTAAAAGAGTTTTTTCTTCTTGTTATGATATATGATACTGTTATAACTATGTCCCTCCTTTTCCTCTTTTGGAAAATTTCTACGACCTAGTCTTATAAGTACAATATTAAATCTATTAAATAATAGATTGATATTGGAATATCTCTTAGTTACTATAATAGTATAATATAACACTATAATAGGATGCAAGTATGAACATCTTACAATTTTTACCTACATTTCCAGTCAAATTATAATAAAGGAGGATTATCTCCCCCTGAGGGGGAAGTGATACAACAGTGATGTGATGTGAAATTTTCTAATTAAATGGAATAACAAATACTGAGGAAAGCAAGAGGATTGAACTATTTTCTCTAAGAACTATATACACATGTATGTGATTGGCTTCCAAATTTATCACAGAAATTCAGGTTTTAGTAATAAGTTCTGAAAACTGGGTTGTGGATTTTACACATAAATTGTATTGATAATGGTAAAGAAAATGAAATTATTTTAAATTATCAATATGTTAATTTTAAAAGGCAAAAGAGTTCATTTTACACTTGGACTTTCTTGAGTTTTAAAAAGATTCTTACATAAAGTACAAGATTTAGGTAAGGAGAGAAGTAGAAAATTATATAAACTAAAATTCTTTGAAGTTTAAAGATTGGAGAATCAAATGTAAGTGCTTGTACTAAATTATACTAAGTCAAAATTATCTAGGAACTTCTAGATTTGGAACCAGAGAAGCAGAGGCTCTTTTAGAGTTGTTCTAAGAATAAGAATATTGTCCAAGAAAAGATATCTGTGGACCAGATAACTACATGAGACATCTGGTACTCAAAATGTGCTGATTAAATGGATATTGAGAATGGGTCACAAGAATACAAGGAAGCTTGGTGTCAGTTAATACTGGTGATAACCATTGCTTGTTTTGGTCTTTTGTTTTAATATGTTTATGTTTAAGTTTTCTTGGTTACCTTGGTGATATGTAAATGTCCCTTCTCAAAACTGGTCCATTGTGAGATCTCTAAGATGGTTGTGAGATAGTTTGATCTATACCTGACAGCATAATTATAAAATTATGGGAATTGGGAGAAAAACCTTATTGCATTGTTTGAACCTAGCCTTGTGTGAATGGAAAACTGAATCATCTCTATGTGTTGTTCAGAGACTCTTAAAGAAGGACCTATATTATGCTGACCAGAAACTTAGAACCAAAGATGGATAAAAGGAATTTTCTCACAGTTGTCAACATATATGTCTTCTAAGAACCCCTACCATGTTCTTCTGACTACTTCTATAGCTGTCAAACTTGTGGGTATGGGCTCCTGGATTATTTGAAGAAAGCCCTTGTTCCTAAGTAGATGGTAGAATCTTCCAAGGACCAGAACCCTCCAATTTACCTCCAGGTAAACTAAGGTTTACCTAGAATAGACCCAGAAACAACTGAAATCCTGATGAGACAACTATCTCAAGATTCTGGATGAGTTCTGAGTATATGTGTTAAATTTTTGTCCTCTTCCCTTTTGTTATGTTCCCAACCCTCAAGGCCCTGATCCAAGCATATGTTGTCATTCTCTTCCCAACCCTTACATTTTTGCCCCCCCCTTAAACAAACAATGTCTAACAGCAGAACCTGAAAGATATTTCCCCAATAGGTCTCTTCAAGAAACTAACCTCTTAGCAACATCTCATCCTGGCCCAACTGGCCTCTTGTGGCCTCTTGGTTTGCACCTGCCTCTCTTTTATTGGCCATTAGAGTTGGGATTCTTTCAGACCCCTTTCCTTTAGGAGACACCTTGTTTTCCAGAGCTAAGACCCAGCAAGCCATCCCCTGAGCTTGGCATAGCAACAATCCTTTGTGCACACCTTCTGGATGACCTCAGGGACATCAAAATCCCAGAATTGTTTCAGGTCATGAAACCCTGCTCTGAATCCAGTGGGTCACATTGTTGTTGCTACCCCTCATTATTAGGGCTACAGCTTACTGTGTATACTATACCATAGGTATATATACAGATTGAGATCTCCCCATGCTAAAGTACTACCCCTAATAGAGGCAGGGCTCTGCAACGTGTGTCCTTTCTTGGAAGCCATTTCCCTCACTTTGAAATTAAACTTCTGCGGGAAGGAGCCAAGATGGTGGAGTAGAAAGATACACAAATGCTAGCTCCAAACCCACAGCCCATAAAATACCTGTGAAGGAGAACTCCCAACAAGTTCGGGAGCAGCAGAAGCCACAGAACAATGGAGTGGAAGAGATTTCTGTTCCAGAGAGACCTGAAAAACCAACATGGAAGGTCCATCACACACAGGACCCAGAGCAAAGCCCAGCCCTGCCTTGGTTGCATGGTGCTGGGGGGAAGCAGGTCTGAGTGGGCTTCAGGGATGGAATTCAGTGGCCACCCATGTCCCTCCACCCAAAGGGCCAAGGGTCAGTGAGAGGGTCTCTTTGGCTGGCCAAGAGGGGAGTGGGGTGTCTCCCATGGCTCTGTCCCCCTCAGGGGGCAGTGGCGGAGGTGGCAGCAGACAGGGGCTCCCAAAGCAGTCAAGAGCTCGGATCCATTGTTGAAGGTCTTCACATAAACCCCCTGAGGGAATTGAGCCCCATGTGGCAACCTTACCCCCACCTGAGCACTTGAACTTAATCTCACACTGAATAGCAGCCCTGCCCCCACCGAAAGCCCTGAGGCTGAGAAGCAACATTTGAATCTCAGACCCCAAGCGCTGGCTGGGTGGATCTGGAGGCAAGGTGGGTGTGAGAAGGACACTCAGAAGCCAAGTAACTGGCTGGGAAAATGCCCAGAAAACGGAAAAAAAATAAGACCATAGAAGGTTACTTTCTTGGTGAACAGATATCTCCTCCCATCCTTTCAGATGAGGAAGAACAAGGCTTACCTTCAGGGAAAAACACAGAAGTCAAGGTTTCTGTATCCCAAACACCCAGAATAAATATTCAATGGGCTCAGGCCATGGAAGAGTTCAAAAAGGATTTTGAAAATCAAGTTAGAGAGGTGGAGATAAAACTGGGAAGAGAAATGAGAGAGATGCAAAAAAAAAAAAGCATGAAAAGCAGATCAACACCTTGCCAAAGGAGACCCAAAAAAATGCTGAAGAAAATAACACCTTGAAAAATAGGCTAACTCAATTGGCAAAAGAGGGCCAAAAAGCCAATGAGGAGAAGAATGCTTTAAAAAGCAGAATTAACCAAATGGAAAAGGAGGTTCAAAAGCTCACTGAAGAAAATAGTTCTTTCCAAATTAGAATGGAACAGATGGAGGCTAATGACTTTATGAGAAACCAAGAAATCACAAAACAAAACCTAAAGAATGAAAAAATGGAAGATAATGTGAAATATCTCATTGGAAAAACAACTGACCTGGAAAATAGATCCAGGAGAGACAATTTAAAAATTATGGGACTACCTGAAAGCCATGATCAAAAAAAGAGCCTAGACATCATCTTTCATGAAATTATCAAGGAAAACTGCCCTGAGATTCTAGAACCAGAGGACAAAATCAGTATTCAAGGAATCCACTGATCACTGCCTGAAAGAGATCCAAAAAGAGAAACTCCTAGGAACATTGTGGCCAAATTCCAGAGTTCCCAGGTCAAGGAGAAAAGTGCAACAGCTAGAAAGAAACAATTCAGGTATTGTGGAAATACAACCAGGATAACACAAGATCTAGCAGCTTCTACATTAAGGGATCGAAGGGCGTGGAATAGGATATTCCAGAAGTCAAAGGAACTAGGACTAAAACCAAGAATCACCTACCCAGCAAAGCTGAGTATAATACTTCAGGGGAAAAAATGACCTTTCAAAAAAATAGAGGATTTTCAAGCATTCTTGATGAAAAGACCAGAGCTGAAAAGAAAATTTGACTTTCAAACACAAGAATGAAGAGAAGCATGAAAAGGTAAACAGCAAAGAGAAGTCATAAGGGACTTACTAAAGTTGAACTGTTTACATTCCTACATGGAAAGAAAATATTTGTAACTCTTGAAACTTTTCAGTATCTGGGTAGTGGGTGGGATTACACACACACACACACACACACACACACACACAGCACAGAGTGAATTGAATAGGATGGGATAATATCTTAAAAAATGAAATTAAACAGTGAGAGAGAAATATATTGGGAGGAGAAAGGGAGAAATGGAATGGGACAAATTATCTCTCATAAAAGAGGCAAGCAAAAGACTTTTTAGTGGAGGGGAAAAGAGGAGGGAGAGAAAAACATGAAGTTTACTCTCATCACATTCCACTAAAGGAAGGAATAAAATGCACACTCATTTTGGTATGAAAACCTATCTTACAATACAGGAAAGTGGGGGAGAAGGGGATAAGCAGGGTGGGGGGGATGATGGAAGGGAGGGCAACAGGAGGAGGGAGCAATTTGAAGTCAACACTCTTGGGGAGGGACAGGATTAAAAGAGAGAATAGAAGCAATGGGGGGCAGGATAGGATGGAGAGAAATATAGTTAGTCTTATACAACATGACTATTATGGAAGTCATTTGCAAAACTACACAGATATGGCCTATATTGAATTGCTTGCCTTCTGAAGGGAAGGGGTGGGGAGGGAGGGATGAAGACAAGTTGGAACTCAAAGTTTTAGGAACAACTGTTGAGTATTGTTCTTGCTACTAGGAAATAAGAAATACAGGTAAAGAGGCCCTACAGGACAAAAGAGAAGATGGGGACAAGGAAAGGGAGGGATGATAGAAGAGAGGGCAGATTGGTGATAGGGGCAATTAGAATGCTTGGTGTTTTGGGGTGGGGGAGGGGAGAAATGGGGAGAAAATTTTGAACCCAAAATTTTGTGAAAATGAATGTTAAAAGTTAAATAAATCAATTTGAAAGCAAAAAAAATAAAATAAAATAAAAAAATTAAACTTCTGTTTGATTCGTGACTCTCTTGTCTCTATCCTGTTATGTTTGGCTGCAGTCACCCACAGGTTAGAGGCCAGTTCTGTCTAGTTGATAGCGGATGGATGGGGAGTAGGCATACATAGTCTTCTGGGCAGAAAAAATATCTCTTTAAAAAGATGGAATAGAGAAAGGCAAACTGGGAAAGTAGGAAGGCAGAAAAAGCACTGGATCTGTGTCAAGAGATTTGGGTTCTAATCCAGATACAACGTGACTTCTTGAGTCATCATTTTACTCATCTGAGAAATTAAGCTGGATGATTTCTAAGGTTCCTTCCTGCTAAGCATCTATAGGAAAAAATCAACCAATGTCATTATTTCACTGGACAAAACAAAAAAAATGACACAAATATGTGACATCAATTTCAGAACTTTTGTAGGTGAAAGATCACAATGACCAAGTCTTGGTTAGGACTCTTCAACACTATTGAATGATTTCGAAATGTGAAAACATTCATCCAAGTGTCTAAATTAAACTCTAGAAGGAGAATCTAGCCAATTTTGCACTGTATTGAACTTTCCTGATCACTACAGAAGGTTAGTGAAGCTGGCAGACCCAAAGGGACTTGTTTCAAGGGACACATTCTAGCTCACTTGCCTTGCATTTCCAATTTGGCCTTATAAGACACCCAGATGACCCACACTCGTCCCTTTGAGAGATAAATCATTTCATTTCAGGGCAATTCAGACTGAATCCAGAAGTGAAGCTTTACTTGCTCCTATTTCAAGTGTATTACAAAGCAAGGGATTTGTTCCATACCCACACTTGTATGTCTGTGTTTTCCAGTGAAGTCTTTAATTGCAAACCAGCATGCTAAGCATGTACAAATTTAATGTCAAGCACTTTTGCCCCTATTTTGAGACTTGTCACGCAAAGCAGGCTTTGCTTCAGTCTCCTCAGTCTAGATGCTTATAGTGTGACTGTCGAGGAGGAGTTATGGATATGCAATGCCCAGTAGCCCTGAAGGTCACTCCCTGAGAGTCTGGACTAATAACTTTCAGCAACACCATTGATCAAGCAGAGATTCCAATTCTGGGAAAGTAATCTTCAGGAAAACAATATTGTTTTAAGAAACAGTTCTACTTGTGTTGTTTCCCTGTTATGATCCTGAACCAAAAAGACAATCTCCATCGAATACTGAAAAATGAAGGAAGTCATCCTGAAGTTTCTCTTCTTTGAAAAGCAGTATACCAGTCCATGTTCACTAAAAACCAAATAAAGCATGTTGGAAGATCTCCTAACCTCCTTTGCAGAAATGGGGACTGTGTGTATCAGACTCTACTGATCTTTGTTTAATTTTGATGAAATGCCCACCTCTTTATTTTTTTAATCTTTTGTTATAAATGATAGATTGCTGAGTAAAGGATAGAGAAGGGATTTATTCTAAAATTAAGACTATGCAAAAACAAAAAAAATACATATATTTTGTAGATGAAAGACTGCAAAGCAAGACTTGGTCAGAACTCTTCAATAACAGTGATTTATTAAAAGTCAAATAGATAGATAGTAGACATGGATATTGTGCCATCCAAGTCCTTAGCACTCATGGTGATATGGCTCCACATTAGAACCTGATATGATTTTATGAGTGGAAATGACATTGAAGAAGAATCATTGCCATCTGCTTTCTTGCTGTACCCTAAGGACCATGGGACTTTTCTATCTAACTTGCAGCTGAAAATTTCCATATATGTTGTCTCTCCCATTGAATTATAAATTCCTTGAGAGCAGGATTATCTTATTTTTCTATCTGTATGCCCATTGCTAAATGCACAGTTCTTTACTCAGAGAAAGTACTTAATAAATACTTCATACATTCTTATAGATATAAATTATATTGGTAATATATATATACACACATATGTATATATGCAGATGCATATGCTATAGATATAAATTATTGGAGAAAAAGGAATCTATATGCTTTGGAGACACTGGAATCAGCAGCAAAGCACTGCGGTTAAAGATTGAAAGTAAGGGAAAGAGGGGGCAATTTTCTTTCTTTTCTAAAAATTTTATTTTTAATTTATGAAATAAAACATGCATTTCATGACATAGAATAAAAAAAGATGTTCGCATATGAAACAAAATCTATTATGTACAACTTGCTATTCCTATAAAGTTGTCATGTAAATATGTTTTTCCTTTTCTCTTCTCTCCCCACCCCAGAAATGGTTATCATTAGACACAAATATGTATTTGTATATACAAAATCATTCTATACATCCTTCTATTAGATCTAAATTTAAAGGAAACCAGGGATGCAGAGAGGGAAAGGAGAGAAGGGAGGTCACTCCTAAGTCCTTATGTTACCTTTTGCATTCCTGGTAAGTTTCTTCTGGAACAGAACACAGAAGAGATCTCATAAATCCATAATTCAGACATGTTGCACTCCATAAAATCTAATCTCACAATCTATTGTACTAGTTTATTTTGTACTGATATTGCACTAGGGTGGAAGAAGACTAATTTCTATGTACGCTCTCCATGCTCATATCTTTAACCCTATCTGATCATTCCTGAAAGACTCAGTTTCTCTCTGCACCCAGAATCCTTTTTAAGTCACTCCTGCTTTTGTGCTGTTCCAAATGCTCTGCCAAAGAACCCAGACTCTGTACTCACAATAGCATACGCTACTCTCTAATCAAGCTACCCATACAACCACTCTCCCTATTGCCCTCTAAATTCATTCGAATGGACACACCCCACACTTGTATCATAGTCACTGGCTCCTCTTCAACATTGCCATGCTCCTAGGTCTCAGACTGGTCTTTCAAACTACCAATCCAATCTATAGGCTTCTTGGAATACTTCTAAATGTCCCCTAGAGAACCGCACACATCTGTCCCCATTAGCAACCTCTCCCAAAGTAACAGGAAGCAGATCTTCAGAGCTGAGGCCCATTTGGGTCTCTTTGCCTCTCAGCCCCACTCACCCTCTCAGTCATTATCACCACCACCATAAACACCAACATCACCATCCCTTGCCATTTTGCTTTTTCATTCCATGATCAATTCCACAACCACGTCAGGTGAAAAAGGAACCAACCAGTGGCAGAAAGATGGCCAAAACCTACCTCAGCTCCCTCCCCATTTACTTTGCTGATATCAGAATTTTACCAGTGTAAGATGAAAGGAAAGAGAATAAGCATAAAGCACCTACTAAGGGAAAGGTAATGAGTTAAGCACTTTTTTAAAGCAAATATTATCTCAAATCTTCCTCACAGCAGTTCTACAAGGTAGATGTTATTGTTATCTTCACTTTTCAGTTGAAGAAACTGAGGCAAACAGAGGTTAAATGACTTGCCCAAGATCCCAAGGTAAGTATCTGAGACTGAATTTGAATTCAGGACTTCCTGACTCAAGGCCCAGTGCTCTAACCACCATGTTACTAGTCCAGTACAGGAATGAGTATAAGCTTCAGCAGAAGTGCCAGGAAAACATATTTAGTCACTCCTTCCTTTACAAGGATCAAGAGACCAGTCAGAAAGCTCTGGTGATGTACACCCTTTAGCAAGGGGCCGGAGTATGTGTCCATCCCCTTATAGTCAGAGTGAATGTTCCATGCACTCACTCGATTGCACCACCAATTACAGTTCTCTCATTTCTCAACCACTCCATTTATCCAGAATCAGTAGACCTGGGTTCAAATCCAGTCACTAACATTCATCAGTAGGATGATCTTGTACAAATCCACTTATCTTTCATACCTTCAGTTTCTGCAAAATGAGGATAATTGTACCTACAATAGCTACTATCCAATGTTGCTGAAAGAAGTCATTTATAAACTTATAATGTCTTATTGTCCTTGCTGTTCTCACACACGGATACAGGCCTGTGTTACCCTGAAACTTGTTTCTGCTTCACCAACTAATATATTAGGAGTTTGTGGCTTAGACAGCATTTGACTCAACATCATATTCGTGTCCCTGGGTCCTCATTGTCAATGTTGTGACCAGAGTCATGACTGTGACAGACACATGAGGTTAATCAGGGTAGTGCCAGGTCTATGAGTGAGCTGCTGGGTTTCTCTAGGATCAGCAGAGGGCAGTGGAGACTTGGTTGGGTGGTTTGAGAAGCTTGCTGCTTGCTGCTTAGGAAGGCCCACTGAGGTGAGGAAAGCCAATACATAGAAGACAAATTCTAGGACAGTCTCGTTAAGGAAGGGAACATGGGGTCTGAAACACCAGGATGGGTTAGAAGGCAGCTATTGGATTAGAATGAATTACATTGCAAGCCATGGGGTGGAAGAAATAGATGAGTGAGCTGAGAACTGAGCCAACAAAGTGGGGAAGGAAAAGGAATCACCTTTATTAAGTACTTGCTTGGCTAAGAACTCTTACAAATGTTTTCTAATTTGATCCTCACAACAAACTGGGAGGTAGGCGCCATTATGATCCCCATTTTATAGATACAGAAACTGAGGTTGATGGAGATTAAGTGACTTGCCCAGGGTCAAACAGCTAGTAAATGTCTGAGGCCAGATTTTCACTCAGGTCTTCCTTTCTGCAGATTCAATACTCAATCCACTGCATTATCTAGCTATATCTAAGCTAGGTGAGAACCAGCTGAATTACAAATCAAAAAGTTGAGTCAGTATTAAAATTAGAATAGATAGAAAAAATTAATATACAGATGCTATAAATACAGTGAGGTGGCAATGGGGAGTCTGTTGGACAAAATTACCTAAATCAGGACACTGGTCTTTGAGTCTCAAGTCTGAGTCACTGCAGACCTTTCAACACCCTAAAGGAATCAGAAAAAAAAAATTATAGCTAGCATTTATACAGTGCTTTGAGGCTTGCAGAGCACTTTACAGGTATTTCATTTTATCCTGTAAACAACCTTAGAATTTGGGGCAATTATTATTACTTTTATTTTACAAATGAGAAAAGTGAGGCATACAGAGATTAAGGGACTTGCCCTAGATCATAGAACTAGGAATTGTCTGAAGCTGGGTTTGACCTCAGGTCTTCCTGACTCCAGGTTTAGTTCTCTATCCAACGCACCATCTAGCTGCCTGAAGGTACCAGAAGGAAAAAGTTCACACATTCCTCTCCTGCCTAACTGGATTTGGAATTCGCTCCATATTCCAGAACACTTGCGTTTGGTTATTCCCCTCAACATTCTGGGCCTGCCTAGATTCCTAAAACTAGCTTTTTCTGGACTTCTGGTAACCACAAACTCCTTAACTTCCAGTTTATCAATCACAGTCCTAATCACTGCTTGGCTTTCCTTCACCCCTTTATTATCTGACTTATTCTCAGTGATTTCATCAACTAATAACTTCTGTAGAAACTTAACTTTTTGCTCCTTTCACACACACACACTTCCTGGATTTCTCCAGCTTTAAAGCGCTTTTGTTGCCCCCACCAATTCCCCTGTTTTTCAGCTCCACTCTATGTGGAGCTGAATTCTAATCAGAATATCCACTTACTTAGGACAGAGTCTCTCTTGCTTGTCTATATCTGTTTGCCCATTACTAAGCAGAATGTCAGAAAGTAAGGGTTAATAAATTTTCTCTCTCTCACTCTTTCATACACACACACACACACACACACACACACACACACACACACACACAAACACACCCTCCATTCAGTTAACATTCCCCTCTTGCTATGCAGCTAAAAACTTATTGTCAAATAGAATTTTGTTTTCAGGGAATCAGCTAAATAGTAAAACCAAGATACCCAAGGTCACTGAAAGATGCTAGGTTAGGCAAGGTCATATTCCTGTCTTGATCATGGGCTTGCACGTGCACTCATATTTCCTGATGATAGCAAGGAGATTTGAGTTTCTAAATAAACAGCTGCTTTAAAAATGAATACCTTAAGACAGGCAAGAATGTAAATTACAGATAAGTTGCTGATCTATATGAATGAAGGACATTTTCAGACCAGGAGTTTCTTAAACTTCTGAGATTACAAGTTGAGACAAGTCAATAAACCAATAAACATTTATTAAACATTTAATTGTTCCAAGTATTGCTCAAAGTACTAAGTTTACAATGAAAGGCAAAACTCCTAAAACAGGACTTGACCTCAGGAAACTTACTTTCTAGTAGAGGAGACAACATGTAAATTAATAGGTACATGGAGCAGCTAGGTGGTACAGTGGATAGAGCACCAGTGCACTCGTCAGGAGGACCTGAGTTCAAATCTTACCTCAGACACTTGACACTCACGGGCTGTGTGACCTTGGGCAAGTCACTTAAACCCAATTGCCTCATCCTCGGTCATCTCCAGTAATCCTGATGAATCTCTGGTCACTGGATTCAGATGACTCTGGAGAAGTAAGGCTAGTGACCTGCACAGCCCTCCCTCACTCAAAACAAAGTCAAGTGCAAATCATGTCATCATTTCTCTGATGGCATGGTCTTCTTTGGCAACGAAGGATGAATACACACACAATAGGTACATAGGAGAAACATGCAGAGTGGAAGGAAGATAATTTTTAAGAGGGATAGTTAGGTGACTGGGAGAACCAGGAACGGCCTCCTGCAGAGAGCAACATTGAAACTGAGTCTTGAAGAAATCCAGGGATGTTAAGGGGCAGAGGTAAAGAGGGAGAGCATTCCAAGCAAGAGAGAAAGCTACTTCAATAATGGGTTGATAGCAAACATAGTGTTTTGTTCAAGGAGTAGTATGTCAGCCAGTATCGCTGCCTTATAGAAAGGGTAGAGGAGAGCATATTTTAAAAAGACTGGAATGGTAAGAGGGGGGCAGGTTGCAATAAGTCTTATATGTCAGTTTATCATAGTGTAAATACATAAATAAGGCAACTTTTCCAATTGGTCATGTAAGATTCCAGTTTTTCCCCCTCAGAAAAGAAATGAGTAGCATGAGAATTGATAGATAAATGGTGCGTCCTGTAGATGTTAAGTATCAGTAGAAGAAGAGAGCAGAAAAGGGTCAAATGATAGGAATTTGCTTTCATCCAATGCCAGTCTTCTAATTCCTAAGGTTTTACGGAGCAGAGAGACCTGTCATGGGCTAGGCTGGGAACAGCAGGATGAAGGCAGCAATAAAATATTTCCTCATCTAGCGAAGTGCATTAAATGAGCTCCACACCTGCTGTTGGGCATCCCTGACTTTGTACATTGTTTAACATTTTCCCAATAATCAAAACCAAAATGGGGAAAGAGAAAGTATCAGAAATGAGACTGTCCCATGACTGCCCCAGGAATAGGCAAACATCTCTAGCAACATGTTCCTCTCAGTTGATAATGGCACCAGACAGCCTGTACAGCCATCCTGGCTCTAATCAGACACTGGCTCATCTATCACTAACATACCGCAAGATTTCAGTCCTTTGCCAAAACCACTTATGGCCCACAGGACAGTGGCTTATGGCGGACTTTATTGGAACTGCCCACAGAGCACTATGGATGAGACTTCCAGAAAGGAGCAGAAATGAGCAGAGCCGGCTGGCCTGGAAATAGCAGACGGCAAGATGAGCCCATCTATCTCTCCAGTTGACTCTTTATTTAATGTTCAGCTGTGATCCTTGCTCATCCTCAGATGCGAAGATCAGAGGAGATGATGATTGTATTTCCAATTAGAACAAATAGTAGCTCTCTTCAGCAGTCTCATTAATCCTTCCAGGCACATTTGTATTGTGTTACTTACTCTGTAGCTTAATGAGGCAGAAAAGAAGAGCTCTTTCCTTTTCCTCTCTCTAAATACAGGTCCAAATAATGCCTTCTCCTGTAAGAGACCAAGATTAATATGCACCCAAGAGTGCAGCTGGAGAAATATTTGCTTCCCTGTGGAACAGAATTGAACCTGCATATCCAAGATCACGAAGTTATCATCCCATGACTTGTTTTTGGCAGTTTCAGCCTCGGGAGGGTTGATTTCCCTGCAAAGCAAAGAATCTGATTTTGCCTATGCTGCCCAACAGGTGGGTGCCTAGTATGGACTAGGATAGGCCATGAATTGTCCACTCTTTATTAAACATGGTATAGCAGCAAGGGATTTGGCCTTAGAATAAACAACACTTGGTTTCGATTGCTCCTCTTAATATCTATATTTTGGGCCTTCCTAGCTCAGAGCGAATGTCAATGGTAACCGTTTCTCTTTTGACCAGCAACCCTGAGGGTTTTTTTAAATTTTTAATTTAATTTAAATTAATTTAATTAATTTTAATTTAATTTTTTAAAATTAACTAAAGCAGTCATGTCTTGACTCACTTCTCAAAGAGGCCTATTCTCTGAATGGGCGTTATCTCACTCAAAGTAAGAACCTGAAAGGCCTTAGCTTAAAAGGGCCAGGGTCTTCCATTGCATCCTGGGTTTCTCTTGTCATTGGGTGATAGATACACAGTATAATTGGACCTAAACTGGAAAATTTCTTTCTTTCTTTTTTTAACCTTGGTAGAATCTACCAGAACTTGTGCTTTTCTAGAATAGTCTAGACAACCCAGAGTCATTCCCAAATCATGAGGAGCCTTTGGAGGAAAAAAAATACAGGAATCTCTAAGATATAATCATGAATCTTTCCTCACCAATTCTGTGGCCTTCCCTTAACAGCTTTATGGTTTACTTTAACTCTAATCTCACACAAAGATTCTGATAAAAATGCTAAATTTTGAGCTCATACTGAATATTAACTTGGTATTTAAGCAGCTAGTTGACTTCTTTCCCTATGGAAAACTCCTCTGATTACTACTTCTGAACAAATCAAAGGGAATATGCTAGTTTCTCTTTCTAAATTTTTCCTTCAGGTAAAAAAGATTCCTGACCTTCCTTGTGGTTTCTTACTACAGGATTGCTTTGCTCCCCTACATGAAAGAGAAGAAGAAAAAAAGACAGTGGGAACAGAGAGTGTTTGTTACTGGGAGCCATAAAAATGTCTATCTCAGGCAAAATACAGATAGAGGGATTGGTAAGGAGACAGACAGATAGATCGATAGACAGGGCTAGATTTGGAACTAAGAAATATATAAGACTAAGAACCATTCTTCAAAGGCTATAAACAAAAGATGAACAAAGGACAAGAATAAAAAGTTTTCCAAAAAAATGGTAAACTCTTAATCACCATGTGACATATTTCTCAAAATCATTAATAAAAATAGAAATGCAAATAAAAATAGCTCTAAAGTTTCTCATCATGCCCAACAAATTGACAAAGATGACAACAGATGGGACTAATCAATGTTGAAAAGACAAACACAGTAATACACAATTGGTGGAGTTGTGAATTGATATGACTATTCTGGAGAGTGACTTGAAATTTAATTTTTTAAAAAGTCACTAAAATGTCTTGATGTTTGATGCAAAGTTTTCCCTAGTAGGCATATATCCCAAGGAGGTGAAAGATGGGAGGAAAAGTCCATATACTCTAAAATATTTATAGCAATACTCTTTAAAGTAGCAGTGAAGCAGAATATGAAATACTCATTGAGTAGGGGATACCTAAACAAATTGTGGTACATGAATGTAATAGAATATTGTTGTACCATAAAAAATGATTACTATGAAGAATTTAGAGAAGTAGGATAAGACTTATATTAACTGATACAGAGTGAAGTAAGTAGAACCAGGAAAACAAAACATAGTGATTAAATCAATGTAAACAGAAAGAACAAAAACAACAAGTAAGGGGTGTTGTCACCCTCTAGTTCAATAATTACAGAAGGCCCATACATCTTGATTGGATCAAGAGATGAGAGGAATGAACTAGGTAAAAACAACCTACCCATATCAATCAAGTAAATCAACCACTAAAATTCATTAGGCTACATGCAAACAATATGGTTCATGAAGTAGGGGAAGGAACAGAGGTAGTGGGCCACTGGACAAAAAGGAATGATACAGGAAGTGTTTAGAATTGTAAAAGGCTCAGTTACTCCCTGTGATTTCTATTTTTATGTAGTAGCAAGATCATCCAGAATCTGAGCATTCAAGTATGTGGTAGAAAAGAGAGTTTTAGCCTGGTCCCTAAGAAGGAATTTCTTGGCGGATGCATGAAGAAAAGACCCTCTGTCTTCTTCCTGTTCCCTTAGCCAGAGAAGGACCTTGTGAACTTGACAAGGTTGGAGGACTTGAACTTCACACTGGTGTCCTAACAGCATCCCAGAGAGAACTGACTGTGACATCTATTTTGGGATTTAAGGACAAACTAAACACATTGAAGAAAGGTAGATTAAGGCCTCTACCAGAAGACCCACAGAAAGCTACACTGCACCTGAAGGACATTTTGCGAGACAATTTTCCTCTCCTTGAAGGGGAAAAAAGTATTTCTAATAAGAGGATTTACAGGAATTATTACCCCTATTACCACATTTTCTGTCTAATGTGGATTCCACTTTTCCCTAGACACTACTTGCACTTGGGAGAAGAGAGTGTGCTGTCTGTTTGGGTGGACATTTTATACCAACTGTTCTTAATATATACTATGTTAGTAAACACCTATTTCTAAAAGCAAATTGTCAGAGATGCAAATCAAAACAACTCTGAGGTACCACATCAGATTGGCTAACATGACAAAACAGGAAGATGATAAATGTTGGAGAAGATGTGGGAGAGCTGGAACACTAATTCATTGTTGGTGGAGCTGTGAGCTGATCCAATCATTCTGGAGAGCAATTTGGAACTAAGCCCAAAGAGCTACAAAAATGTGCATACCCTTTGATCCGGTAATATCGCTTCTGGAACTCTATCCCAAAGAGATCATAGAAATGAGAAAGGGGCCCACATGTACAAAAATATTTATAGAAGTTCTCTTTGTGGTAGCCAAAAATTGAAAATCAAGGGGATACCCATCAATTGGGGAATGGCTGAAAAAGTTGCGGTATATGAATGTAATGGAATACTATAGTGCTATGAGAAATGATGAACAGGAAGACTCCAGAGAAGCCTGGAAAGACTTATATGAACTAATGCTGAGTGAAAGGAGCAGAACCAGGAGAACTTTGTACAAAGCAACAACCATAGTATGTAAGAATTTTTCTGGTAGACTTAGTACTTCATTGAAATGCGTGGACTTAAAAAATTTCTAACGAATTCGAAGCAAAATACCTTCCACATCCAGAGAAAGAACTAGAATTGGATCACAGATAGAAACAGATCATTTTCTTCTGTATTTTGTTTTGTTTTGTTTTGTTTTATGGTTTCTCCCATTCATTTTAATCCTTCTATGGAGCTTGTACTTAATAGGAATGTATGTGTTGAACTTGTATAAGATTGTATGCCATCTCAGGGAGGGAGTGGGGAGAGAAGGGGGAATGAGAGGGAGGGAAGGGAAAAAAAATCTAAGATATATGGAAGTGATTGTAGAACACTGAAAACAAATAAAATAATTTAATTTTAAAAAAGAAAAGAAGTGTAGCCAGTAAACCCAAAGGAGAAAAGGCAGAATTTGGCCATGAAAGTGTACGTTTCCCTGGGGAGGGGAGGGGGGAAGAAGAGGGGAAGAGGGGAAAGGCTACTCCCTCACAGGTTGTGTTTGTCCTTCGTTCTGAAAGAGGACCATGACATCAAGATGATGACATGGCATAGTAAAGAATGCACTGCATTTGTGATCAGGAAGGACAAGATCAAAATCTACCTCAAATACTTATTATATGCATAACTCTACCTGAAAGTTGTGAGGATCTGGGTAAAGTGCTTTGTAAACCTTAAAGTATATAAATGTCAGCTGTTAATATCCATCATTCTATCCATTTAATCATCTGCAGGTGATTAAACCAAGTTCAAAGAGACAGAATCTGTAATTTATTCTTAAAAGAACTTAGTATTTATAAAAATCCTTTAAGGCTTTTTACTGTACTTTTTTTTAATGTTCTTTTTTAAATAAATAACAGACATACCAGGAAAAAACTAAAATAAAAGCAAATTGTCTGGCTGGCAAATTGATATGAACTTAAAGTCACTGGGAAAATTAGATTGGTAGGGGCTTCTGCTAAGAGCATTAGAAAGATTCCTTCCAGTCCCCCTCAGCATTCCCCAAAATCCTGAACGGAGAAACAACCAGCCATTCTCTGGGGATCCAACCTACCAATGGGAGTGGAGGTTGGGAGAATATCCCTATTGCCTGTGCTATTACAACAAAACCAGAACATAACACTGTACAATTATATCAACTAAACTTAGTCCCATAGAAGAGATGAGAAAATGAATCCCTCTTTTCTTTATAGAGATGGGTGACTATGGATGAACAGCATTGCATATACTGTCAGTATTTGTTGATAGGTTAGTTCATTTTGCTGAATTTTTTAATCTTTTTTTTTTTATAAGGGATGACTTGCTGAGTATGGTAGTGGGAAAATAGCCATAAATGAAGGTTATATATAAACAAATGTTACCAATAACAAAAAAGCTTTTAAAAAAATCCATTTCTCCTTTCTCCCACTATCAGACAATCAAAAAGATTCATAGGTTGGGAGTCTGATTTTCAAACAGTAGATTGCTATTAACTTTTTGTCAACCTCCTTTGCCAGTTCCTTTGGGAACTATTTCAGTAAGCCGGTTCACCGTGATGGTATCTAAAGTCATAACAGCAAGAACATTTGGAGCATTTGTTATTTGAAAACCTTAATATTAGCAAGAGGGAAAAAACCGCTAGATTAAAATGCACTCAGCCAGATCCTACTAGACAAGTCTGGTCCCTGTCTTCAACAAATACTCCTAGGATAACCTTTTTTCACCTCTTTCCCAAGTACCTGGTGCCTTACTAATGCTCTCTATCTTTTCCCCAGTCAATACCTTTTCCCAGGAAATGATCAGTTAACTAATTTTCCCTAAGGTGTAAAGGGATGATAAGCATTAATGCACTGCCTCACCCAGGATAGTTTCATTTTAAAAGAAAAAATAAACCCAGATAGAAATAAATGAATAATTGTTGGAATTTTGAGGTATAAGGAAAAGGGAACTTATTATTTTTCTTACAGAGATGTTGTGGAGGTTTTTTGTTTATTTGTTTGTTTTCTTGCGTGCTTTAAATTTTATCATGAATAGGCAACTGCCTATTCAGGAGACCAGCTCTATTACCAAGTAAATGCTTTACTCCTTAAGAAAAATATAGTAACTTTTTATTAAATTCTTTCAGATTATTAGGCTACTACTAAGTTTATACTGGGCAGCTAGGTGGCACAGTGGATAGAGCACTTGGCTTGGAGTCAGGATGTCTCATCTTTATGAGTTCAAATCTGGCATCAGAGACTTACCAGCTATATGGCCCTGGGCAAGTCATTTAACCCTGTTTGCCTCAATTTCCTTATTTATAAATGATCTGGAGAAGGAAACGGCAGACCCCTCCAGTATCTTTGCCAAGAAAACCCTAAATTGGGACACACAGAGTTAGACCTGACTAAAAATGACACAACAAAGTAAAAAAAAAAATGTTTGTAGAGTAGTAAAAGTGTACAATTATGAAATACACATTTCTGAGAAAATGAGGCTGTGCTTTTCTGGTATTGTTTATCTGATTCACAACACTGTAATACAAGTCTATGAGAGATATAAAAAGCAGGTCCATTGTACTTGGTCTAAAGAGTTTAATGAGACATGTTGCTCAGAACTATCATGGAAAGCCAGTGACAGGGCAGCTAGAAAAACATGTATTTTCTATGGATGGTAACTCAGTTGTCATATAACATACAATTGCCAATAGTCTTATTTGGAGAGGGCAGACATCCTAGGAAGAACACTGATACAAAAATAACAGAATCAATTTGGATAAACAATCGACATCACCTGATTTTTTTAATCAAAATTATTTACTGGACAACTCAATAGCTCTATTAAATTGACTTCTATAAACTGTCCTAATTTCACAACTTCTTTAGATTATGGTGAGTGAATATCACCCAGACATTCCTGCTACATCATTTTCATTTTCCTTTCCTTTCCCCCTCCCTGTTCCCTTTACCACCTTTCTTTCATATTCATTTTCTCCTTATCCTTTTCAATTTATTCTATCCTTTTCTTCTTTATCTCACCCTCCCTCTGAGGGTTTTCATGATCCTTATTTCCGCTGATTCTTCTTCTGTTGGTCAGAGTAATCCTCAATCTCATCTGCAGAGTTATTGCTCATGGACCATCCTATGTTCTCTTCTCTTTTCTCATTACCCCTCCCCACACACCCCCCAGTGTTGTCATCAAGTCCTAAATGGCTCAGGTAGACAAACTGCATGTGATTCAGAACCTTTACCTCTAGGCTATGAGGTTATGAGTAGTTAAAGAGAGTCAGGTGATTCTCAGGAGAAGTGATGGAATAGACTCTGAATCTTGCCATGGACCAAAGGAAGGTCCCATCCTCTGAGCTGTGGCAGTTTCATCCTTCTTCCCAGTGTAAGAAGAAAGGTATGGTCTGAATTGCCATGACCCCCAAAATTTAAAGGTAGGAACTCTGAGGAAAGTATCATTTTCAAAACCTTGCCAGATAGTGCCATCTGGTGGGTTTTTAAAACGAGTATATTAATATATGCATATATATGTTTATGTATGTATATAATCATATGTGTGTGCATATGTGTATGCATATTATATATATGTACATATAACATACACGTATAATTATATACATGCTGTTGTTGCTCAGTTATGTCCCTGTGGATCATAGCACAGCATTACTGTCCACAGGGTTTTCTTGGCAGAGATACTAGAATGGTTTTTCATTTCCTTTTCTAGTGGATTAAGGCAAACAGAGGTTAAGTGACTTGCCCAGGATCACACAGCCAGAAAGTGTCTGAGGCCACATTTGAACTCAGGTCTTCCCAATTCCAGACCGAATACTGTATACACTCAGTCATTTTGCTCCCATATGTGTGTCTGTGTGTATATGCATATAAGTGCATGTATGTTTATACGTATATATGATGTTGTGCATATGCATGTGTACACATGGTGTGTGTATATGTGTATACATACATGTATGTATATATGCATATACATACTGCACATACATACATTATATATATACATTTGTATATATACATACACATGCATATTTACATACATATACATATATATACACATAATTTAATGCCTCCTAGGCCTTTACTGATTACCCCTGTTGTTAGGCCTTGCCCCCACTCCCCATAATTCTGTATTTATTTTATCTTTATTTTTTATTTATCTGCATCCATAGGTTGCTTTCTTCCAGGAAAATATAAACAGAGAGGACTATGTCATTTTTGTCTTTGTGTCTGCATCATCTAGCACTGTGTCTGGCACATGGTGCTTGATAAATGTTTGTTAAATTGAATTGATTCTTTCTGCAATTCTTTAGGCCCCTTGGCTCAAATATGAAGGGGAACTGACTTTCTAAAACTGTACAAGATTTTTAAATCATCCAGCTTGATCACAGGTCAGCTCATTACATGCTTCTTAGCACATTTCCACCTAAGGTAATATTAAGGCCAGGCATGTGTGCATCACAATATATTATCTAGCTCTATATAGAAATTACATTCTTAGCATCAAGATCTCCACGATTCCCCTTCAGATTCGAAGAGGTCAAGGCACAGAGCACATTCTACATTATGCCACATTTATCAAGTGGTGGGTGTGAAGATTTGATCGTGACAGAGGGCTAGAAAGAATTCTCACTTCATACATTTTGGTGGTAATGCAATTCCTCCTCTAGCAGCCCTCCTGCTTCATGGCCCTATAAGTATTCGAGCAGTCCGTCACACAGCTCAAAATTTACAGCAGGTAGTTCTCTCTCTTTTTCAATCTCTTGCCTCAGGCTCAAGTCTCACTTCTCATAACTTCACCCTCAGCTGTACTTCTGGCAGCCAGAACTTGCCACCAGAGCAAGGATGTCATTAGGGACAGAGATAACATTCCCTGTTAAGATGGTCAACTTTCAGCGTAGCTCGACTTTTCTGAGAGGAGAGAAAGAAACTTAATTTACCAAGGGTATAGAATTGAGGCTTAGGTGCAATGCTGGAGGGAAAATTTATTAGGCAGGACTTGTTTTTTTCCATTACATCCAGCAAAGTATCTTGTACAATGCTGACACTCTAAAACACTACACAGTAATAACTTGGAGGGGGGAGGGGAGTCGAGATAGAGACAGAGAATGGAGAGGGGAGGAAGGAGAGAGAGAAAGAAACAAGAGAGAATGTAGAGAGGTTTTAAAAAATGAGAAAGAATAGAAGAGAGAAAGGGAGAGAGAGACAAAGACAGAGAGGGAGAGACAGACAGAGAGGCAGACACAGAGACAGAGATGGAATGGAGAGAGAGGGAAGAAGGGAGAGAAAGAATGGTGAGAAAAATGAGAGAATGGAGACAGAGAGAGAGAGAGAGAGAGAGAGAGAGAGAGAGAGAGAGAGAGAGAGAGAGAGAGAGAGAAGCCTTGTAACTTTTCTTATTAGAAACCCTTAGGTGAGAGAAGAAATTCTGTTGCTGCTACCCTTAAGAGGGACTCTAGAAAGTGTAAATGGAAAGCCTTGAATTATTTATGAAGACCCTTAATAGCAAGTGGGGCTGTTGAGGGAACCATGCAGTGTGGCCGCAGGTAGGTAGTAGCCTACTGCCAAAACTCCCACCTTCTTTTACTCATTGCCATAATTGGAAAAAGTGATCTTCCCAAACTTCTCTTCTAGGTGATACATCCCTTGAGGACTGTGTCTTTAATGTGGCAGAGAAATTAGGAAGAGCCTGCAGGAACAATGAAACTAGAGGAATTTACAAATGTGAACTCAGACAGAGGGGGAAGCTGTTTTCCCCATGGGTGAGTGGGGAATGAGGTGCTTGAAGCCAATGGTTCAAATGCATTTCAAATTATTTTACCTATGTCCTTTGAAACATAGCTAGGTCACCCTGCACAGTGGGATAAATGTTCTGAAGAGGCACATGGTTTCTATTGGTGAAAAATAGATTTTATCAAAGTAAAAGACAAATTCCTTCCCTAGGTCTCAGTTTCTTTGTCTGTAAAATGGAAAAGATAATCCAATAGGTGCTGTCTACTTTGCAGAGCTATGGTGAAACTTGACATGAAACAAGAGATTGCTTTCATTCAAATCATGGATAGGGAGCTAGAAGGGACTTGGAGTCCCTCTTGTCTAATTAGATGAAGAAATTGAGACCCAGAGAATGGTGGGTGTTGTTAATATTTAACAACTGGCCTTCCAGGGGGAAAGAGAGTTTACATGATATATTTTAAATTTAATTTAATTGTTTAAATTTAAATTTATTTCAATATTAACATTTTCTCTAATGCTTTGTTAAGTGTAGAGAGTCAACAAAACAATAAACCAAGTCAATTTCCAGGGCTTGCTGATTTCCATGGTATCAATGCTCACAGCTCCAGCTCACCACTAAAAATTAAATGACATGCCCCAAACTCATAACTAGTGAGCAGCAGACCTGGAATTTGAACTCAGGTCCTCTAACTTCAAATACATTATTCTTTCTATAGATGTTATGGAAGTGGGGGTGGAGGTGCATAGTGGAGTGGAGATCTAAATAGGTCATGAACCCTGAATATTGTGACTCTGTTTATATGTACAATTGTTTCTGTTCAGTTGTGCCCAACTCTTCGTCATCCCTGTGGACCATACTTCTCATGTGGTTTTCTTGGCAAAAATATTAGAGTAGTTTGCCATTTCTTTCTCCAGTGGATTAAGGTAAAGAGAGCTTAAATGACTTGGTCAGGGTCACAAAACTGGGAAATATCTGAGACTGGATTTGAACTCAGGTCTTCTCCTAGACTCCAGGTCTAGCATCCTACCCACTGACCCACCTAGTTGCTCCTTATACATGTAATAACAATGAGTAAATCATATCCACTCCTTAGAATGACAAAACATGAGAATTAAGAGTCTTAAAGATGATCTCATACAATCTCTTCATTTGAGGAATGAAAAACGGGGTGTTTATCTCACTTAAGGAATATGCAGGTGATTAGGTCAATAGTTATCAGGGCAATTCTAGCTTAGGGATAAAAATCCTAATTAGAAGGTAAGTGTAATCTATAAAGTCAAAGCAGCTAGTGCCTTGGATAGAGTACCAGGTCTGGTGTCAAAAAGCCCTGAGTTCAAATTCAGCCTCAGACACTTACTACCTGTGTGACCCTGGGCAAGTTGCTTAACCTCTAACAGCCTCAGTTTCCACAATTGTAAAATGAGGATAATAATAGTACCTCCCTCTCAGGGTTGTTGTGAGGATCAAATAAGATAATATTTGCAAAGAACATGGCACATAATAAGTTCTATATGAGTACTAGCTATTAATATTGTCTTATTAAATTTAGGCCAGATCAATACCAGAGAATCCTCAAGATGCCAAAATTGAAGAGATTGAGACTAATAGGATAAATCAAAGGTCAAAACAGAGATGAGTCCTAGATCAGGAAGCACAATGTAGAGTGCTTCTCCAAGTTGACCCGTTATCTGGCTCAGCCTGTCTTCCCAAAGCCTGAGTCTTTTTATAGCAGCTGCTGGCATTCTATCTTTCTGGCCCTTTTTGCTCAGGGAGGGCAGGATACACCAGCACCCCCTCCTGACTCAGTTTTGCCTGTCATATCATGGACTAATTGGGATTTCTTTTTCCCCAACAGCCCTATAACTAGTAAGTGACAGAGCTCAGATTGAAAGTCAGGTGTCCAAATCCCTAGACCAGGCCATTTCCATTATGATACATTGTCTCACTCTGATAGGGATTCAATTTAGTTCAACAAGCATTTGTTAAACACCTATTCTGTGCCAGGCTCTGTACTAGTGGCTAGGAATGCAAAGAAAAAAAGCAAAACCATTTCTTCCTCAAGGTGCCTATTGTCTACTTGGGGGAAACAACATGTATATAGACAAGGCCATACAAAATCATATTGTTGTGTTCATCCTTCGTTTTTGAAAAGGACCATGACATCAGAGAAATGATGACATGACTTGCACTTGAGTTTGTTTTGAGTGAGTAAGGGCTAAGCAAGGTCACCAGCCTTACTTTTTCCTCCTGAGCCATCTGGATCCAGTGACCATCCCAGAATGCAATAGGAGACCTTGGCCTTTTAGGCTAAGGCCTTTTCAGGTACTCACTTAAAGTGAGGTAATGCCCATTCAATGAATAGCCCTTTTTAAAAAGAAGTCAGGGGATGGTATCTGCAAGGGGAGAGTGAGGAGACACTGACAAGATCAAGAATGGATGGCATTGGAGTCAATCTTCCAAGAGGGTATTGCTGTTTGTCCATCCTCAAAGAGGAAGATGAAGAGGGAGAAGGTTCCAATTATAGGGCTTTGTGCAAAGGCACGAAGGCAGAAGAGGAAATACTGGGCCTGGGGAACTTCAAGGGGACCAGTGTGACTAAAATATAGCAAGCCTGAGAATGAGTGGTATGAAATAAGAGCCAGATTGTGAAGGTCTCTAAATTTCAAATAGAGGCATTCAGATTTTCTTCTATAGAAGCAACTTGTTTCTACTAAAGCTTCTTTTTTTTTACTGAAAAACTTTTTATTGTAGGTGGAGTGGGACAGCTGGACACAGTTTAGAGGACTCCAATTTAGTTGGCAACATCTGACGTATCATAGTCTGGAGTAAGTCAGATGTAGATCTTCTCTCCATCATGCTGTATCAGTGTGTTGACCTTGGCCACCTCCGTATCATACAGCTTCTGTACCACTTATTTGATCTGATGTTTGTTGCCTTTGACGTCCACAATGAAGACTAGGGTGTTGTTGTCCTCAATCTTCTTCATAGCAGACTCAGTGGTCGAGGGAAACTTAATGATGGCATAGTGATCAAGCTTGTTTCTCTAAGAGGCAATTTTCCAAGTGTATTCGGGCTGCCTTAGAAGTCTTAGTGTCTTGGGTGGCTGGAAGATAGGGGATGTTCGGATCTTCATCTCTTTGAGACTATGGACACCCTTCAACATGGCCTTCTTGGCCTTCAAGGCCTTGGACTTGGCTTCTGTCTGGGAGGCGGGAAGAGAGTTAATGGCTTCCTTCTTTGACTTCAGCTCCATCTTGGAGGAAAGTGCTCCAGTAAAGCTTCTTAAATGGCAATGCCCATTATTCACCACCAGGGGACCATTCTGTCAAATGTACAAGCACTAATTGCCATATGTACTTCCAATCATTTAAAACAGGGAGAATTATAATATCTTTGATTACATGATAAATATAGACATTTATTAACTGTTAGCTTTGGGCCAGATTCAGGGTGTATAAGTACAAAATGAAATAGTCCTTGCCCTCAAGAGACTTACTTTCTGCTCCACTTCCAAACTTCCTTCTTCTCCTCCTCTCCCTTCCACTGGAATTTAAGATAAATTGTCTTTGATCTCAGGCCTAGGACTGGACTATGGGTTTGAGGACCAGTTTAGCTAAGTACAGAGAGGCTTAACATCTTAGGGTTAGCAACCAGATGATGAAATATTTTGGCTAGGCAAGCTTATAAAATTGTTATCTGAATTATAGAGGGTTTGATGTCTGCCATATAGAGGGAGTATTAGCTTAGTGAAATTTCAGGGACTTGAAAGACTGAAATGCATTTCTGACAATGCCCAATATGCATATGTATGATGTAGCCAATCCAGTGCACTCTGAATGGTAATGCATTTGCATTTAATCCATCCACACTTTCCCATGAAACTCCTTTGCCAATAGAGGCACCTATTTACAAGGAAGTTGGCTAGAATTAGAGATGCTGCCTACAGTCACGGAACAGAGTAAAACTAACTGGCCCATGGAGAGATGGAATCAATTACCTTAGTCTCATTCAAAGAGTGCCTTAATCAAGTAAGCTGACCAGCCACACACAGATTTGGCAGAGAAAAAGCGAGTGCATAGTATGCAATGATCTATACGTAGAATACTGCAGACATATGTTCACGAGAGACCAAAAGGAAGACTTCCAGAGGAGTAGAATTTCACCCACTGATGAACCAAATTAATCAGAAGTAGAGTTATAAAAGCTGCTGTGAAACCATACAAAAATGTTAGCTCTTGTATAGGATCAGGGTGGTTAGCATCTGACATAAGCCACCTGCTTTGCCAAAGAGAGGTTGCATTTAAAAATATAGATCAGAGGTTTTAACATGAAAGAAAAATGAAGCTGATGTCAAGTAGGACAAAGGAGCAAGTTCTGGGAGGGTACAGAGTGTCACAAATGTAGCTCTGAGAACTTACCGGTGGCAGTAAAACTCCGAAATAGGAATGAAAGCTAATTTGTACCCAGAAGAGCTATTGATTGGGCTATCACTGGACTAGATAGTTAGAAATCCAAGCCTACGTTAATTCTAGTTTAGTGTTTAGAGGGGATCGATGCATTTCTGAGAAGTCAGAAATTTTTTCTCTCCATCAGAAAGTTCAAAACCTTTAGTTACAAAATTAATTAACTGACTATAGCAGTAGTACCTCATGAGAATGCAAGTTGTGGCCAGCTCTGCTCCTCTCCCCTCCACACCCCCAATGCTTATCTGACATAGGATGGGGCTGAAGGTTTGAGTCCATGGCGACCATTGTCATCACCTCCATGATAGAGATTAAAGAGGTTTATTAAACGAATAAAACATTCCATGTGGATTTTTGTAAGCATGCTCAGTAACACTGTACTTAAAGTTAAGAAACTTTGGGATCTCCAAGGAATCAGTGATGGCAAGAGCAGTATGATGTTGAGCCATGAAAAATTTATTAAACACTCACATTTCATTTGTGTGTGTGTGTATGTGTAAAGAAATAAATTTCCTTATTAATTTTATAGAATTTACCCACAAATATGATGATGACAGTGATAAGGATAACTCAAATTTTAAACTCATATTTAATTGTAGTTTAAAAGGTCTTTTAATCTTCTTCCTCCTCCTGCCCCTTCTGTTCCTCATAGCTAATATTTATATAGCACTTATTAAGTGCCAGGCACTTTGCTAAGTACTTTGCAATTGTTATCTCATTTGATCTTTACAGCAGTCCTGGGAGGTAGGTGCTACTATTGCCCTCATTTTACAGAGTAAATCAAGGCAAACAGGTTAAATGACTTTCCCAGGTCACACAGCTAGTAAGTGTCTGAAACTGGATTTTAATTCAGGTGTTTCTAACTCCAGTGCTAGTTCTCTACTTTGCCATTTAGATAGGGAAAATATTATTACCCCCTCAAGAAACAGAGGCTTAGAATGGTTAAGTGACTTGCTCAAGATTACACATGTGAATGGACTACACAATTCCCACAAAAGTTGGGATCAAAAAGTCTCATTCATTGGGGAAACTTTTCTGAACTACGTTTTGCCAAAAAGTTGGGCATCAGCTCATATTGCCATTCTGTGACAATGTCATCCAGCATGAATTCTGATTGAGGCTTTTAAGGGTGCCTGTAAAAGTGCTGCACAAGGCAATAGCCATGCAGAAGATGTGAGTGGAAGAAACAGTAAGAGATACAGGCAGTAGAGATGCTGATTCTGGGAAGAAATGACTGTGCTGAAAGAACCAGTACACTCTGTAAGCTGACATGTTGAGAGAAGAATGAGAAGTGATAAAGCAGAGCAACTTCAGACTTTAACCTTCAAATACTGGTTTTGTTGTTTTTATTGCTGAGTCATTTTTCACTTGAATGCAATTCTTTGTGATCCCATTTGAGGTTTTCCTGGCAAAGATACTGGAGAGGTTTGCCATTTCCTTCTCCAGCTCATTTTACAGATGAGGAAACTAAGGCAGAGTTAAGTGGCTTGCCCAAGGTCACATAGCTAGCAAATAGGTGAGATTTGAACTCACAAAGATAAAGCTTCTTGACTTTGGGTCTAGAACTGTATCCCCTGTACCTCCAAGCTGCCTCAAATATTGGCACCATTGTCAGTTTCACAGTATCTTTCTCCTGCTGTGCTAAGAACACATAATGATTGATTTAGAGAATATATTTTGGGATATATGAGAGGTGGTAACCATTTAGAAAGGAAAGGAAGATGGCAACAAGTATTTATTAAATACCTACTATGTGCCAGGCACATGTACTAAGTGCTTTACAAATATTATCTCATTTAATCTTTGTAACAATCATATGAGGTAGGAGCTATTATGATCCCCAGTTTACACTTGAGGAAATGAGGCAGACAGAAGTTAAATGTTTTGCCATTAGCTTCCAGGTAGAAATAAGAAAATCCAGCTATGAAGTTTTGCTCCATCCTTTCCTAACTAGCCATATCACTTTTAAAAAATACTTAACTTGTCTAGGCTTTTCCTTTTTCTATAAAATGAGGATGAAACTTGTTCTATTTGTTAAAAGGCTTAGATTAAATGAGATCTGTAAAAAGTGCCTGAAAACTATAAAGGACTACAAAAATGAAAGGAATTATTATTATTAAGAACTAGAAAACATCACAAGTAGATGCCAGGCATGTAGATGAGTACCTTGATATCCAGCATTACAAGATTCCTTCTTTTCTCCTTTTTTTCCCCCTCACATAGAGCTATCTTTTTCTCCATTAAATTAGAGGTGGTAAGCCTCTCCATAAGTAGCACAGAAAATGTCTAAAGGTAACCTTTCTATTGATTTACATGGAAAATTGGGGGAGAATCCCCAGCATCTTTTTCACTTTCACCAACTGTCAAAGACAGACTCCAATCCTCAAAATATCCTTACTTAAGGATATTTGTACTGTGTTGTTTTCCTTCTGGTTTTGTGGCTGGGTTTTGGTTGCTGGTTCTTTATAGAGTGTCAAGACATATACAAATATATTCCCCCTCTAATCCTATTCCTCCCCAGTATGCTCATTTTTACAAAGCAAATATTATGTTAAGTGGAGCATTTACTGTCCCAAATTCCTTTGCTTTGAAGCTGACTGAATAGAATGTATGGCACCTGCTTACTCATTCCTAGGGCATCACTCTTTAACTCACTCCTGTTTGCCCTGGTTTTTGAGACCCTGCCAGGGAGCCCACTTCCTTATTTAGTAAGGTGTTTGGTAAGCCCAAGTCAGACTTATTTGATAAATGTCTGCTCATGCCCTTCCATGAGGTATGTGCTTGGTACAGAGAATGAATTTAAATAAATCACAGTTTCTGAGAAGTGGTAAACCACTGACACCATTGAAACCGCATGACTGTTCTTCCCAGTGGGTTGAAAGAGGTTTCAATTATCTGGGAGTAGAGACTGCTTCAGAGGTGACAAGAGGTATGATAAGTCAGCTTTTATTGGCTCTGTAGTTATCTTAATGGGACCAAGTCTCTTTCTATTTAGATAGTAAGAGTTACTAAATTAAAACGATGTATGTGGAAACAAAAGAAAAATGTATCCCAAACAATTCTGGAGACCAATAAGCAAGAATCTAGTCTTTAAAATATTCCAAATTTTCATTCATAATGTAACCTTTTATGTATGGAATGTCTGATGAATTTCAATACATTCTAATGTGATTCAAGCTGTCTTGTCAGTCTGTTTTAATACAAAAACTCAATAAGATAGCAATTGTGTCTGTTTATCTTAATTTATACAGCATAAGTGCATGAATTTTTAAATGTTTTTATTTTCTTTTCCTTCCACTTACCCAATCCCATTAAATGATATTTTTTAAAGGAATAAAATCCTCATAATAAATATGCGTAGTTGAGCAAAACAAATTCCTACATTGGTCACAACTAAAAATATATGTATCATTCTGCATTTTAATTATATCTCTTCCATGGAAGTAAGTGGGTCGAGTCCATCACTTTCAGTTCTGTGGAATCATGGTTTATCATTGCATTGACAAAGTTGTTTTCTCTTTTCAATGTTGTTATTGTATGAACTATTCTCCTAGTTTTCACTTCACTAGGCATCAGATCTCAGAGAATTTCCCAGTTTCCTCTGAAACTGTCCATTTCATCATTTCTTATGGTACAATAATATTCTAATATATCCATATACCACAATTTGACTAGTCATTCCCCAATAGTTGGACACTCCATTAGTTTCCAGCTTTTTGCTACTACAAATAGAGCTGCTCTAAATGATTTTGTTCATAAGGATGCTTATCCTTACAAGCATATGAGCTTTTAATAAGTCGAAGGGGAGAAGAAGGAGGAGGAAGATAATAGTAGCTTACATTTTTATAGCTTTTAAGTTTTGCAAAGCACTTTAATAGTAATAATAGCATTATGTAACATTTTACATTTTGCAGAGAAGTTCACAAATATTATCTTAATTTATCCTTGAAACAGTCTTCAGAGATAAATGTCATTATCCCTATTCTACAGATGAGGAAAACAAGGCAGACAGAGGCAAACGGGACCAACCCAGGGTCACAAAGCCAATAAGTTTCTGAGGTCATATTTGAACTCGGGTCCTCCTAACATGAATAAAGAACCAGCACTTTAACCACTGTGCCACCTAGATGTCTTACATATATTATGACACTTTATCCTCACAACAAATCTGTTGAAGTAGGTGCTATTATTATCCCCATTTTACCCAAAGGGAAACTGAGACTTAGAGAAGTTAAATTATTTGCGAGTGTCACCTAGCTAGTAATTGTCTAAGTAGGGATTTGAATGGTCTTCCTGACCCCAGGAAGCTAGATGGCACAGTAGATAGAGTGTCAAGTCTGGAGTCAGGAAGACTCATCTTCCAAATCTGGCCTCATACACTTACTAACTGTGTGACCCTAGGTAAGTCCCTTAACCCTGTTTGCCTCAGTTTCCTCACCTGTAAAATGAGCTGGAGAAGGAAATGGCAAACTACTGCAAGCATCTCTGCCAAGAAAACCCCAAATGAGGTCATGAAGAGTCAGACACAATCCAAACAACTGAAAAACAAAAACCTAACTCCAAGTTCACTGTTTGATCCACTAAGCCATTTTCCTTTAGATAAATATTTTATCATTAGCAGATGATTTAATCTTTAGTTACACAGTAGTTACCAATAATTCATCACCAGCCTTTTAGTGCTTCAAATTCTATCCTAAGCATTAGCACTCTTAATCGACTCAGATTATTCTCTTCTGACTTTGTAGCTCATAAATATGAGCTCTGTATAAGCACAAGGGAAAGAGGGTCTACCCTTGACCCTCTTGTCTTGTTTCCCTGTTCAATTTAGAAAATAAATTCAGTCATCCCGCCTGAGTGCCAAACAAGGGATGACTGAGTTGTAATCATCTGTACACAGCTTCCCTAACAGAAGTAATATAGAGCAAGAGGATATCCCCCAGAAGAATTCTTAAGGGACAGTCACTTTAGCACTTCCCTTCCCCATTCCAACCCTTCCCCCTTCCTTCCCCACACACAGGGCAACATGGAACTAAGCAGCTATATTAAAGGATACGTTACTTCTTTTGCAGGGACTAAATTATTTCTATTCACCCTTAAATAAACTTCAGAAAGGATGCCTTGCATAGCATAATCTCTGACCTATAGGTCAGAGACTGGGGATCAACCAGTGTTACTTGACCAGGTGATTATGAATACACTTGGAGCAATCTGTAATGAAATTTAAACTCAGAAACACCATTCTCCGGTAGAATTCAAGGAGATCATTAATTCCAGATGTTCATAATCATGGATTCATATCTCAAGAAACATCTCAAACTGAGACTTTTTTTTTCTGGGCCACCACTGAATTTGTCATGTAAGAGAAGATGAATACTCCCAAATCAATTAACTAATTTTCATTGGGGAAGGGGGGAAGAAAACCTATATAAACAATTGGTTCTCTCTCCAAATAATTTATTATGATGCACAGTACAATTATGGAGGAAATTGCAATCACAAATCTCTTCATGGCTGTTCCAACTTCCTGCTTTTAAAAATAAAAATTTGCCTTCCAGCAAATGTTCTGCACAAAAATAAAAGTTGTGAGGAGGGGCTTTTTCATGACTTCCAAACAAGTTTCTAGTACAACAAAATATTTTTTTAAGTTTCGCAGCTCAGAAATTGAGCTGTAGTTCTTACCAGTCAAGAGAATGACCAAGACAGTATCGTCCCTTCATTGCTAACCTTTTATTAAAAACTAGGCACTTTATTTCAACATGCTGAGCAGATCCTAGACAACCCTGTGCATACAAGTCCCAGAGCAGACATAAAAACCAGATGGGAAAGAGATTTACAAGAACCAATCTCAAAAGGATATTTGCAAGCAGAATGTCAACGCAACATTGATTTCAGCAATGTATTTTGATTTACAATACAGATGTCTCTTTAGAATTTTCATTTCTCCTTACATTCAGATACAGGGCAAGGAGGAGAGGGTCCCAGCTGCTTGCTTCAAATGGCCTTACCTAAAACAAATATCTTTATCATTTTCTTTCATCCCTGGGGAAGGTTAAAGTTTTCAGAAAACTTTATAAGCAAATTATTAAATAAAGCAGTTACCCCTGTGCTAAGAATATTTTATCTTGGTTAAAACCTTATTCAGTTTCAAAGTTCTGTTGGGAAAGAATGAAAGTTATTTCTTTGATAAATGCAGTATGTCAGTGGGTATAGTGAACTGGTCAAACTTTTGGGGGTGGGGGGTGGGAAGTCTTGCCCTGTGATTTTATCTACATAGAATAATCCATGTGTGAAAACTCTATCCATTGAGGTGGGAAAACTGTCTGTAACTTATAGACTCGGAGGGTTAGGGGAGGGCATTGAAGGGTTTGGTAGTCATCCAACCTCTAAGGATGGTTTAATTGTTCCTCTTCTTTCAAAGTCACATGAAACATAGAAACAAATTTAGACTGAGAATAAGTATCATGTGCCTACTTCTCCAAAATCGTGAAAAACCAAGATTTATTGAGCACCTATT